>NC_080164.1:148053734-148418038 GCF_950295315.1 Erinaceus europaeus
AAAGAAACCTACAACACTGCTTTGCCACTCACAAAGCTTTCCCCCTGCAGGTGGGGGCCGGGGGATCAAACCTGGGTCTTTGGACAATGTAACATGTGAGCTCAACCAGGTGGGCCACTAACTGGACCTCCTTTTTCTTAAGTATGTAAATTATTACTATTAAGAAAATTAAAAAACAAAATGGTGCAAAACACATCTAATAAAGAACCAGTAATCTGAATACACAAATCATTCTTACAACTTAACATATGGGAACAACCTAATTTTAAAAACTGTTGAAAGATATAGGTATCTCACCAAAGAAGATACAAAGAAGACAAAAAATTAGGTACATAAAAATGCAATGTATCATATGTCATTCCCACACTGCAAATGAAAGTATCAGTGAGCTATCACTACACATCAAACAAAGTAGCTAAGTCCAAAATACTGACAGTTCCAAGGAGCAGGAGTTAACATTCTTGACTTGTGAGAATGCAAAGTGGCACAGCCCCTTTGGAGGTGAGTTTGTAAGTTTCTTAGAAATATGAAACATATTCCTACCAAACTTTCCACTAGTTGCATTCCTTAGGATTCATCAGAATAGCTAAACACTTAGGTCTCCATGAAAACTTGCATGTTGATGTTTATAACAACTTTACTCAGCACTTTTTAAGCATGGAAGCAATCAAGTTGTTTTCAGACTGAAAGTCCTACCTGGTACTTCACATGATCAAAGGAAGTTAATAATAAGACATATTATTATTAAATGTGCATTATTAGTGAGCAAAGATCTAAAATGATGTAAAGAAACTACCCACATAGAAAGATGCAAGAATCAGAACAGTACAGACGTTCTTATCAACAACATCAGAAGTGGAAAGACACTAGAACAATAGCTTCCAATATGTGAAGGGGATTAATTTCATCTGTATATCTATCTATCTATCTATCTATCTATCTATCTATCTATCTATCTACAAATTTGTCTGTCATTAAGCCAGCTCACCCTGCTCTACCCTGCATTCCTGATACTATGGCCTATTTACATAATCATTGTTTTGCCTGAAAGATCCCCACCCATTCCATTCCTTTGATCTATCTTCTTTCTTCCTCAAGACCCTCCCTGCCTGCAGGGTAACATTAATCCCACCAGTTAAAACCCTCGCAACCCTTCAATCTTTTTTTCTGACAGTGTGTATACTGCTAACCTACTTCCATGGCTTGCTTGTTCTTATGTGAGAATTGAAGACAACCCACTTTCTCCTTTCTTAATTCAAATTGCCTCTATACTCTGTTCTCGAACTCAACTACTGTATGTTCAACACCTTCGTTCCCACAACCCTCTTCCTGGTCCCCTGTCTGAAGGGAATGCTGCAGCTGATCGCCTCTCCTCCATAGGAATTCTCCTAGCCTCTGTCTCTAATCCTGCTGACTTCCAGTCTTTAACTCATGTTAATCTTAAAGGCCTTCGAGCTCAATTTCCTGATATTCCTCTAACACAGTTGAAATTCATTCTTGCTACATGCTCCTCCTGTGTAGGTCTAATGAAGACATCTGCTGTTCAAACTCTTGGGGTTAACCCCCTGGCTTAAAAGCCAATGCTCTTTGGCAAATTGATGTTACCCACATACTTACCCAACTTTGGCAAAACAAAAATATGTGTTTGTCTCAATTGATACCTTCTCTAAGTTTATGTGGGCTATAGCTCAGATGGGAGAAAGCTCAAAAAAGCTTATAAGCCATATGCTCTCCTGTTTCATTGTAATGGGCATACATCTTTAACTTAAAACAGATAATAGTACAGCTTTTACCAGCAAACAATTTAAAGACTTTTGTTCCCTCTGGAACATTACTCACACTACAGACATTCCCTATAACCCTCAGGGATAAGACATTGTCGAGAGGGCCCATAAAACCCTTAAGGCTCAAATTTAAATAAAGAAAAAGGGAGAATATGCCCCTCCAATATCCAGCTCACAAAAGCCTTAACTACATTAAACCTCTTTAGTATTTACAAAAATTCGAACCAACCTCCTATTATTATTCATTGGCTCATATGAAATCCCCGAAACCATATGCACCCTTGACCTCTGACATAGCCCACAAGACAGCAGGACTACAATGCCCCAGAAACTCATGATGTGACCTAGCACAATCTGAAGAACCTGACTCACAGAATCTAAGGACAAAACTTTCCTACTGCCCTTCTCTTGGCCATCACTGTCTGCCCTTCCTGCTTCTACTTCACCTGTCACCTTTTGGTGGTTTCAACTCACTCTCTACAGAAAAGCAAAATTCTGGTGGCTATCTTCCCCCATTGAGATAAGATATATGGTGTTTCTTCCCCTGTTTGTTGGCCTTGGACTGATACTTCTATCGAACTTGCTGATGGAGCTCTTGGACACTCCCTTTACACTGCTGGACTTCTTGAGGACAGATTGTAGCAGTCCATGGACTTCGCAACCAGCTGTCTCAGGACTCTGCAACACCAGATCACCCCCTCACCCCTCGGCCTATCAGGCACTCACTCCTCTGCCTACCAGGCAGCACCCCCTCCCACCCATCAGGCAGCCCCCGCCCTCTCTGCCTACCAGGCCTCCCCTCCGCCTCACACTGGCTCTTGATGCTCTCTTACTTATTGCTTCCTGTCTTATTCCAGTTCTTTTAAAAACGCCGGCACAACATCATTCAGGTTTCTGCCCAAAAGGTTTCTGTTTACCCCTACACTGCTATTCCTCTGACAGAAACGGAGTCTTTTACAGACATTGACCTATTTAAATATGACCATTAGATAAAAATAAAGAGGGAGATGTCAGAAAATTGTGAAGAGTGGTTGAGCTTGGCAGGGCTTGACCTGAGAAGTGCATCTTTCCTGTTAGTCTCCCTCTCGACTGAGAGGTTGAGCAAGGAGGGACAGGAGTAACCCCAAAGGTGTGCCTCATCCTGTCAGATTCTCTGCCTTACAAAGCACCCCACATTCCTGATACTATGTCCATTAGATAAAAAGAAAGGGGGAGATGTTGGGCATTAAGCTAGCTCCCCCTGCTCTACCCTGCATTCCTGATACTATGGCCTATTTACATAATCATTGTTTTGGCTGAAAGATCCCCACCCATTCCAATCCTTTGATCTGTCTTCTTTCTACCTTGAGACCCTCCCCGCCTGCAGGGTAACATTAATCCCACCAGTTAAAACCCTCACAACAGTTGCTAATGAAGTTTCTACCTTCCCAGCATGCTTTTGCCTTTCTCCACCCCCTTTCCAAGCCATTTTCATTTCCCACATGCCACTTCCGGTTCTATCCTATAAAAGTTTTGTTTCTCTGATCAATAAAAACATTGCATTACCACTCTGCCATGAGTTCAAGACTCTCTCTCCTGTGTCACTGAGTGAGTAGCATCCCAGGCTGGCTCCAGTCAAGTTCTCTCCAACCCAGAGAGCATGCACCTGTGAAGAGGCACTCCCACACTAGCCTGGCACAAATTCAATCAATTATCAGGAAAAATATAGACATTGTCAGATATGCAAGGTCTAAAGAAATAAATCTTCCTTCTATCATACTCAGGGAGCTAGTGGGGATGATTTCATCAGGATGTAAATTAAGGAAGAAGATGATTTGGAATTCAGGAAATAGAGTCTCTTATATGAAAGACAGACTAAAATTCTCAGAATGATGGAAAGGCAAATGTTAAGATGATAGTAGCACAGGGTGACCTAAAGAGCAATTAGTTTTGATGAGAACATAAGAACACAGAGTTCTGGAAGAGATGTTCTAGGAAGAATAACTTGATAAGTCACTTGTATATTTGAGAAGAGGTTTATACCTAGAATACAGGATTTGTGGATGATTTAATAATGACGAAGGGGCAAAGTTTTAAGTGCAGTTAGTCGTAGTATACTAACTAGCTTAGATAGGACCAATGTTTACAGAGTTAGAATACTGTGACTATTCAATAGCATCACAACCAAAAAAATAAATATATCCAGGGATTGAATATGTATCAACTGATTTGGTATAGAACACCAACTGTACACTGGGTAATGCTAAGAATATTCTGCTCTGCCATAAAATATTCTGTCCATTACTGGATTATGAGAGAAGAATACTGGGAGGTGGGGGGGGTGGCATAAAGCATGTGAACTGAATAAAGATGTCTACTTTCTGCTTTAGAGAAGTAGTAATTTCCCAGCCATTAGGCAATCATTTTAATATTTTAATATTATTGGAATATCAGTTGACTACTACACATTAACATTAGGGAATGAAAGGAAAGAGATATGTGTGTATGTGTGGGTGTGTGTGCTGCCTATGTGTGTGTTGGGGGGTAGCTGTGGGAGTTTATTCAAGAGATATAATGCATAAGCTTGAATAACCAAGAAGTAATAGTAGCAGTAATCACTTTTTGAAGGAATGTGGAAGTAAATATTAAACTAAAGGCACTAAAATCAATTACTGGTGGCTAATGGAAGTGGGGACAATGAAGTATAAAGAGACAGGGAACCGCTGTATTTATAGAAAACCTGGGAGAACTATTGAATTCTTCATTCATGTATGTATTTTACTGACTGAAAAAACTGAAGGGGTGGGGTGGTGGCACATTTGGTTGAGCACACATATTGCAAGGTACAAAGACTCTAAAGCCCCTGGTACCCACCTGCATGGGGAAAGCTTTGCGAGTGGTGAAGCAGGGCTGCAGGTGTCTCTCTGTCTCTCGCCTTCTCTATCGCCCCCTTCTTTCTTCATTTCTGGCTGTCTCTATCCAATAAGTAAATAAAGATTAAAAATGATAAAAAACAAACTGATAATAAATGTCTACTATGCAACTTGGTCAATGGTATTTCAAGATATTATTATTCCTACTTGTCTAGGTAAGTGAAAGTGACAAGTGGAATTGCTATCTTTTCCTGTATACCATTTCGTCTATTGAGGTGGGAAAGGGAGTAATCTTCATACACCAGGAGACAAATTCAAGACAATTATCCCAAGAATATTTCTAAAAGCATTAACTTCAATAAGTTAAAATACTAACTTTGATTTACCTTAGAACTAATATATTAATCATTACATATGTTCATACTCATGGCGGTATTATCAAAGAACTCATTTAGCATGAAACCTCCCAATGTGTGACTTTCCCTGAGAATATACTGAAGGGGAAGAACTTTGATGGAACCCATTATGATATTTAAAATTTAAAAAATAGTCTTTGATTTATTAAAATCATTGGCAAGAACCTAGACCTAGAAATATAACAGGCAAGATTGTTGAGCCTCCTATATTTTCTCCTCATTATGTTCTCACTAATATGAAAAAATGATAAAACATAAAAAAAGAAAAACAAATGTGCATAGTAAAAAATATGACAATCATAATATCAATCAAATGGCAGACAAATTAGAATGTATATATTCTCAGAATCTTGAATGTATTCTTTTAAAACTATATAAAATTTATTTTGGATAGAGACAGATAAATTGAGAAAGAAGGTGGAGAGAGTGGGAGAGAGAATGAGAGACACTTGCACTGCTTCACTGCTTGTGAAGCTTCCCCCTGCATGTGGGGACCTGGGGCATTGAACTGGTGACTTTGTATGTTATAATGTGTGCACACTACCAAATGTACCACTGCCCAGGCCTGAGAACTGGATTCTGTGGAAGATGAATTTTTTTATTTTGGTGAATATAAAAGAAACTGAACTAAAAAAAAAAAAGAAACCAAATCACCAATTTATCACAACTATTTTTTTAGAGTATTGTCTGTGTGTATGTGGAGGGGGGTATAATAAGCAATACATGGTTTAAAATTAAAGATTAGATAAAGATTAGGTGAAGGAGATTATTTCACTTGGCTAGCTTTATAAATAATCTGTCATGATCTGGCTCATCATTTTCTTATCTGGCATTTGATTTAGAGACATACAGATGTAAATATTTGTTTATCTGCCATCACACCTGGTCCAGTAGCTAGGAGGCATGGCACTATATCTGTTGAAATAATATATGACTGCAGAGGCCAGCGCAGTGCTGAGGAGCACAGTACTGTGAACTAGATGATCTGGTTTTCCACTACCAGCTGCAGGGGTTGGACAGCTTACTTTAGGTATCTCTTTGTGTTGCATATTCAGGATAAAAGGATTATGCCAGTAATTCCACAGGTCCTCACATAATGTTCAAATACCATGATTTTCCCCCCTCTTAATTATTTTTCTTTTTTGTACTTTGTACTGTCAACTAAATTCTCTAGTAATAAAACCTAAAGCAATAGGTGCTTAAAAGGATGAGAATCTCTATCATATGGAGGTTAAAAAACACTATGGTCTGAGTCAGAAAAAACTGTCTATGGCATTAACCAGTTGTGAAACTATTAAGTTAATTAGTATTTCTACGCCTCTGATACCACACCTAGAGATTAGTGATACTTCCTTTATGAAGTTTGAGGATAATATAAACTGTGTAATGTGGGCTGGCAAAACAGACAACCCGTTAGTGTGCCTGCTTTGAATGTGTGTGACTCAAATTGAAGTCCAGCCCTTACCACACTGGAGAAAGCTTCAGTGCCATGGCTTCTCTCCCCTTCCCCCAACCTCCTGAAAAAAGTCAGCCTGGAGCAGTGAAGCACAAGTGACAGAAAGTAAAATAAAGTAATTCATCTGAAGAAGCACAACAGCTGGCACAGAGTTGTCTACAACAGTGCACTAATGTAATTACAGTTTTCATTTATAATAGAGATAGTCAATTCCTTAGTTCCTCTGACTCTATGCATGCTATCTAATAAGTATAGACATCACTGAAATGTTGTGCGTGAGACAGGGTGGATCTGATGTTTGGACCTCGTATTGGAACAAGAGTCCATCAATCATTCTTAGCTATTCTCTGAATCAGATCAGCTGACAGAATCTCTAGTGAGGTCATTATTTTTAGCTTGGGAACTGCTATAGAGTCTGCAGGATATTTTCAAAGCATTCAACAAATTAGCAAAGGTCATCAAAACAAATCCAGTTACTTAATTCATAGGCTTCAAATCCTATCAAGCTAGTGCTATCATATTATGTTAAAGAAGTTTCTACTGGCGGTATTTCTGTAAGAGAGATCAAGTTAGATGGTGTTTATATTTGCTCTAACATTGCTGTATTTTAAAATCACAAACATTGATGAGAAATCAACGTGGACACATCTATCTACAATCCTGTTCCCTATCCAATGTGATATAAAATGTTCTCACTTTAATTCTCCCTCTGTTCAAATCAAGTTTCATCTTCACTCCTGAATTCTCTAACCCTTGATCTCACTGTGCTCTTGATTCAGAACATTTTTTTTTTAAAGTAGCATGGGTATAATTTAAATTATTTTACTCTGTATGAAGGTGTCATATATGACTTAATTTTCACAGATGTCCTTAAAGACTGTTTTCTCTGCCTGGTTGATTATCCAAACTTAGGAAGCAACCATCAACTTGCACAACAGCCTATCCACACTATACACTTTCACCAAATAGAATGATGTTAAGCTTCTCATTTTCCACATCATCATTAATAATGTTTTGGAAGACCTATACTTGATGTTCAGGCAATTTATCAATTTCTTTACAAAGCTTGAGTAATGCCTTTGAATCAAGTCAGATCACAAGGCTGATGGCTTCTACAGAGACATAGTTTCGCATCTAACAGAGGTGCTTTTCTGAATTGCACTTTGGTGCTAGGCCAAAGGGCCATGTGATGGATTGTATATGAAAGAACCAGATAAAACTCAGTGAGGATCCTCTTATGAATATCTACTGGAACAATACTACTAAATAATAAATTAGGATTGGTTGAGTAGACAACTAAAATTTTACAATCTATATTTATTCCATATTAACCATTAAAAAACTTGGTGGTGGTAGCTGGGCAATAGTGCACTGAGTTAATTAAGTCCATATAATGCAAAGTGCAAGGATTGACACAAGGATGTGGGTTCAAGCCTCTGGCTCCCCACCTGCAAGAGGGGGTCACTTCATATTCTGAGAAGCAGACCTTCAGGTGTCTTTATCTCCCCCCCATCTTCCCCCTTCTCTCAATTTCTTTCTTTCCTATCCAAGGACAACATCAGCATCAGCAACAGCAACAACAATGGAAAAAAGATGGCCACCAGGAGTAGTGGATTTGTAGTGCAGCTACCGAGTCCCAGCCATAACCCTGGAGGTAAAAAAGAAAGAAAGAAAAGAAAAGGAGAGAAAAGAAAAGAAAAGAAAAAAGAACTAAGAGCAGGTGGCAAGGACCGGTGTAAGGCTCTTGGTTCGAGCCCCCGGCTTCCTACCTGCAGGGGAGTTGCTTCACAGTTGTTGAATCAGGTCTGCAGGTGTCTTTCTCCCCCCCTCTCTGTCTTTCCCTCCTCTCTCCATTTCTGTCTGTCCTATCCAACATCAATGACATCAATAATAACTACAACAACAACAAAAAAAAAACAAGGGCAACAAAAGGGAATAAATAAATATTTAAAAAAAGAAAAGAAAAAGAAAAATTGGTAGCAAATTTGAGGTCCATTTCTTTCAACTGCATGCCATTATCTTTTACAATAGCACTGGTGTTGCTCCTTTTTTTAATTCTTTATTATTTTATTTGGTAGGACAGAGAGAAATTGAGAGAGAGGGGAAATAGAGAAGGAGACAGAGAAACACCTGTAGTACTGCTTCATTGCTCATGAAGCTTCCCCAGAGCCGGTGGGGCCTGAGGGCTTGAACCCAGGTCTTTGAGCATGGTATTGTGTGCACTACCACTTCCTTTGTGATTTTTCTATTCAGAGTTTCCTTTTATTTTGGTCAACACATACACACATACACACACACACACACACACACACACACACACACACACACACACACACACACACACACACACACACACACACACTCCTTGAGCTAGTCCTTCATTGAATTATAACAATTATAGCTTACAAGCCATTATTCAGCAATTATTTCCACCTTTATGTTATTCTTTCATTGCTTTATGCATCCACAACTTGATCTTAAGCCTGAGAATAGTCTTAAATTTTTCCCATATCCTCACCCTGCTGGCAGCTATTACGTACTCATTGAATCTTTAAACCAAGTTTTTGTACATAAGTTCGTTTCTGCTGTGTCATTTTGATTTCAATATCAAGCCTTGAAGATTTGTACCTTCTCATCTGTACATGAAAAAATTGGCCTAATAATTCAGTGTCCCTGTGGCCCAGGAGATGGAATAGTGGATAAGTCATTAGACTCTGAAGTAGAAGATCCTGAGTTGAACCCTGGCAGGACATGTACCAGAGTGATGTCTGGTTCCTTTTCTCTTTCCTATATTTCTCATTAATAAATAAATAAAAATCTTTAAAAATTAATTCAGTGTCCTTTCTATTTCTCAGAGTTCATTCTTAGTGCTTGTGTTCTCCAGAGCACAAGATACAGTTATTTGTTTGACTAAATAATCATAGATATAAAGGTAACCAGGTGAGTGTGACCTATACACTGCAGATTATTTTTATGAAAAGACTCTGAAATATTTACTAATTCTTCCATGAAAGAAAAAAAAACAACACAGTTACTTTGGTTCAGAATTTAAGTTTGAATAACAATTACAAGTGAACAATAATAATTCAGAAAGCTGAGGTCTTTTCAATTCCATAATTCCACAAATAATACATGATTATCTTAGATGGAATGAGGACATTGCAGAAGGAGAATTAAGGCCTAGTTTCAAGTCTGAAATTGATTTTAAAGTAAATAAACACATTTGCTTCCATTCTGGTTTCAATTTTTCATTAATCAAAAGAGAAAAAAATATCTGACCACACCTACATGGTATTTATGAAGTTTAAACAAGTTAATTGTATCACGACGATCATTTTTCAATGCAAAAAAATAACAAATAATTATGTTGTACACTGGACACTTTCTCTACTATTCCCTTCCCTTCTGTCCCCTCCCCTCCCCTTCACTTCCCTTCCGTAACTTTAAACTCTTTTCCCTTCTCTTCTTTCTCCCTCCCTCTCTCCCTGCCCTTCCTTTCCTTTCCCTCCTCTCCGCTTCCTCCATTCCTTCCTTCCTTCTCTCCTTCCATCCTTCCTTCCTTTTTTCCTTCCTTCCTTCCTTCCTTCCTTCCTTCCTTCCTTCCTTCCTTCCTTCCTTAATGTGTGTGTGACTCTGGGGTTTCATGCATATGCAAATTCACTGCTCTTGGACCATCTCTTCTACTGTTTTAATTTCATATATAGAGGAAGGTAAGGAGGGAGGGAAACAGAGTGAGAAGTAGAGACTCCACAGTATGGACGTCGGGAGCAGTGGATTCGTAGTGCAGGCTGGACCCAGTCCCAGTGATAATCCTGATGACAATAAGACTGAAGTATTATTTGACTCTCAATATTTACCCAATTTGTGATTGACCTAAAATATTTTACTTCTAAAAAGTAAACTCACTTGAAACTCAATAATGTCATAAAGCAATACTGCTTCAATTAAAAAAATGAAAATTCAATGAAGTGGGGAACACAATTCTATACATATACAAGCAACTTCAAGGCTGAGTTAAAGTTTGTTTTGTTTATTGCGTTTGAATAGATAAAATATTTATTGGATTCAGGGAGGGGAAGCTGGTTGAACGAAGAAGCTTTCTGGCTATGTGGCTTATTCACTCCCTGTGTTAATAAAGACAAATGACACTAGACTATATTTTTAACTTACAAATAGTACTAACACCATGGAATATCAGGATCACTTTAGCAGACCTGTGTTAATTAGATTTCTTGTTGCCAGATCTTTACCACCACTCTGAGTATTACACAGGGAAATGGGAAATGATCTCACCCCCAACTGCTTCCTCATGATAGAATTTGTCAAACAGGAACACTAATAGCAAATTTGAAAGAGAGAGTGGGAGAGACCACTATTTTCTGGAGGCAATGTCTGTCAAATGCATAGGCATGTGTAAGGTTCACAATGATTTGTTGGGGACATCACATAATGAATTATAAGATAGGGAATTTGTTCTGCTTAGAACAGTCTATATTATATGGGACGAGACTATCAAAAGCATATAGGTGAACAAATAAAGTCATGAGTGTCTGAATTATTAACCAAATTTTTGTTTGCTTACATTCTGTGCTTTATTCTCTCAAATCAGAAGCTGGCTGTTAAAATCCTTAACAGAATATATATATATATATATATATATATATATATATATATATATATATATGTGTGTGTGTGTGTGTGTGTGTGTGTGTGTGTGTGTGTGTGTGTGTGTATATATATATATATATATATATATATATATATATTCCCTGATTTCCTGTATCTAAGTAATAGAAGCTTTATCTATAATTGTATAGAGACCATATTTGTTCAAATGCAACACATAATGGAGATTTCCTTCCCGGGAGTGAGAGAACAGTGGGCTGCACTTTTACTGCCTCTTTTCTTTCTGTACGAAACAGGCTGAGCAATCATCTGCCTGGTGCTTCATAGAACACACAAAAGATATTGAAAAGTAGTCTGTTTAGCAATGAGATGCACAGGAGCATGCTGAAACCAGAAGCTGTATTTAAACTGCCAATGATAGGGAGAGAGATGTGCCCACAGAGCCTTTTCAAGTGATTCCAAGTTAGCCAAAAAGGAATTGAGTCACTGGACTGTGAATTTGACAAAAATGCAACTTTAATGTTGTATTAAAATATCAGCAGAAGATTTCCTTGTCAGTGGCCAATAACTTAGTTTGTAATAATCCAAAATGCATGAGGGTGGAATTTGTACAACTGAATAAATTCTACCTTAGAAACAGAGCTTTGAGAAGGATATGCTAAAGTTATCTTATCACCCTAAATGTACTGGTGGTGTCTAGAATGGTAAATGCACAAAAAACACTCCCAAGACAGAAGCATCAGAAACCTCTGGGAACTTTGATATAGATAAATAGAGCCAAGGAGAGCAAGACTAGTTCTTGCTCCTGGCACTCTTGTCATCAGTCGACTTAAAAGCTGAGAAGAGGGTTTTGATTGGTTAGTGATATACAGAAAAATCTGATTTATAAGTGAAATCTAAGAGAGATGGGAGAGAAGATAGAAATGAAGAGGGGAGACTGATGATGGCATTGACAGCAACAGTGGCAGCAATCAGAGTGATGACAACTGTGACAGAACTGAAGAAAGAAGCACTCACAACTGACACAGAAGTGGGAGCTGTTCAGCGTTCTGGAGGAGCAAACAGCTGATTGCCCTGCACTGTGGTGCTAGTGGAGACAGTCATTTATGAGCAGTTAAAATGCACTAAGCACAAAGTCTCTCAGGTTTATTATACAGTAACTCAAAGAGATAACTTAATAATCTATGTATCTTCTATTCTCTTTCCAGCCCTTGGTTTCTCAAATCTCTAAGTTATTCCTCCAGTACCCAGCAGAGTATACAGCCCGAAATAAGCAAAACCTTCTCTATATTTTGTGTCCTTATCTATTGCTCTTAACAAAACTTTGCTCTCCCTTACAAACCTGCTTATGAAACAGTCCTTTTAATAGTATTGACTGTTTTACCTCCTACATCTCTGATATTGAGCCTTGGAAATGCATTAAGTGATAAGTGATTCTTTGCTTCTTCTCCTTTTTTTTTTGTCTCCAGGATTATAGCTGGAGCCTGGTACCTGCACTACGAATCCACCGTTCTTGGCAGCCATTTTCCCCATTTCTGTTGCCCTTGTTCTTGTTGTGGAACAGGACAGGGAGAAATCGAGAAAGGAAGGGAAGAAAAAGACACCTGCAAACCTGCTTCACCATCCATGAAGTGACCCCCCCCCCCCTTGCAGGTGGGGAGCTGGGGCCTCAACAGGGATATTTACTCCAGTTCTTGAGCTTTATGCCATGTGTGCTTAACCTGCTGCGCTACCACTCGCCCCCAATTCCTTTGATCTTATTGCTCCTTCTAGACTATTTTCCTTCCCTTCTCTCAAAAACTTCTAGCTTTGAATCTCATGATATTTTATGACCAATCCAAGGTTAATTCCTATTCTTTCCCTATATGTTTAGTTTCTTTTCACTTCAATGTTCCTGTTTTTATATCCTGTACAACCAATGTATATGTAGATTATTTTTCTGTACACTAAACTTTAATTTTCAAGATTTCTCCATTGTCGCTCTTTTTCCCCAGAGCCCTTCCCCACCAGGGAAAGAGAGAGACAGGCTGGGAGTATGGATCGACCTGTCAAAGCATGTTCAGCAGGGAAACAATTACAGAAGCCAGACCTCCAACCTTCTGCATCTCACAATGATCCTGAGCCAGAGGGATAAAGAATAGAAAAGCTATCAGGGGAGGAGATGGGATACGGAGTTCTGGTGGTGGGAAATGTGCGAAGTTGTGCCCCTCTTTATCCTATGGTTTTGTCAATGTTTCCTTTTTATAAATAAAAAATTGAAACAAAAAAGATTTCTCCATTGTCTTCTAATAACCACTCTCATTTTTTTTCTGAAAACTTACATTTGTGAAAGGAGTTTACTGTGTTTGCTTTATCCATTTTCTCTAACTCTTATTGTTCTCCAATGATCTCTTTCATCTACTCCACTTATATTTTTTTTCACTATCAACACTCCATGTTACTAAATCTAATTTTGCTGTTCTGAGTTAATTTGCTTTATCAGGTGTAATTATCCCAGGCTATGCCTTCTTTTACTAGGATGTTTTTATAACAGTTTACTGCATACTAAACTTTTTAAAAAGTTTAACTTTCCAAGGCCCCAAATCCCCACCTTGGGGGGGGGTCGTTACAAGCAGGATTGCAGGTTTCTATATTTCTCTTTCCCTCTCTATCTTCCTCTCTACTTTCAGTTTCTCTCTGTCCTATCAAAATAATAATAATAATAATAATAATAATAATAACAATAACAAAAATAAAAATGTCCACAGGAGCAGTGGATCTGTAGTGCAGGCACTGAGCCCCAGCAATAACCCTGGAGGGAAAAACAAAACCAAAAAAAGTTTAACTTTCCTTGAACCTCACTGATTATCAATCTCCTTAGCCACTTTTATACTTTTTATGCTTTTATATTTATTTATTTGTTTTTCCCTTTTGTTGCCCTTGTTGTTTTTCATTGATGTAGTTATTATCTTTATTGTTACTGATGTCATCGGTGTTGGATAGGACAGAGAGAAATGGAGAGAGGAAGGGAAGATGGGGGGTGGGAGAAAGATAGACACCTTGCAGACCTGCTTCACAGATTGTGAAATGACCACCCCTGTAGGTGGGGAACTGGGAGTTTGAACTGGGATCCTTACACTGGGCCTTGTGCTGCACTACCGCCCAACTCCCAACACTTTTACACTTTCAAGTAAGTTTGGACATGAACTGTCATATGCTTTACATTGGTTTGTTCTAGCCCTCCCCCACCAAGAGAATTAGATCAGTCCAGTTAGTTTCACGGGCCTGCTTGGCCCCGCCCCAAGGGACCCCGCCAGAGTTTCAGAGTTCGAGAGTAAAGGAGAGTTTCAGGGTTCCAGAGTTGAAGAGTTGCAGAGTTCGAGGGTTCCTGAGTTCGAGAGTTAGAGAGAGCGCTTGCGAGAGGGGTTCCTGAGTTCCAGAGTAAGAGGGAGTGCTTGTGCCGCCGCAAAGAGACTGCAGAGTTCTGTTTGGTGATTAGTTTGTCTTAGTTTATGAATCGTTGTTCCTGAATAAAGAAATACAGCTTCCCTGGTCTCCGCGTCTCTGTTACCCGCCCGTGAAGCTAGCCCGGCCGGCTAGAGCTTATGAATTTTAACAACAAATGGCGCCCACGTGGACCTGACCTGCTCATCTCTCAGATAAGTAAAGACAATTTGGCTACCTATGCACTATGGCCTTCTCTTCTGCTTGTGAAGAGATCTCCAAAGGCCTCTGCTCTTTCTTCACGAGACTGTTTTGCTGTTTCTGGAACATTTATCTCTGGACCACTCTGTGGTTTCCACTCGCTCGGGCGAACTCAGAACAGCCAGCGGGAAGAGCCAGCGGGAGGGAGGCGAGGCGCGGAGCTACTGATTCCACCTGGTTAAACAGCCAGCCAGCTGGCTGCGCCCAGACAACCCCGTGCACCGCGCCTGCAGCCCCGCAGCCCTGTAGCCCGCAAGAGGCCGACGCCAGCACACAAGAGCCCCAAGAGCCCCGCAGCCCGCAGGAGGCTGACGCCAACATGCTGGCGCCCGATGCCAACATGCTGGAGCCCGATGCCAACACGCAAGAGCCCGAGGCCAGCCCACAGGAGCCGGCTCTCCACCGCGTGGCGCAGGGCACTGGATGCGTGATCCCTCCACGCTGCTTGGCCACTGTGAGCAGGACAGCAGACATGGCAGGGCCATGGGGCAGGGCCACGGCGGCCTATCATGGCTGCCACCCCTGGGCACCTAGGCCCACGCCTTCTACAATGCTGGCCTGCCTGCCCTCTTGCTATAAATTCTGGAACAATCCCGGGCCTCCCGGACCCCCGGGCTCCCTGCCGAAACTGGGCACACGAGATCTCCAGCTGCCGGTCCGGTCTGAAGGCAGACAAGCTGAAGTACGCAGAGATTTGTGCAGAGATCGCAACCTGCAATTCCTAGAAGTGAAGCTGCGTGGGAAGCCACCTCCGGATGGTGAAACCCCCCCCCCCAACAACTAAGACAGTACAGACTTAAATTCATGTTTAAAATGACATGTCTTCATAACAAAGGTTTTTCTCCTTGTGTATTAATGACCATGTTTATGTGTATGTTTAAAGTAAACAGTAACTTTAAGGCTAAATTCTTACTAGTCAAAGTTAAATGAAAAAGGTTTTCAACGTAATTCTCATAAAGATAAAATTAACTTACATTTAAAGTCTAAGGTAAAAATTAGTTAACAATCAATATATTTTAACTAAGTTGGTCTAAACAAAAGGTTAAATAGACTTGTTGATGTGTAAAACTCTCCATTACCTTCTCTATTAGAAATGGTAGATCGCACAATGGCTATGCTAATTATTCTCATGCCTGAGGTTTCCTTTCCTGACTCCATCTTGAATGGGTGTAACAAAAGGTTAAAAGACGTTGTTGCTATGTAAAAGTCTCAAATTCCTTCTCTATTAGAAATATGCTAATAACAAGTTTTGTTTCATAGTAAGTAAATTGCAGCCAGCTGCCTTTGGGACTCTAGGCCGTTCCCCGCCCCCATGCAAATGTCCGTCGAGAAAGTACGCCCCCCAGAGGCAAGAAATGTTTTTTTTAAGCTGATAAAGTTTTGCACACTGGTTCTTGTTACTTGCTTACATGTTTCTCCATGTTTGTGCCAGTTTCTTTTTTAAAAATGCCTGTATGATATATGTTTCTGTTCACCCCATACCCTTGATACTGTAGCCATTTAGTTAAAAGAAAAGGGGGAATTGTCGTATGCTTCACATTGGTTTGTTCTAGCCCTCCCCCACCAAGAGAATTAGATCAGTCCAGTTAGTTTCGCGGGCCTGCTTGGCCCCGCCCCGAGGGACCCTGCCAGAGTTTCAGAGTTCGAGAGTAAAGGAGAGTTTCAGGGTTCCAGAGTTGAAGAGTTGCAGAGTTCGAGGGTTCCTGAGTTCGAGAGTTAGAGAGAGTGCTTGCGAGAGGGGTTCCTGAGTTCCAGAGTAAGAGGGAGTGCTTGTGCCGCCACAAAGAGACAGCAGAGTTCTGTTTGGTGATTAGTTTGTCTTAGTTTATGAATAGTTGTTCCTGAATAAAGAAATACAGCTTCCCTGCCCAGCCGTTATCTCCGCGTCTCTGTTACCCACCCGGCAAGAGCCTCTGAATTTTTAACAACAATGAACACATTAGACAAAGTCATTATGCCTCAGTTTCCTCATTGGTAAAATGAGAGTATGCCTAATTGCACCTGTGTACTGAGCTTACGCTGAGCGCTGAGATTAAGTGAATTAGGATATGTGCCATACTTGTAATAGCAATAGCCATGTCCATGCTATTACCCTCTGACTGAAAAAAAAAAAAGGATGAATAGTCTTCTGGGAGATATGAAACTGTGCAGATACAAAGCCCTTGTAGCAACAAACAGAGCAAGGAGAGAGAGAAGGAAAGAAAGAATGAGAGAAAGAAAAAGTGACTGGTACCAATAGCAAATACATAGTCAAATAAAAAAAGATAACAATAGCAACAGTGAAAAAGCACTTATAATTCAGGAACTGGATACTGAGAGAATGCAAGTGACTGAGAATTCATCACCATAACATTAATAATTGAAGAAGGTTCTGAAGAGGTAGACACTGAGAATCTGGACCATGGCTAACTTCTTGAGATTATCGATGTGTGATGTAGCTACTAATGATCCCTCAAAAAGAGAGATTAGATCACGTAGAATAAGGAATACACCAGGAAAACAACTTTATTGACTTCATATAATAGGCTTGATTAGCCAGACATGGATATTTCTTCTATGGACATATTAGTCCTGCAGAAAAAGGGTTCAATTCATCACATCACCCAGTAAGACATTCACAACAAAGATACTGTTTCTCTAGAAAAGACACATAGATGGTTAACAGGCACATTTTTTTTTAAAAAAGGCCAAAATCACTTACCATCAGGGAAACGAAAATTAAAAGTCACAATGCCTAATAAAGGGATATTTCAAAGTTAAATCAATTGCCAAACAATGTGATTATAGCAATAACTATCTATTATCTCCTTAAACGCTAAGACAGGAGGAACCTACCGCTTCCTCTATAGAGCCTGTATTTCCTCCAGTCATGGAACTTCTGGGGTGGGGCTCACTTTCCTGCATGGTTCTCTCAAGTCCTACCAAATGATATTGCATCTGCCAATCCCAAACTAATCAATGCAACAAGTACTACCACAGCATGCTTCAATTCAGACTGTGTTCACTTCCTAACAAAGTCCCAAAATCCTAGATATAGAACAGGTCCATGAGATAGAGCATATGTTCACATGTAACCATAAATTAGGGCAAAATATATACCTGAAAGCAAAAATACACAATAGTCTGTAGTGACTCAGTATCAAGTTCATAATGAAGTAAGTCTAAGTGTCTACTTAGACTTAGATACCCTCCTCACCTACTTCCTATTACAGCTCTCTCACTTGCTCCAAAGCTAACCTTATTAGAGTAAGGACTGCAAAAACTGACTAAGGGCAAGAGACTGGCATACTTTATGATGACTTTTTAGTCATTATCAGGCCACCCCATCAGCTGGGGCCCTTATCAGGGAGTCTGAGATTCCCAAACAGACATGGTGGGACTAGACCTCAAATAAATACCTCTCTCTATTGTTACCGGTTATTTCTATCAGGAACAACACAATAGACCCCTTTGTGGGCCCCATAGGATCTTGCCCTCAACTTGGATCAACAATGGTAGAGAATGTTCCATCCTCCGCTGGACGACATATTCTATGCTATTCCATGTCCGCTGGACGACATATTCTATGCTACTCCTGAGGAAGACAGGTCAATATTAGGGCAGCTTGGAATGTTCCTACTCATGACCACAGAATGTGAGCTCAGATCTAGAGGGATGCAGAGGTCACAAAGGCTCACTCCTAAGCTGACTATGGACCCCAGATGACATCAAATCGATGGGGTTTACAGTCAACAATATTTATACCCCTTTCCCATATTAGGGAGCTACTATCTTCCCTGATCCAGGTTTCTGGTCCTTTTTCCAGTCATGACATCATCTTCCCAGACAATACCTTGGATCCACTGGCATATCAGTTTTAGGCTCAGGGGCAAAAAGGAAAAGGAAAAAAAAAAACTAGTATAGCCACAGGCCCTTTGGAATTCAACTAAAAAATGCCTACTAGCTATCTACAAAATGGAGAACCCCCAACTCTTCATCTGCACTATTCCAGTCCTTAGGTCCATGATTGGTCAACAATTTGTTTGGCTTTGTATGTTAACTGTCTTTTCAACCACCAGGTTCCAGATGCTAGCATGATGCCGACCAGACTTCCCTGGACAGACAACCCCACCAATGTGTCCTGGAGCTCTTCTTCCCTAGAGCCCTTCGCCAGTAGGGAAAGAGAGAGACAGGCTGGGAGTATGGATTGACCTGTCAACACCCATGTTCAGCGGGGAAGCAATTACAGAAGCCAGACCTTACACCTTCTGCATCCTACAATCATCTTGGGTCCATACTCCCAGAGCGTTAAAGAATAGGAAAGCTATCAGTTCGCACATATACAAAATGGAATACTAACCAGTTATAAGAAAAGATGAAAATTTGTCATTCATTCAACATGTATAGAACTGGAGGGGGTCATGCTAAGTGAAATAAGTCAGAGGGAGAAAGGAAAGCACCAGATGATCACAGTCCTTTGTGGATATACAGAAGTGTAGCAAGGGGACAGACAAACTCAACTAAAAACAAACTTCTGGCTACTGACCAGAGAATTGAATTTACAAGAGGAAAGGAACTGAAAGCGGGGGGAGAGGTCCAGTAGACCATGCTGGTGGATAGTAACTTTTGAGGGAGACACGGTATGATAACACATACTTGAAGAGAAGTGGGCTTGTACTCTGCATTCCTAAGACATACACAGTGTGGTGAACCAATGAGACCTAAAACGAAGAAGACAAACAAACAAAAACAAGTGCATCCTAGGGTCATCACGTGTAAATCTCTTACAACTACCTTTGTTTCAGTGGATGCCAGAACTTCTTCATATTATGAAAAATCCTCAAGGCCATAACCATGAATCATCAAACAGGCATGGCTGACGTTAGAATTCTCTATTGAGAAAGACTCACATTAGAATGATAATAATAATCAAAATAAAGTCTGTAGATCATGGGCTCTTTAGAACGACTCATTAAACCCCATGTCTCAGCCTGGCTGGCTTTTCACACTCCTTCCTCTGCAAACCTCTGGTGAATACACAGTCAAGTCAACTCAAAACATTTTTTATCCCTTTCTGAAAATGAAGTTACTTAGACATCCAGAAATGTCTCCTCAAACAATAACTTATTATAGATTTACTTATTTAGGGCTCACCTGGATAGAACACCTGCTCTGCTTTACATTCTACCCAGGTTTGAGGCTGACCTTCACTGCACTGGCAGAGCATTGGTGCTACCGCGCTATTTCTTTCTCTCCCTCTGTCTCTCTGTCTATGTCTTTCTCTACCTGGACAAGCTGGTTTGGAGAGGTGAAGCCCAGGTGAAGGAAAAAACAGAGTTTTATTTATTCTGAGAAAGAAACTAGAACACTGACCAAGTCTGGGGCTTCACACATACAACTTTTGTTGGTGAACCACATCCCTGTTTGCCCACATAAGACTTTCAGTGTTTGCACTTGCACATTAACTGCTGCTATATGTGGGAACCTCCCAATTTCACTCACCTCCCCACCCCCAATTTCACTCACCTAGGCTACTAATAATTAAACCTGTTTTGGATGTCAGAGTTTGGGAGTAACTTGGGTCACTGGGGAATATTTTTCTGCCCCAGTTACTCTAAAACCCAGAGCTGTCTTGAATGCTCAAAGTCACTGGTGATCAGAGCAATACAAATAAAAAACAATGAGATACCATTTTACACCTGTGAGAATGTCATACATTAGAAAAAACAGAAACAGAACTGTTGGAGAGGCTATGAGGGGAAGGGATTCTCTGATTCATCAAAGCTCTAGAAATGGATCCAGCCTATGACCCAGAAATCCCTTTCCTACAGATATACCCAGGGGAAACAAACATATCTCTCCCAAAAGACCTATGTGCACCAATATTTATAGCAACACAGTTTATAGTAGCTCAAACTTGAAAGCAATCCAGATGTCCAATAACAGATCAATGACTAGGAAATATGTGTTACATATAAACACTAGAGTACCACGCAGTTGTTAAGAATGATGAGGGCAGGGGTTGGGTGGGGTGGGGGGGGTGGCAGACGGAGCCATAGTGGGTTAAGCACACATAGTGCTAAGCACAAGGACTGGCGTAAGGATCTCGGTTCCAGCCGCAGGCCGTCCACAGTGGGGTCACTTCACAAGCGGTGAAGCAGGTCTGCAGGTGTCTATCTTTTCTCCCGCCTCTGTCTTCCGCTTCTCTCTCGATTTCTATCCTAACCAACAACAGCAGCAATAACAACAACAATAATAACAACAATGATAAACAACATTTAAGGTTAACAAAAGGGGAAAAAAATAGCCTCCAGGAGCAGTGGATTCCTAGTGTAAGCACTGAGTCACAGCAATAACCCTGGAAGCAAAAGGCATTAAGCTGAGTTAGACAATATAGAAAGAAAAAGAGCAATGTCAAGTGATCTCACTTATAGGCGGTAGTTAAATACAAAGAATAGAAAGGGAAAAAATAAGGTGAAATTTGGACTGGGTCTAGCATATTGCACAGAAGCAAAGGATTCTGGGAAGGAAGGATACATAATGACTAGACATTGTGGTACTGGTGTGTCTCCTAGACACCAATCAAGGGGAGATGAATGTTATGTCATGTGTTAAAGACTATATTCTAGGGGGTCTGGAGGTAGCTCAGCGGGTTAAGCACACATGGCGCAAAGCACAAGGACCAGCATAAGGATCTTGGTTCGAGACCCCGGGCTCCCCACCTGCAGGGGGGTCGTTTCATAAGCTGCAAAGCAGGTCTGCAGGTGCCTATCTTTCTCTCCCCCTCTCTGTCTTCCCCTCCTCTCTCGATTTCTCTCTGTCCTATCCAACTACAACAAAACAATAATAACAACAAAGACAACGAAAATGGGAAAAATGGCCTCCAGAAGCAGTGGATTTGTAGTGCAGGCACGGAGCCTCAGCAATTACCCTGGAGGCAAAAACTAAAATAAATTTTAAAAAGACTATGTTCTAAATTATCTACCCCCAATAACATTTAAAAAAAACAGGTAACAAGATAAAACACGTAGAAAAATAATTATCATTCAAATGATATGATTTTAAAAGTAAAGGAAAACACAAATAAGAAAAGAATAACCATTTGAAGCAGTGGATTTGTAGTGCAGGCACTGAACTGTCAATGATAAATCTGGAGGCAAATAAATAAATAAATAAAATTATGTCAGTGTTCAAATTAGCTACCAAGACTGCCAGAAAATAAATGCCAATTCTGGAAATGAATCAAGTCAAAACCTGCTATGTTCTCCTGTGTCTGCTTTCTGTGCAGACACAATTCCTGAAAACCAACCAATACACATAATGGGGAAGCCTCAGTAAAGAGGCTGACTAGGACAGAATGGAGAAGACATTTTCTTAAGCAACTATAATTTAAAGACTGAATCTTGAGGCAAAGATAGAAACAGGTTGGGGGTATGGATTGACCTGTCAATGCCTATGCTCAGTGGAGAAGCAGCTAGAAGCCAGAACTCCTACCTTCTGATCCCCATAAACAACCTTGATCCATATTCCCAGTGTGGGAGAAGTGATAGGATGAAGATAAGAGGGCTCTGCACTCCAGCTCCATCAGCACCCAGAGAGAGAGAAGGAAAAGGAGAGGGACATATGGAGGCAGTTATGATGTCATGAGTGGCTTAGAGAGGAGTGAATCAGAAAAATAAGGGGCAACTATGTATAAATGTGGACAGATAGTTGTAGAGGAGGTGGTTGGCCCATGTCTAAAACTTTAGGGGAACAGTGGTGGATTGCAGTGGGGAGAGTGAAGATTCAGAACTCTGGTGGTGGGAATGGTGTTGATTCAAACCCCCGTTGACATGGAATTCTGTAACATAAAAATATAAAAAATAAAAAAATAATAAAAAAGACTAAATCTTGGAGAATTTCAAGCCAGATCGCTTGAGATCAGAACCCTTTTAGAATACATGGTTTGAGGAAAGTTTATTACATTGTGCTTTGATTTCTTCTATAAAATAGGCTAAAACAATAAGGCCTTGGTGAAGATTCAATATGATTTTTTTTTTTTTGCAATTGGGATCTTGCAATGTATGATTTCACTGCTCTGAGCTGCAAAAGAGAGACAGAGTGAGACAATAGCCAGAGACAGAGAAAAGTAAACAAAAAGAACAAAATACCACCGTACTGGAACTCCTTTCATTGTATGATACCTCTCAAGTGGTGTTGGGATTCATACCTCTGAATATACAAGGTAAGGAATACTCCCTGCCTGGTGAGTTTTATCTTTCTATCGGTGGAAAATCTTTGTTAAATGTCTGACCCATAATATATATTCAATAAATACTAGGTATCACTTATCAAATTATGATGACAAGTGGCTCAGAGCTGAGCAAAGGAGTGCTGTTCTAGAAGATAAAATTTCTACTACACAGCACATCTTAAAAAACAAACAAACATTTGACTAATACCTAATAACTGCAGATACAATAAGTTTTATTCTGACTTTCTTTTAGGGCACTACTAGCAAAATGGTCATGCATTGGAGCACCACAGAAAAAAAATTTCCAGAAGTCTAAATCTGTAAGTCAGAAATAGCTACATCAACCTACCCAGTCACAAATTAACCCATGCGTGAAAAGCAGACTTCAACTATCTGAAGGGTAGAAGTGAACAGCTATACTGTTAACTTTATAGTCTACTTAACTGAAAAACTAACTGTCATGAAAGAAACTTCATTCCCTCACTCTCTTTTATTTTATAACTTTAAGAGATAAGAGACTTTTCAGAAAGCATGCTCCCCCCACCCCCAATTTCAAAGAAGCAGCCTGGAAAATGAATACATTAATTTAGATAATATTTCCTTCTTCCCTACACCCACCCCTCTGCTCATCAAAAAAGCTACAGGCACTAAAATTCATTAACATTTCTATAAACTTAAATGTGAAATATTCATTTTCATTAAGCAGTCTACTGAATACGGCAAAATCAAATTTATCTAAGGAGATATCCAATGTTGCTAATTTCCTTGACAATGGGGACATAAAGCAAGGGAATCCATGAATCATTCATGAAATTCAATTTACTTCTGTTATTTTTGGGTATTTAGCATCCATGAATAGAAAGCATGCAGCCTGTTGTAGATGCTATTTTTAAAGAATTTTAGATCAGAATTAATGATTTGGCAGAAGCAATAAAGTAAGACTGGTTCAAAAGCTATGCTTGTAATTATCCTATATTTCATATTTTTCTTATGAATGTTTATATATTAAAGTATTTATAATTTTTCTATATTCTAGTTTTTTTTAGAACTAATATATTGGGTAAGAATGTAAGATAATTTTTTATGATTTAGCTTAATTAAGAAAACTCTCAGAGTTCTAGCTTTTAGGACTGAGAAAAATCTTTAAAGTTATATAATTCACTGGCCTCACAGTGAGGGATGTCTTCTATCATAATACCGATAGGTGTCCATTTCTACTAATTCAAGTGTCTTCATGGGAGGGGAAGTTTTCCTTTAGTAGGGTCTGATTTTATGAATGGGTACCTCTGCTCATTTGAAAGTACGTCTTTTAAATTTGACATTTTCCTTTTTAATTAAAATTTTTTTAATTCCTTTTTTTATTTATTTAAGAAAGGAGACATTAACAAAACCACAGAATAAGAGGGGTACATTTCCACACAATTCCCATAACCCGATCTCCACATCCCATCCCCTCCCCTGATAGCCTTCCCATTCTCTATCTCTCTGGGAGTATGTGGATCCAGGGTCGTTGTGGGTTACAGAGGGTGGAAGGTTTGGCTTCTGTAATTGTTTCCACACTGAACATGGGCGTTGACTGGTCGATCCATACTCCCAGTCTGTCTCTCTCTTTCCCTAGTAGGGTGGGGCTCTGAGGAGGTGGCACTCCAGTACACACTGATGGGGTCGTCTGTCCATCTTGGACAGAGCTAGAAGGAATTATGTTAAGTCAGCTAAGTCAGAAAGATAAAGATGAGTACGGGATGTTCCCACTCATCAACAGAAGTTGAGAAAGAAGAACAGAAAGGGAAACAGGATCTGATTAAATTGAGAGCAGGGCACCAATGTAATAACACTGTGGTGAAGGGGAGGGTGGCCATTGGGCTTCCAGGCACGGTGGAGGGTGGGGGGGCTGGGGTGGGTGGTGGGGATGGGACACAGTCTTTTGGTGGTGGGAGTGGTGTTTATGTACAATCCTATTAAAGTGTAAACATTATATAAACCACTATTTAATTAATATGAGAGGCGAAAAACTGATGATATGTCTAGAACTTCTTAAAACACAGACTGACTCTTTTGAGTACATAGGCTGTCTTTGATATGTTCTCTCCCAAAAGCCTAGACCAGGGAGAACAGAAGCAACCAACAGCACAGCTATATACAAGATGCTGGGTACTATACCCCAAACCCTGTCAAAGGGACTTTCCAAAGTTAACCCTATCACCAAATAATGTGATGATGACATTTTCTTTTCCATATTGTCTTCCCACCTACCTTTTCAGCTGCTGTTTTATCTGCATTACACACTTAGCACATAGAGTCATCCAACTACCTATAAACTGTTAGTTGAGTGGAATGATTAAAATCCATATTCTGGGTGTGCTAGCTAGTTGAATGTATCAACTTGATTGGGTCATGATGTTCCCAGGTACTTAGTCAAACATTCTGGTTAATTCCTTGAGGGTGTTTGCAGATGAGCATTTAAATTAGTAGACTGTCCTGTAGAGTGGGCTGACACCATCCGGTCAAAGGCTTAATAAACAAAAAAAGACTGATCCTCCCCAGAGGAAGAAAGAGTTGTTTTTGCCTGACTATCTTTGAACTGAATCATTCAGCTTTTCTTATTTTTTTATATTTATTTTTATTTATTTATTTATTCGCTATTTTTGTTGCCCTTGTTGTTTTATTGTTGTAGTTATTGTTATTGATGTCATTGTTGTTGGATAGGACAAAGAGAAGTGGAGAGAGGAGGGGAAGACAGAGGAGGGAGAGAAAGATAGACACCTGCAGACCTGCTTTAACGCCTGTGAAGGGAATCCCCTGCAGGTGGGGAGCTGGGGGCTCGAACCAGGATCCTTATGCTGGTCCTTGTGCTTTGCGTCACATGCGCTTAACCCGCTGCGCTAATGGCCAACTCCCGTCACTCAGTTTTTTTTTCTGTATTCAGACTCCAAGTATAACCTCCATACTTTCATGGTTTGAAGACTGCAGACCTTTGAACTGAAGTTAATACCACTAACTCTCTAGTAGTTTGTCTATTTACCCTGCATTCTTGGGACTTCTTAGCATCTAGAATTATGTGTTACTTTTTAAAAGTAATTAATACTATTATTTATTTCTTACTGATTGGTTTTTTCAGAGAGTTCTGGCTAATACACAGGACAGCATCAAATATATAGTAGCATTTAAAACACTCAGAATGGTTCAGGGAGAAAGCATAATGATTACACAAAAGACTTTCATGTTTGAGATTCTGAGGTCCCAGTTACAATCCCTAACACTACCATAAGCAAGAAGTGAGAAGTATTTGGTTAAGCTCCCACTCCACCCCCGCCAATAATAATAATAATAATAATAATAATATAAAAAAATGGCTGTTATGACTTCTTAAAGCTTTTGCCTCAGATTTCCTGGTTTCTCCCTAATGAAGTATCTTAATACAACAAGAGGAGCTGGACACAGTTCTTCAGTGTGGTTCTAATAAATATTTCTGTAGAACTACTCTTGTCTTATATCTGAATATTGTATTTATTTTTATTTTATTCTCAATTGTTAATATAACACATTATGTAAATAAAATTCAGGACTCCAACTCGGTAAGCCACACATATTTTTTCCAGCAAATTTTCCATAAAGTAATTTTAATAGGTAGACATTGTTTTCTTATCTTTTAAAATATATTTTATTTATTTATTAACAAATACATTTTTAATGAGAAGACAGAGAGATAAAGAGAAGAGATGAGATACCAGACCAGTGCACTACTTTATGGTGGTGCTAGAGATTGAATGTAGGGCCCCAAAGCCTCAGCCATAAAAGTCTTTTTACATAACCATTACGCTGTCTCCTTAGCCCAACAGTGTTTTCTTATCATCACTTACTATTATTTTTGTGGACAAGAAAACAGTTTCACTCTGGGAATAACTAAATATGACTAACACTACTATTTCTGACATTCTGCGTACATAGTAACACCCAAGCTATCTAAATCAACACAAAAATAACATTCTGGTTTGAGTTGATGATTTATTAAATTGAATACTGTATTGAAACTATGTTTTAAGTTTCAAATTACTTTTTTTTTTTTCCTCCAGGGTTATTGCTGGGCTCGGTGCCTGCACCATAAATCCACTGCTCCTGGAGGCCATTTTTCCCCCTTTTGTTGCCCTTGTTGTTGTAGCCTCGTTGTGGTTATTATTATTGCCCTTGTTGATGCTATTCGTTGTTGGATAGGACAGAGAGAAATGGAGAGAGGAGGGGAAGACAGAGTGGGGGAGAGAAAGATAGACACCTGCAGACCTGCTTCACCACCTGTGAAGCGACTCCCCTGCAGGTGGGGAGCCCGGGGCTCAAACCGGGATCCTTACCTCGGTCCTTGCGCTTTGTGCCACATGCGCTTAACCCACTGCGCCACCGCCCGACCCCCTCAAATTACTTTTTTATGAGAACAGAAGTAGCACGATAAAAACAGGCATCTGCATATTATCTTTGATTAATTGGTTGTGGTTCTGATGGGAGGAATATAGACAGTTAAAGACTAAGGAGAAGCAAAAACAAAATCATAGTGATTCATCACCTTTACCAGCCTATCAAAACTTTCAGTGTAATTAAGATGTTAGGTTTCCCCCTGTCTGGCTCTTAGTTGACACATGCATAATATGAAATTTTTGAGTTATTCTTAAAGCATGAATATAAACCATACAAATGAAAGAACATCTTATTCCAACAACAAAATCCTGCCTTAAGTCTTACTTGGAAAAGTTAAAATTAGATTTATCTCTCAGAATTCAAAAGACTTGATAAATCTATTACCAAGAAATTTAACATATATTCTCTCCACAAATACTTATGTTAAGGCTTTTAGCTAATTTATACTTACTGTGTGATGAACAAAACAAAGATCCTTTCCTTCATGAGTTTTATAATCCATAGAAGGAAGATGCAAAAGATATAGAAGAAAGACACTATTAAGCGCTATAAGAGATGCTATCAAAGCTTTCAAAGAGAATAACAAGGAGGAGTCTATTATATATTGAGGTATCAGAAGAGACATCTTAAGTGAGAATTGGAGGATATTAATTCTAAAAAAAAAAAAAACCTCAATGGAGAAACCAGTTTCAATCAAAAGAAACAAGATGGTGAAGATAATGAGATACAGGAATGATTAAAACTTTATTATCTTTTTTACTTATTGGATAGAGACAGCCAGACATCAAAAGGGAAATAGGAGAAAAAGAGGGAGAGAGAAAGGAAGAGGCACCTGCAGCATTGCTTTACCACTCACAAAGCTTTTCCCCTTCAAGTGGGGACTGGGGATTGGAACCCAAGTCCCGGTGCAAAGTAACATGTGTGCTTAAGCAGATGCACTACCACCCTGCCCCTAGGAATAATTTTCTACAAGAGACAAAGAAGGCATAGAATTGAAATTCAGAGTAATAAACAGTAGAAGGATCACCCTAGAAGTTGAAAGTTCATTTAATAAATATGGAAAGTTGTGTGTGTGTGCACGCGCAGTTGGTATTCTGTATAATTAATATGATACTATTTATTAATTATTCAGATTTTTATTGTCACCAGGGTTATTGTTGGGATTAGTGTGGGCAGTATGAATCCATCTCTGCAGGCAGCCATTTTTCCTTTTTTCCTTTCCTTTCCTTTCCTTTCCTTTCCTTTCCTTTCCTTTCCTTTCCTTTCCTTTCCTTTCCTTCTTTTCCTTCCCTTTCCTTTCCTTTCCTTTCTATTTTTATTTGATAGCACTGAGAGAAACTGTGAAGGCTAGAGTAGATAGAAGGGAGAGAAAGAGGGAAACCTATAGACTTGCATCACAGCTTATGAAGAATTCCCCCTGCAAGTGGGGAGAAGGGGCTAGAACCCCAGTCCTTGCACATGTAATGTGTGTGTTCAACCAAGTGTGTTACTGCCTGCCCCATGATTCAATTTATATACAGTAAAGATAATCACTTTGGCTGCTGGGTAAAGTATAGTTAAAAGAAGTCAAGAGTGAAAACAAGAACAGTAAGACCACAATAATTAAAATACATGCAAAAATTACAGTTTGAAGGAAGTATTTCTGGGTGGAAGGGAAAGGGCTTGATAAATATCTTTCAGGTAGAATGAATGATACTTGATAGAGGAGTATGAGGGAGAGGTAGATGTCAAAACTTTATTTGAAGATAAGACTAGTAAACAAATTTATCTGAGAGAGCAAAATTGATAGTTACACTTGAAACAAATTAAATTTAAATTGTCTTTGAAATATCAGACTAGATGTGTCAAGAAGAATATCATGTGTATCAATATCAAACTTAAAAGAAACCTTAACTGAAGATAGAAACGTGGGTATCACTGGAATAAAGATATTATACAAAAAGAAGTCTTTTGTGATCTTTGTAAGAACAGTCTGAAAGGAGGTGGGAGATGGGCATGCAGGTTCCAGTTATAGTGGGCTGAAAGAGAGTCGAGTCACCATACTACAGATATAGACCACTCTTCCAAGTGGTTTAGAGAAAAAGAAGTAGAATAGAAAAAGCTTAAGGATATATATATATGTTATATATGGTGTATATATATGATATTTTATGAGTTTTAGCTTATCTTAAGGCTGTGAAAAATAAAGAGGCAGTAGAGAAGTTGTGATTGATATTATAAGAGAAAAGGGGTAGAATTGTATATAAACTTCACAAAATCAGTTTCTAGAGAAGGAAGAAAAGCATGGAATCCTGACTATAGCAACCAGGGTAAGCCTAGAAGGGAGTAGGAATACTGCTTTATCTGAAAATGTCGTGGCAAAATGGGAATGGTGAAAATAAGGATGTTTGCTTAGACAAAAATGAACAGTACTGCTAAGAGATGTTAAGGAGGCAATATTTCCTATTTGAGGGGATTGTTGTGAAAGGTTATATAGTATCTGACTTTGGGAAGGTGAGCTTAGGGTCCAGATTTTTCCTCAATTGCTATCCTAGAGAATGGGGAAGGTATCCATTCCATATGTAGGCAGCTATCAGAACTTTCCAAGGCAGCTTTATTGATTTCAGATTCCAAATCCTCTTAATTCTAAATTCCTTGATTGACTTTGCTATGTGCCATTAACTCATTTTATAGCATCCGAGGGCTATGAAGCTATTAATTGACTCCAAGTTCAAGTAAATTTTCAATTTAACAAGGCTTTATAGCCTTTTCAATTATGCTTGATTACAAGACATTAAAGAAAAGCAAAAAATTTTTAATTTGTCTTAAAGGATCTAACCAAGGAAAATATTTCCCTATCCTTCAGACTCTGACAGAAGAAAGCACAAACTAGTAAATTCTGTATGGTAGGCAAAATTCCCAACTCTGTTGATCACCCAGATATAAATGGTTTAATATTACATTGGCAGTGTCTACTTTCCTGTGCTTATTTCTCAACTGACACTATATCCTTTCATTTGTAATCACTTTAAAGCTCAGCTACAGTCTTAAGAAATAAATTGTCAATTTAGGGAGAGATGTTTCAGCAAATAACATATTTTTTTCTTAGAGAAGAGCTAAAAATATATAACAAAGTTTCATTGTTTATTAATGCTTAGCAAAATATTGATTATATACTCATGTAGGAACAAAGTTCATTTGATCTCTATGTTGTGTTCATATGTTATTTCATCACTAGAAATTATTATTCTTTTTCAGATTTAAGACACAAATATTTCAGATATATTTATATTGCCTAACTAGTCTTGAGACAGGATAGATTTTCATTTAGTTAGCAGATTCACTTTCATGAAGTAGCATGGATTACACTATAAGTTTTATGTTATAGTACACAAATTTCAGGTGTACACTGCTGATAAACACCCTGTGTGTCTTACATAACTTAACACTTAAAGTTCAATTCTACTACTGACCATAAAATTGATTCCTCTTACTTGATTTACCCATTTACCTGGTCTCTTTCCTCTTTTCTTTTCAAGATTTTATGTATTTATTAATAAGAAGATAGGAGGAGAGAGAAAGAACCAGACATCACTCTGGTGCATGGAATTGAACTGGGGATCTTATGCTTGAATGTTCAATGCCCTATCCACCATACCATCTCCCAGACCACTCCTTTCCTTTTTGTCAACCATAGATCATTCTTATATACAGAAGGTGATTTTTATTTGTTTAGTGCATCTGTTTTTTGTTTGTTTTCTCTATATACCACATGAGTGAAAGTTATTTCTGTATTTATTTACATAATGATTATTAAAGTTAAAATATTAGTTACTTGTTCATGATTTTTCTTAAAATTTTTAAAATAATCATTATTTATTGATTGGAGAAAAACAGCCAGAAATCAAGAGGGAAGGTGGCAACAGAGAGGGAGAGAGACAGAGAAACACAGCACTACTTCACCACTTGTGCAGCTTTCCCCCTGCAGGTAGGGACTAGGGGCTTGAACCTGGGTCCTTGTACATTGTAACGTGCACTCAACCAGGTGTCACCACTCAGCCCACCTTTCTTTTTCTTTAACACTATTTATCATCTTGTTTTATGAAGAAAAATACATATACAGCTTTACTGTAGGGAGTTAGGCATTAGCACAGCGGGTTAAGCGCATGTGGCGTAAAGTGCAACAAGGACCAGCGGAAGGATCCCAGTTCGAGCCACTGGCTCCCCACCTGTAGGTCTGCAGGTGTCTATCTTTCTCTCCCCTTCTCTGTCTTCCCTTCCTATCTCCATTTCTCTCTGTCCTATCCAACAACAACTACAACAATAAAATAATAAGGTCAACAAAAGGGAATAAATAAATAATTTTTTTTAAAAAAAGCGTTACTGTAGTAGTTCTCTAAAATGTAACAATGTACAATTCTTCACTCAGTCAGCTTGTCCACAACAACAAATCTCAAAAAAGTTTTCATAGTTAAGTGCTTTTCCTCCTTTATTAATCCAGTGATTTATTGCAAGGTCTTAGGAGACATTCCTATTGGAGCGGGAGAAAGCATAAGGTCATAATTTACCAAGCTAAAATAACTGAGCTAGGAAAGGTCTCATAAGCATACTGGAACTGGAGGGTTGACATCCCAGGCCTGGCGTGCTAAATATGAATAGACATGGGCCCTAGGTCAGATTGATGGGGTTTATAGTTAATGTTATTTAAATACTTTCCCCATATTTGGGAGCTTCTTTCTGCCCTGATGCAGCTTTCTCAACACTGACACTATCTTCCCAAATATGACTCTTAGTCTACCTGCATGTTAGCTGTGGGGCTCAGGCAAAAATTATTAAAGTCATGGGCCCCTTGAAATATACTTAAAATAGAGTTACCAGCTTCTTTCATCATGAAGACCCCAAATTTCACCTGCTAAATTCTTACCTTTAGGCTCTTGATTATTAAACAAAATTTTCTGCTTTTCATCTTAATGCTTTTCAGCCACCAAGTAGCAGATGGTAGGTAACATGATGCCAACCTGACTTCCCTGGGCAGATGACTTCACCAATGAGTCCTGGAACCCCACCTCTGCAGGGCCCTGCCCCATTAAGTAAAGATAGAAACAGGCTGGGAGTCTGGATTGACCTGTCAACACCCATGTCTAGTGGAGAAGCAATTAAGAAACCTGACCTTCCATCTTCTGCTCCTTGTAAAGTCTTTTGTCCACACTCGCAGAGGGATAAAGAATAGGGAAATTTCCCATGGAGGGGATGGGATACAGTGGTGGGAACTGTATCCCTCTTATCCTACAATCTTGTCTATTCTTATTAAATCACTATTAAAAACAATACTGCATTCATATGGTACTTAAGCCACACATAAAAGGATAAATGGCATCAGACTAAACACCCTGAAGAGTTTTCAAGTTAGTATAATTTGGAATATACAATTACACATTTTTGATTGCACAGTTGAACTAACCAGTGAAGCAAATATCCCCTTCCTCCCCAACCCCCTGTTTAAGTAACTCACAACTTTCAATTTCCAGGGTGCAGTTTTGCTCATCCAGAGGATATCGCCGTAGGTCCATCATACATGCAGCTGTGGTTGTGATTCTGTCAGGTGAGAGAGATAAAATAATGCATCATAAAAATGATACCATTTCATTTCCAGGCTGCCCGTCGCTGAACCAAGTTTGTCATTTGGCATCAAAAATTTCTGATTAAAAATTTTTAAAGCTGTGGGGGTAGATAGCATAATGGTTATGCAAAGAAACTCTCATGCCTGAGGCTGCGAAGTCCCAGGTTCAATCCCCTGTACCACCATTAGCCAGAGCTGAGTAGTGCTCTGGTGTTTCTCATTGTGTCTCTACCTCAAAAATAAAAATAAATAAAACATTTTAAAGCTACGACAGATTTAGTTTGAGTCATCCTTTGCTGCTAACTACTGCTGTGATCTTGTACTAGTTATTTTGGTAGAGTGAACATCAGTTCCCAGATCAAACATATAGGCTAGCTGTGAGATAAGTAAAAGAGATATGTTTAAAGCTCTGATCTTATTGCTCCACGTATTGTAAGTACCCCATAAAGTATGTCCCTTATTTTTGCTGTAATCTTTCTTTGACCTTTACTTTATGTTCTAGTATCTAGCAATATCTGTGCCACTAGCTGCAGCAAGTCTGCCCTTAGGAGTAAGAAGATGTATAAAAACTTTTGAAAATTATTTGCATCTAGCATATAAAAAGGTTTTTTTTACTAGGTTCCATTTTTTCTTCCTGCTCACATAGTCACATATTTTTTTTCACATAGCAAGATTTCATGAATATATATTTCTGTCAGAGAATTCAATCCCAGAACATTATTTTATAATCTACATAGTGTTTCAAATGCTCTCAACAACACAACACTAAAAATGCTTTACCAACAAATATATGTGTGTGTATATATATATATATACAAAACTATATTCTTTGCTTCATAGACGTTTATGAATAAAAAGGCATCAAGACACAATCATTCTCTGAGTTACAAAAGTGTGGCCAGTCCTATGATCTTATCACTTAGCTCATGCTTCTGATCCCGGGATAATGTTCCTCTACAGGGGACATTTTTACAATATCAGGACATATATCTGGTAGTCAGTTTGGGGGTACAGGTTTGATGTTAGCATGAAGGCAAAAGACACTAACACCCTATATAATTAGGACAATAATTAACCATAAAGAATTATCTGTTTCAAAATGTCAGTAGTATCAATGCCGAGAAATTCTGCTACAATAGTGACTTCCAATCACTTACTTTGTGGAAATTTTTTCAAAACCAAAAGCCTGTATAGAATATCAAAATGTAAAATAAAAATTAAATTTGTAAAAGTCATGTTTTGTTTATATAAAATTACCTCATAAATTTAAATATTGATATTTGTTTTAATAAGCCTACAAACAAAGGATTTTGATGAGAACTGTAGTCTTTCAGTTTCCCTAGATGCATATCTTCCTCTCATGTAAAGGGACATTACATCTGTGAAAACCCAGATTTTGGAAAGGATAACTGAGTATTTTTTTCCACTAAAAATGATTGCTGTGTTATATTTTGTTTGCATAGTATTGAGGAAAATCCCAAGGAATATTGAAGCACGTGCTTCTAAAAATCTCGTGACTGGAAACAGGCTGCTACCCTAAACTGATGGGGTGGGAATCCTGGATGCCAGATAGTTATGTCTATAATCAATAAAAGCTTTGAAGATGGTTCAGATACACTCACAGACAAGTTTCCGTAGTGTAGTGGTTATCACGTTCGCCTCACAGATATACTCACAGGTGGTAAGTTGCTTAATTATGGATTAAGTAATACAAGTTAATATTATGTTAGTTTAGAACATATTAGCACATGAAAGCAATTAAGTGCACTAAAAGGATGCATTACAGTGTACTTGTTTCTTATCATAGCTTAAATGATTGTAATTTAAAATTGAAATTTGAATAAAATATTTGTGAAACTATTAAAGAGTTTGAGAGACACTTGAGAATATTATTTGAGCCTCACTGATGTCAGTCCACCACACCATATCAAAATTAGTATATGCCAATTACAAAGAAGACTTAAGATTTATCATTCCTCCAGCTTGCATATTCAGACCAGATAAGTCCAAGCCGAGAATAATTGTTCAGTAATTTTGTCCTCACAAGCAGTAAAACAAACTTAAAAAACTTAACTTTTTAATACATAGGCTGTCTTTGATATGTTGACTCTCTCAAAAGCCTAGACCAGGGAGAACAGAAGCAAGCAGTAGCACAGCTATATACAAGATGCTGGGTATTATACTCCAAACCCTAACAAAGGGACTTTTCCAAAGTTAACCCTATCACCAAATAATGTGACGATAACAATAACTATCCATTGTCTTCTTGAACCCTAAGACAATAGGAACCTCACATTTCCACTATAGAGCCTATATTTCCCCCAGTCCTGGAACCTTAGGGTGGGGCCCACTTTTCTGCATGCTGCTCTCAATTCAAATCAAATAATATTGCATCCGTGGATCGCAACCTAATCAACGCAACGCGTGCCACCCCAACATGCTTCACTTCAGACAGTGACCAGAGACTTCAGGTGTGGAATGACAACCCTTCAGCTTCAGCACTCGGGTGAGACCTTTCCTTTCATAGTATTCTCTAATTCCATTCCAGATGTTCCACTCCCCAATAAAGTCCCCCAAAATAGATATAGTCCAGGTCCCCTGAGATAGAGCATAGGTTCACCCGTGCCCATAAACTAGAGGAAAAATATATACTGAAAGCAGTACACAAGAGCATGCAGGGAATACCCCCCAACACTTCATCTGCACTATTCCAGTCTTTAGGTCCATGATTGTTCAACAGTTTGTTTGGCTTTGTATGTTAACTCTCTTTTCAGCCACCAGGTTCCAGATGCCAGCAAGATGCTGACCAGAATTCCCTGGACAGACGACCCCATCAATGTGTACTGGAGCGCCACTTCCTCAGAGCCCCACCCTACTAGGGAAAGAGAGAGGCAGACTGGGAGTATGGATTGACCAGTCAACGCCCATGTTCAGCGGAGAAGCAATTACAGAAGCCAGACCTTCCACCCTCTGCAACCCACAACGACCCTGGATCCATACTCCCAGAGAGACAGAGAATGGGAAGGCTATCAGGGGAGGGGATGGGATATGGAGATCGGGTTATGGGAATTGTGTGGAATTGTACCCCTCTTACTCTATGCTTTTGTTAATGTCTCCTTTCTTAAATAAATAAAAACACACACACACACAAAAACTTAACTTTATCACATATGCTTCATGGTCCTTTAGTTATTAGTAATTCAGGACCTCCTGCACTCAATCAATAATGAGTATAAAATGATTAAAGATTTAACAAGAATCAAACAATTCTGTGAGCACTGGGGTTACAGCTGACAAAAATATTCAACTGCCCATTCATATTGGTTGTCATGATTTTGGTGATATTTTGTTTGCTTTTAGTATTCAGAATAGAGAACATAGCATCACTATTTATTGACTTAATGAAAGTATTAGGTAAATATGCTTAGCTCTCACTTGGGAGTTATTATCTTTGCCATTTTTTTAAAAAGAAATCCAGTTATCAAGAAGGCTCGAACCACTCAGGAGAATTCCACTATCAACTAACTGATTTGTGTTATTTGGACACATGATGTCTTAAGTTAGAACTGTGGCATTCCGTGAATAGAGGTATTATGTAAGAGATCTACCATGGAAGAGGAAACGAAAAAGGTTATTATATGCATGGATAAGTTTACTGCTTGGTAGGCAATATTCACTCAACTAGCTGAAGCTGTTGTTATTTTTAAACTATGTGCTTTGAGCTAAATATCTATTTACATGTAAGTTTATGAATACAAATACAATGAAGTACATGATCACAGTAAAATACAAGAGAAAATAAAGTTATAGAGAGGATAAAGAACTCATAACATTATTATCACAGTTTTACTATTAATTTACTTCTAAGTATAATACAAGTCCTTCTAAGCTTAAAAAAGTTATTATAGCATCCTATGTAAAAAAAATCATGTGCTACTTTTTGGTTAACCATATGTAAAAATTGTTAGAAGTTATTCATTTCTCCATGATCAGTATTTAAATAGTTCACAGGATAGGTACATACCCATGAATTTCATTATTCTGCCGAATGACAGCATTGGATACCCTTTAGTGATGTTAAAAAAAAAAAATTCACTCTGAGTTGTCAGGGAGGTGGCTTGACCAGCACAACACAGGAATGTCATGTCTGAATCCCCCAGTTCAATTTTGGTTCTGCATATGCTGGAGCAGTGCTTTGGCCTCTCTCGGTCTGATTCTCATGAAACAAACAAAACTTTAGGAAAAATCACATTAAATAAATAGAATGCTTGTTGTTACTCATGACTTTTCTTATTTTCTGATTCCAGGTTTCTTTTCTCCCTCTCCTTTGTACAGAAAGATAATGACACTCTTAGTGCTATCTCAAGCAGTCATTTTTAGGTAATTAGCTACATTCCAAATGCTGTGTAAAAGTGCTCATTACTATTTTTCATTTCTGTTTGGTCAAGGTCACTCTAGTTCCTAGTGTCTATGTGGTGTCTAATTGTCTGTAACCATGTTTAGTATTTTTCTTTCCTATCTTTGTGGTCCTAAATTCTGAACTAGGGTTACTAAGGAGAGAAAAGGCTAAAGGGGAGAGAGACTAACCATGACCTGTAGGAAAGGACGCAATGATGGTGATTAAAATGAACTAGCTCACATTTTGGGGAGGCATGGGAGCTTTGAGAAACAACACTTCCCCCAATAAAATCAATAAAAAAAAAGAAATGGGAGCTTCTCTCTGCCCTGATCCAGGTTCTATTACTATCCTCAACTCTGACACCATCTTCCCAGAGAATACTCTTAGCCTACTTGCATATTGTCAGGCTCAGCCAAAAATTAGTAAAGTCATGGATCCCTTGGAATATATCTAAAATAGACTTCCTACCTCCTTCCAACATGAAGACCCCAAATTTCATCTGCTATACTCTTACCTTTAGGTTCCTGATTATTAAACAATTTATTCTACTTTATATGTTAATGCTTTTCAGCTACTAAATTGCAGATACCAACCATGACACCAACCTGACTTCCCAGGGCAGACAACCTCACCAATCAATGTGTCCTGGAACCCCACCTCTGCAGAGCCCTACCTCTCTAGGGAAAGACAGAGACAGGCTGGGGGTATGGACTGACCAGTTAACGCCCATGTGCAGCTGAGAAGCAATTACAGTAGCTAGACCTCCCACCTTCTGCACCGCATAAAGATCTTTGCTCATACTCCCAGAGGGAAAAAGAACAGGGAAACTTCCATTGGAGGGGATGAGATATAGAACTCTGGTGGAGGGAATTGTATGGACTTGTGCCTCTCTTATCCCACAATCTTGCCAATCATTTTTAAATAAATAATAAAAAAATTTAAAATTTTTAAAGACAGAAAAAAGAAATAGAAAGATGAAGCAACTATAGCATTGTATTAATGTATTTTAAGCATCTTAACCATTCTTTAATAAATATAGATATTCAGAATAATTCCACAATAACTCATTTATATCGTTATTATAAGTGTTAACTTGAAGTGGGTGTAGCCACCATCTTAAAGTCCTTTCTAGATATGTCATACAAAAAGTAAAAGAACATGAACTTTCTCATTCAGACTGACTTTAACAAAACTGGAATTTATAGCAGACAAGGATTATAATCTTCTGAAATGAATGTCTCCAGTCAATAAATATTTCAATTTATATGGACCTTGGCATCTGAAACTGATAGTTTTCTCTTCACATTTTATCACCACAATTGCAATGATTACTTGTTTCTTGGCTGACTGTTTGGGTAGATGGTAAGTGCTATGAGGGAATGATCCCCAGCAATTCATGTACTTATTTACCAGGACCCCTTACCCCACACCCACCCCCACATCCTGTCCCCCAAGGTCTGGCACAGAACGAGGTGTCAGTTAATGGAATTGGTTTGTAAGTTAAGGCACCACTGAAATCACCACTTCTTTAAAGAACACTGTGAATGATCAGTATACTGTCTTTATTAAGAGATCTATTCCGATGCTGCTTAGAATACAGATTTAGGATAAAGGTCTATTTCCTTCATCTCAATTCAGTCTCTTATTAAAAACCATCTTGGGAAGATTTGCTAAGTAAATAGCCACAGGCTCTTGTCAATTGGTTAATTTCTAAAATAAGGAAACTACTCAAAGGATGCTTAAATTAATCTAGATATTCTAGCACCTCTCATCTGTTATGCTTTTAGATGCTACTTTGCTTAATAGAGAAGCAAAATCATTAGAAATCAATGTATATATATATATACATGGAGAACGTACATAATGGCACATGCACCATTTTACCACTGTTTATTCAGTAAACAATTTTTAAAAGAAGAAAAGTGTGTATAACACTGGTATATGTATTAGACAGTACACAAACAATCATATGCTCATGTACTTGCTTTGCTCTTGCTATTGAGAATACCAATAGACTATGTCTTTATGTACAAAAAGTTGGTTTCTCCAAATAAAAAATTTTGGTCCATACTCCTGGGGTAGGGGGGAGAAGAAATGTTAGGGGAAGATGACTAGCAGGCTCTGGAACTCATTTCCATTAGGACCCAGAGAGAGAAGAGAAAAATGGAAAGACATTTCAGAAGTAATAAGTATAGATGTGACTTAGTAAGGAAGAGAAGGCAGGACCATAGAAAAAATGGGCAAAAAATATAAATAGGTATAAAATATAGATAGAGGATAGATAGATAGATAGATAGATAGATAGATAGATAATCATGGAACTAATAGTCAACCCATATCTGTGACCTCAGGAGAATGACTGCAGTTTCCAATGGAGGGAATGAGGACACAGAACTGGTGGTGGGAAGAGTGTGGAACAGTACCAATTATCTTGTAATTTTCTAAAATATATTATTTATTTATCTATTATTGGATAGAGGCAGAGAGAAATCATGAGGGGAGTAGGAGGCAGAGAGGGAGAGAGATAGAGACACACTGGCAGAACTGGCTCACCACTTGTGAAGCTTTCCCCCTGTAGCTGGTGACCAGTGGCTTGAACCTGGGTCCTTGCGCACTGTAATGTGAGTGCTTATCTTGTAATCTTGTGCACCAATATTAAATCACTAATAAAAAAATGAAAGTTTTTTTTAAAGTTAGTTTCTTTTTTTAGGAGCTAAATACAGGCTGACTTTGCCAAAAGGATAACTGGAAGTGATCCTCAGTGATTAAATTGTTAGGAAAGTGAGCTAGTAGTTGGACTTTTTTAGGTGAAAAATAAAGGATTAAAAAGTTTTGGGAAGAGGAAACAGCATAATGACTATACAAAAGACTTTTATGCCTCAGGATCTGAGGTCCCAGGTTCAATATCCTATACTCTCATAAACCAGAGTCTAGCAGTGCTCTGGTGGGTCTGCACTCTCCTTCCACCCCACAGAGATAAATATTATTTAAAAGGTTTTATTCTTTAAAATATTAAATTTAAATCAGCACCACTATGATGCTGATTCCTAGACATCTAATATTTTATGTATTAGGCATATTCTTCAATATAAAAAGTGAGAAAGGGGCTAGGTGGTGGGGCATCTTATTAAGCACATACAGCACAGTGTGCAAGGACCTGAGTTCAAGCCCTCTGGTCCCCAACTGCAGAGGAAAGCTTCACAAGTGGTGAAGCAGGGCTGGAGGTGCCTCTGTTTATTTCCCTCTCTATATATCCCCTTCGCCTCTCAATTTCTCTGTCTCTATCCAATAGCAAGTACACAAAAAGATTTTTCTAAAAGGTGCAGACAAATGAAGCAATGTAGATAATTTCGGACATATATATGAGAAAACTTATATTTTTAATTAATAATGATATTCTTCTATTAGTAACACACATATTTATATGAACTATCATCAATATTTATAGTGTAATCTTAGTGGAGACCACTATCCTACCATGTAAATTTAAAATACTGTAACCAATAAATCTTACTTTTTAATTTTAATTATTTCTTAAGAAAACACTGGATGCATTAGATCGACCTTCCCGTGGTGCATCTCGTGAGTACCCATTCATTGGGGAAACTGACGATCCTTCATAGCCGACTGAATCCACATGGATCCCAGTCACTTTCAAAGCCAGCAACAAGCATCTCCTGACAGCTTTCAAGCTGCTGGTTCTGCTCTTCGAGTCCTCCAACTTAATGTTGAGGGGCTGTCCTTTGCCAAACGTGTTCTTATTGGTCAATTGGCGATACAGCATCAGGCAGATGTTATCTGCCTACAAGAAACACATATAGCAGTTGATGAAGCTGCTCGATTCACCATCAGTGGATTCGATTTAATATGCTATAATCTCCATCCTAAACACGGCCAAGCCATCTACACCAAATTGTGTCTTGCGGACGTTTACCATACAGCCTCTTCGACCTTCTACGACTCCATTACTATTGGAACTATTCAGCTCGTCAATGTATATAAGCCTCCCAGTGCCTCAGGGGATAATGAGGTCATGCCTAGCCCGAATCACCCACATTGGAGACTTTAATAGTCATCACCAAGACTGGGGATATTCCTCCACTCGTGCTGACGGCTCTATCTTAGCCGACTGGGCTTCAGCGAATGACCTCTCCCTATTATAGGATCCCAAACATCCAGGCTCTTTTCACAGTGCTAGATGGAATAAAGACTCGTCACCCGACCTGTGCTGGATTAGCACAGTCAACGGCCAAGCCTTTCACGCTACGAGACAAGTTCTGAAGATCTTCCTGCACAGTCATCACCACCCAGCTATCATCCACATTAGTCTCCAGCTCCCACTGATTCTGTGCTCGGAGAAACTAAGATGGAACTTTCAGAAAGCAAACTGGCATCTGTTCAGTCATCTTACCAACAAATCTATTCCTGCAATTCCAATTAACTCTATCCCCTCTGAAGATTCCTACAGGCACTTCCGCCAAGCCATCTTCAAAGCAGCTTCCCAAGCCATTCCTCGTGGGAGATGTGCTAACTATACGCCTTGTCTTGATGCTGAGTGCGAGCAACTACTAAAGCAGTATGATGAGTCGGGCGACCCAAATGTGGCTGATCATCTCATTGCCTCCCTGGATGCAGCATGCCAAGCCCGCTGGCAACAACTCATGGAAAGTCTGAACTTCACCCACTCAAGTAGGAAGGCCTGGAAGCTTCTTCACAGACTGGGTGCTGGTAGCCAACCCCCTCCCATCTCCCATCCCCCCGTATCTCCAAACTCAGTGGCCAGTCACCTAACTCAAGTTGGATGTGCTAAGATCGACCCAGTCTGGAAAAGAGAAGTTTCCCATGAGTGGTCATCCCACTTCCGGTTATCTTGTCCATCTCCAAAACTCTCTCCCTTTACACTGTCTGAACTGGAAGACACTTTGAAGAGGGTTAAACCGGGAACAGCTGCTGGCTATGATAACATCACCCCAGAACTCATTCTTAACCTGGGTCCCGTGGCAAAGAAGTGGCTTGCTTCATTCCTGTCCCACATCTTGGAATCTGAGTCTATGCCCAAAGTTTGACGTCGTGTGAAGATTATAGCGGTTTTGAAACCAAAGAAAGACCCAACACTGGCCGCCAGCTATAGACCAATTTCTCTCCTCTCCGTGTGTTACAAACTCCTTGAAGGCTGCTTCTGTCACGTATTTCTCATCTTACAGAGAAATTCCTATCACCCGCCCAAGCTGGTTTCCGCCCAGCAAGATCTACCTGCGAACAAGCCCTGGCCCTCTCAACTTACATTGAAAATGGATTCCAGAAGAATTTAAAGACGGGTGCTGTCTTTGTTGATCTCACAGCAGCCTATGACATGGTCTGGCACCATGGTCTCCTAGTCAAGATCTCAAGATGCCTGCCTCCATGGGTGGCCAACACTATATCGTTTCTTCTCCAAAACAGAAGATTCCGGGTGCATCTGGGTGACAAGTCTAGCAGATGGAGACTTGTCTCAAGTGGCCTCCCCCAGGGCTCTGTTCTGGCTCCTACGTTATTTAATATTTACATCAATGACCTTCCAGAAACTTCTTCAAGGAAGTTCATCTACGCCGATGACATCTGCTGGGCAACTCAGGCATCCAAGTTCGACATCCTCGAGGAAACACTCACGAAAGACATGTCTCTGATATCTGATTACTGTAAAAAAGGGCGACTAGTCCCTAGCACTGCAAAAATGGTATCATCTGTTTTCCATCTACACCATGCCTCGGCCTCGCGTGAGCTTAGTGTGCAGCTTGACGATACGAGAATCCGCCATGAAGCCCAGCCAGTCTATCTTGGCATTACTCTCAATCGCACTCTGTCATTTCATGAACATCTCATAAAAACTGCAGCAAAGGTGGGCGTGAGGAATCACATCATTGCAAGACTGGCCAGCTCCTCATGGGGCGCGAGCGCTGCCACACTACGATCATCATCTCTGGCATTATGCTATTCCACTGCAGAATACTGTGCCCCAGTATGGTTCCGTAGCCCCCATGTCCACTTGGTCGATTCCAAATTATATTCCTCCATGAGGATAATTTCTGGAACCATCCGTTCCACCCCAGTTCCATGGCTGCCAGTTCTTAGCAACATTGCCCTGCCAGATATTCATCGGGATGCGGCATCATCTAAGTTCATTTCCCACATCTACGCTCGACCGGACCTGCCAATATACGCGGATATCTTCGCCCACCCTGTCCAACGCTTGACGTCTCATCACCCAATCTGGTCCCCTATGCCTACACTGAACTTCTCTGTTCCAGTCTCTTGGAAACAGAGTTGGCAATCAGCTGAGGTAAAGAACAAACACCTCATCACAGACCCCTGCAAGCGTCAACCCGGCTTTGACCTAGCACGTTATGATTGGGCCCTCCTCAATCACTATCGAACAGGCCATGGCCCGTGCGCCGCTATGTTCCATCGCTGGGGAGCCAGAGACGACCCGAACTGCCCCTGCGGCTACAGACAGACTATGACCCACATAGTCAACGACTGCCACCTCTCCAGATTCAAAGGAGGTCTCGAAACTTTACATCAAGCTCAACCTGACGCTGTTGACTGGCTACGGAAGAAGGGCAAACGCTAGAAGAAGAAGTGGAGACCACTATCCTACCATGTAAATTTAAAATACTGTAACCAATAAATCTTACTTTTAAATTTTAATTATTTCTTAAGAAAACATTGTGCAAAATATAGAATCTAATTTGAACATTACATATGCATAATTAAGTTTAAAAGCATGGTGACTTCCAGTAAAAGATTCTTAAATTTTATGTACTTTAGTATTTGAATGCAATTCATTAAATTAATATTTCTGAATCCTAAGGCTTATAACCATCAATATCATTACAGTAAATGGTGCATTTGAAAACATTCAGAACTTATAATATCGATTATGTGAACAGGAGGTATTACTAATAGAAGATAATTGTAAATAACATTTCCCTCTTAGGAATCATTTCTGAAGATTTCACATTCAAATTTTCTACAAAATCTGCTTTATGTAATAGAGGAAGTTTCATACTATAATATTAAAAAAAGAACTGCAAGAGTGACTAGAACAGGAGGAATACCTGATGATCTCACTTATAGGTAGAACTAAAGAAACAAAGGAAAACAACGGGGTGATACTTGGATTGGGTGTGGGACCTTGCAGCAAAGTCAGGACTTTGCGGTGGGGAGAGGGAGGTTGGAGTTGGGGCTGGGAACTATCACAAGATCATGGAGAAGGAATTAAGTTGGTGGTAGGAGTGATGTGCAGACAAGACACCTGTCGTGGAGACATAAGAAACTGTACCCACCCCAGTCTGCAGGAGTAAGATTTCATGAGTTGTAAACAAGAGCTGCAAATATCTCTCTGCACGTCTTATCTTCCCCTTCCCTCTGGATTTCTCTGTCTCAATCCAGTCAAGCAACCAATTAATCAGTTAATCAGTTGCACCTATGTGATAACAACTGTGTTGCAAATCATTATTTCCCTAACACGATTTGCAAAAAAAAAAAAAAAAAAGAATTCAGAACAAAGTTTTAAAAAGAGTGGAAAAAAACAGCACAAGGCATTTTGCATATATCATCTCCCCACAATATTACCACATGTTGGGAATTGTTTTAAGGTCAAAAGAGAAATGCTGTTTTGGAAAAGGATGACATATTAAGGCTGTAATTTTATATTTCTTTGCTCACTCTTGACCTGTGGCAAAAGTGATTTGAATTTTGAAGTAATCTGTGTATTTGTATATGTAATTTGTAAAGCCCTTTCTCCTTCTGTACAGAAACTTGAAATTAGCCCAACAGATGCCTAGTTATCTTGTATAGGGATTCAGGTTATTTTTACCTTTTATTGTCTGAGACCTATATGCAACTTGTATGTATAGAAAAATGAATGATACAGGTGATTCTAATCTATAAGTACAATGGTAATTGATTATTGCCCTCTGGATGTTGACCAGTTTAGTCGTATCTACTTGTGAATTATTTTCTGCATACTATCTTTTTGGACTACCCCATTGAATTCTTTGAATTGGCTGCAACTATTAACAGGTTAATTGACATTTTCATATTTATATATAATTTATCTTATTTATTTATTTGAGACAGAGGAGGCAGAAGAGAGAGAGAAGAAGAGAGAGAGAGAGATCACAACATTGAAGCCTCCTTCAGTATGCCTGGGCTCAAACCTGGGTTGCACACCTGGCAGAGTAGCGCACTATCCAAATAAACTAATTTGGTGGCCCCTTTGATTTACCTTTTTTAAAAAATGCTTGTCTTGTTACAATTTTGAATGATATCTATGAAGAGGATTAGAAGATTTATATATCAAAGCCAAGTAAAATATCTGGCCAGAAAGGTGTACCTTTATAATTAATCGACAAGCTTGGGTATATATTTCCCTGGTTCCCATACTTATTAATCCATTTTAGGTGAAATCCAAAAATATAATTTTGCTGACTCTGTTTTCTCTCTCTTTTATTGTTTCAGTGAATCAATGAATTATTCCCCAATTTGTGACAACAAAATGATTGAGGATTTAGTTTCTTAGTCTGACCATTTAATGATTTATGTAAATAGGTTAATGGATTATAGAATTAGAATTTTTAACTCTGTTTAATGAAGGCAACAGAGTTCAGTTTGCTTGTCTTTTTTGTTTGTTTTATCTATTTGTCCACTTTTAGTTCAAGTTAATTAAGAATCATGGACCTAGTGCAATAAAAAGCAGCTGTTTGATATCCAGGCCTAGAATTTATTTTATTTCTAAAATTATTTTTACCTGTGGCAAAAGTGTAGGGTTGAATTTATAAGAACTCTAAATATTTGTATCTGTAATTTAGAAAGATCTTTACATTTCATTACATTATGAGAGTATTAGTAAATTGGATTAAGAAATATCTATATAATGGAGCTCTATTTGGTTGGCTTAGATAAATTAGTGCTAATAAAATTATGTATATTCCTAGTTCTTGGAAAATTCCTTTTAGTGCTTTGAATGTTCTATACCTAAATATATTCCTATAGAAGCTAACTCAGAAATATTTTAAAGATGAAATTTCATATAATTAAGATATATCTTTCATAAGTGAACCCAGTCTAATTATATTAACTTAACATAAAACAGCTATGTCATTTTTGATTTATCAGTATTAAGTACAGTGCAAGCATACAGCTTATTGCACTTTGATTTGCTTTCTCTAATCTTCTACAAATTTACTGAACAGGTCTTATCAGTATTATATATTTAAGATTATGAAAAATTGTGCTCAAATAAATTGAATCATTATTCTGACTACTAATACTGTATTTCGTAATATATTAGCTTGAAGACAGTTTTCATGATATCTAATCTTGGATTAATATTAAATTGAATTATTTAATGGACAAATGCTGAGTACCTAATTAATGGATACTCAGTAGTTACCTAATTTCTAAATAAATAGAATGCTTATCTATTCTTAAGCATAATTTAAAGTTTATTTACTTTTGCTTCTTATTTTCTTAAGCTATCAAAGGGCTACAATAGTTTTTGGACATGCAAATGAATATGTTTATTCTTGCCACATAAAGGAGTATTGAAAAGGATGTATAAATTACTACAAGTTGTGTTACTTGTCTTCACAAACTGTGCTAGACAGTGAAAGTAGTTTTGTATCACAGTTTTCATTTTCCCACCCCTGATATTCCTTGTAAAATTTAAGTTTATTCCTTTAGTTAGAAGTTCTTACAGGTTTAGTTTATTTTGGAATAATAGTCAGCAAGAAATATACCTGGATATGTACCTTTATTGCTTAAGAGGAGTAGTTCTATCAGTCATAGTTATCAAAATTTTGAGTCTTAACACATCAATATTTACCATAACCAACATTAAAACTGAAAATAAAATAAAAATGGAGCCAGACGGTAGCTCACTTGGCAGAATGCAAATGTCACCATGTTTGAGGACTCAGATTCAACCTTGGGTTCCCAACTACACGAAAGAAGTTTCACAAGTGGTAAAGCAATGCTATAGTTATGTGTTCTTCTCTATCCATCTTCTTCCTCCTCTCTCACCATCTCTGTCTCTCACCTATAAAAACATATTTTAAAAACTGAAAAAAGCTTAATATGACTTTTAATGCATTTTATTTATATTTTCGTTGGATAGAGGCAGAGAAAAATCAAGAGGGAAGGGGGAGGCAGAGAATAAGAGAAAAATAGATACCTGCCGTACTGCTTCCTTCTGCAGAGGGGATCAAATTCTTGAACCTGGTCCCTTGTACACTGTAACATGTATGCTCTACTGGATATTCCACCATCAGGTTCCCATTTAGTAAGTCTTTCTTTATTGGGGCCAGGCAGTAGCATACTGGGTTAAGTACACATAGTATGAAGCACAAGGACCCACACAAAGATCTCGGTTCGAGCTCCCTGCTCCCCACCTGCAGGGAGGTCGCTTCACAGGTGGTGAAGCAGGTCTGCAGGTGTCTATTTTTCTCTCCCCCTCTCTGTCTTCCCCTCCTCTCTTGATTTCTCTCTGTCCTATCCAACAACAACAATAACAACAACAGGGGGCAACAAAAATGAGGGGAAATGGCCACCAGGAGCAGCGGATTTGTAGTGCAAGTACCGAGCCCCAGTGACCGGAGGCAATAAATAAACAAATAAATAATAAACTTAAAAAGAGAGGGAAATGAAGAGTGCATAGCAAAGTAACACCTTACTTTTCTGCAGATAGGTCTGTTTCACAGACCTCTAGATAAAGAAGCACTGTGCTATTTGCATGAATTTATCACACCTGAGAATGACAATAAACTATGGAATGTATGGAAATTTTGGGAAAGCTTGACTAACCTTGATGGACTTGCTTACTTGACTGATTCATAAACAAACAATTTATGGGGCTGGGTGGGCAAGGACCCAGGTTTGAGACCCTCGTTCCCACCTGCAGGAGGAAAGCTTTACAAGCAGTGGAGCAGGGCTGCAGGTGTCTCTCTGCCTATCTCCCTCTCAATCTCCCCATTCACTCTCAATTTTGGGTAGTATCTATCTAATAAATAAAGATAATAAAATAAATAGATAATTTATGTAGTTATATATCAATTGATAAGTCGATCTATATTTATTTACTAGATACAACAGACAGAAAGACCAGAGTAATGACCAGCTCTGGGTTATAGTGGTGCTAGGGGTTGAATCTGAGACTTAATAGTCTTAGGCATGAAAGTCTTTTACATAACTTAGCCCACTCAATTTACCAATTTGCAGAGCTAGCTTCGCAGATGACCAGGGACTCACGGCTGAGCTGGGAACGCAGTTCAATCTTTATTGATGAGCGGGAATACAGTGCAACCAATCTAATCTCTAATCATTAGAAAATCCTGTCCTTTATATCTCCTGAGGCGGAAGTGTCAGGTTGGAAGAGGAAGTATGTAGGATAGAGGGTAGGGAGAAGGAAAAAGCGTGCTCGCTCGGAAATATCAAGCTTGCATCTAACCAGTGGGGATTAAACCAATGCCCTGAAGGCAGGGCGGGTCTAAGGTAAAGCAGTGATTATGTAAATAGACCACAGCATTAAGCAATGCAAGCGAACCTAATGTGATGATCAAAACAGAAGGGGTTTTAGAAGCAGAATTAGAAGTAGACCAACACCAGTTAATGTGCTTTCCCTACCATGTGAATTACATTTGTATAATCACTTACCTAGATAGAAGAGATTTTTGGTTCTTAAATTCCTGTGCTTTATGTACACTCCTATCAATTTGTAGTCATATAAATCACTATTTAATTAATATGAGAGGGTAAAATTGATTGAATGTCTCACACTTTTCAAAAGCACAGACTGAGTCTTTTCAATACATAGGCCGAGTCTTTCATTTGTTTACTCTCTTAAAAGCTTAGTCCAGGGAGAACAAAAGCAACCAGTGGCATAGCTATATGCAAACAATGTCAAAGAACATGAAATATGGTGAGGGTGTGTATGATACAGCAAATCCTAACAAAGGAATTTTTCAAAGTTAACCCAATTGTCAAACAATGTGATTATTGCAATAATTATATATTGTCTTTTTAAACCCTAAGACAATAGGAATCTCCTGCTTCCTCTATAGAGCTTATGTTTCTCCCAATCCTGGAACCTCTGGGGTGGGGCTCAATTCCCTGTATGCTTCTCTCAAGTCAGGCCAAATTATATTGCATCTGCCTATTCTAACCTAATCAGTGCAACAAGTACCATTTCAGCAGGCTTCACCTCAGACTGTGTACAGAAACATCAGGCATGGATCGCCAACCCTTCACCCTCATCACTCAGGTGAGACCTTTCCTTTCATGGTAGTCTCCAATTCCATTCCAGGAGGTTCACGTCCTAACAAAGTCCTAAAAACTTAGATATAGGCCAGGTCCCTTAAGATAGAGCATATGTTCACATCTATCCATAAATTAGGGCAAAATATATACCTGAAAGCAAAAATACACAATAGTCTTTAGTGAGTCAGTATCAAGTTCATAATGAAATAGTGTCCACTTAGACTTAGATACCCTCCTCACCTGCTTCCTATTACAATTCTCTCACTTGCTCCAAAGAACCTTATCAGAATAAGGACTGCAAAAGCTGAATAAGGGCAAGAGACTGGCATACTTTAATGATGACTCTTTAGTCACTATCTGGCCATTCCACCAGCTGGGGCCCTAATCAGGGATTCCTGAGATTCCCAAACAGACTTGATGGGCCTAGAACTCAAATCCCTCTCTCCATTTTTACCAATCATTTCTAACATTAACAACAAAATAGACCCCTTTGTGGGCCCCCATAGGACCTTGCCCTCAACTTGGATCAACAATGGTAGAGAATATTCCATCCACTGAAGGGAGAAGAGGACTCCCCTAAGACTCACCAAATGCAATTGTGGGTCTCCATTGCTACTGCCCTCAGAATTTGGAGCAGCGGGAGGGGGGGGGTGCGTGTGCGGGGGGTTAGGGGGGCTGTGCTAACACCAGGGGGACAGAGAACTAAGAAAACTCAGAATATCTATACCTTGGTGTCCTAGCAATGGGGCTGTGAGAGTCTCTTTGCATAACCACTGGAATATCTCTGCCCCACCCTGCTTTATCTCTTGGTCAGGAGTCAGTGATTAAGCTAAGAAGCCTACTTATAGTTTAAAAGCCTTCATGCTCCCATAGCCTACAGGGAAGAAAAAGAACAAAAGAGGCTTTTAAGCCACTGTGCTCATTTTAGGGATTAAAATAATATTGAAACAATTGTCAGTTTCCACAATGGTGAACCCTTTAATTACCTTACTTAGGTACAAGTCAATCCAGGCAAGAGTGACCAGTAATTTGAAAAGTACTGAGAGAGGGACCTCATAACATACTATATAAAATGGTTAAACCAACAAGAAAAAATACTGGAGAAATGAACCAGGACAAAAGTCCAGCTAAAAGCCCCCCAAAGGTTGAAGCACAAAATAATGAGGTCAACATCCAAACACTAGTTAAGGAAATAATAATAGGAGTGAGTAAAGAGCTTGAAAGAACATCAGAAATGCAGAAACAACAAATGAGACTCTGGAAGAATCACTAATTATCTCAAGGTTATTAGAGAGCTGAAAGCTGAAATAGATGAACTAAGAACACAACTAGCAGAACAAGCTAAAACAGTATCAGAACAGGGTAACAAAATAGATGAACTCCAGAAAACAGTAGAGGAGAGACAGAATAGAATAAATGAGACTGAAGACAGAATTAGCAAGATCAAGGACAAATTAGAGACAACTAAAAAAGAAGTAAGAGATATCAAAAAGAGATTAAGACATACTGAAAACAACAACAGAGACCTATGGGATGACTTCAAAAGAAAAAAATATGCGCATTATTGGCTTACCAGAGGAAGAAAGAGAGGGAGGGGAAGAAAGCATTCTTCAGGACAAAATAGCTGAGAACTTCTCTAGTCTAGACAACATCAAAGACATAAAAGTTCAAAAAGCCCAGAGGGTCCCAAATAGAATTAACCCAGACTTAAAGACACATCATATTTAGAATGAACAGAAATAAGGATAAAGAAAGGATCCTGAAGTCTGCAAGAGAAAATAAAAGAGTCACCTACAGAGGAAAACCCGTAAGATTAACAGCAGATTTCTCCACACAAACACTACAGGCCAGAAGAGTTTGACAAGATACATATAGAGAGAGTGTGCTCAATGAGAAAGGCTTTCAACCAAGACTATTGTATCCTGCTAGATTGTCATTCAGACTAGATGGAGGCATAAAAACCTTCTTAGAAATCAACAGTTGAAAGAAACAACTATCACCAAGCCTGCCCTGAAAGAAGTTCTGAAAAATCTCCTATAAGCAGTCAGACCACCATAAATATGCCATATATCAGAACAGTCTAAAAATCTATAAGAATGGTGCTAAAATATCTTCAATCTTTGATATCAATCTTTAAATGTCAATGGCCTGAATTCACCTATTAAAAGGTAGAGTGGGAAGATGGATCAGAAAACACAACCCAACAATATGCTGTCTACAGGAAACCCACCTAACTCAACAAGACAAACACAGACTCAAAGTGAAAGGATGGAAAACTATCATACAAGCCAATGGCCCACAAAAAAGGGTAGGGATAGCTATTCTCATATCTGACACGATAGACTTTAAAATAAATAAAATGAAAAGAGATAGGGATGGACACTACTTAATGCTCAGAGGATCAGTCAATCAAGAGGAATTAACAATGATTAACATCTATGCAAACAATGAGAAGCCATCTAAATACATCAAACATCTACTGAAAGAGCTACAGCAATATATTAACAGCAACACAATCTGTAGGGGATGTCAACCCCCCACTCTCTCAACTTAACTGATCATCCAGGCAGAAAATAAATAAACACATGAGGGACCTGTATGAGGAGACAGATAAACTAGAACTATTGGACATTTTCAGAGTCATTCACCCCAAGAAACTGGAATACACAATTTACTCAAGTCTACATAGGTCATTCTTAAGGACAGACCATATATTAGGCCACAAAGACAGCATCATCAAATTCAAGAGCATTGAAATCATCCCAAGAATCTTCTAAGACCACAGTGAAACTAAACTAACACTGAACAATCAATGAAAGATTAGTAATAGTCCCACAATGTGGATGCTAAATAGTCCACTACTTAACAACTTCTGGGTCAAAGAAGAAATAAAGGAAGAAATCAAAATGTTTTGACAGTTCAATGAAAATGAGGACACAAGCTATCAAAATATTTGGGACACAGGTAGGGCAGTACTGTGAGGGAAGTTCATAGCTATACAAGCACACATTAGGAAACAAGAAAAAGCACAAAAATCCTAATTGCATACCTTAAAGACCTAGAAGAAGAAGAACAAAGGAACCCTGAAGCAACCAGAAGGACAGAAATAACTAAAGTTAGGGCAGAAATCAATAAAATTGAAAATAAGAAAACCATAGAAAAGACCAACGAAAGTAAAGTTTGGTTCTTCAAGAGGGTGAAAAAAGTTGACAAACTTTTAGCCAGACTCACAAAACAAAAAAGGGAGAAGACCCAAATAAATCGCACTGTAAACAAAAGAGTAGACATCACAACCTATACCGCAGAGATTCAACATATCATGTGAGACTTCTATAAACAACTATATGTCACCAAGCTAGAGAACCTGGAAGAAATGGATGATTTCCTTGATACCTACGAACTTCCAAAATTAAATAAAAAGGAACTAGATAATATGAATAGGCCTCTAACATCCAACAAAATTGAAACAGTTATCAAAAACCTTCCCAAGAATAAAAAACCAGATGGTTTTACAAATGAATTCTACAAAACCTTCAAGGAAGAGTTAATACCTCTATTTTTAAAAGTCTTCCAGAAGATTGAAGACACCAGAATCTTCAAGCTTATATGAAGCCAACATCACTCTTATACCAAAAGCAGACACGGACACAACCAAAAAAGAAAACTAGAGACCAATATCTCTGATGAACAGAGTTGCTAAAATATTGAACAAAATTGTAGACAACCAGATACAGCAGTATATTAAAAAGATTGTTCATCATGACTAAGTGGGGTTTATCTCAGTTATGTAAGGTTGGTTTAACATACGTAAATCAATCATCGTGATCTACCACATCAATAAAAGCAAGACCAAAAAGCACATGGTCATATCAGTAGATGGAGAGAAAGCCTTTGACAAAAATCCAACACAGTGGAATACTGCTCAGCTATAAAAAATGGCAACTTCATCATTTTCAGCCGATCTTGGATGGAGCTTGAAAAATTCGTGTTAAAGTGAAATAAGCCAGAAACAGAAGGATGAATATGGGATGATCTCACTGTCAGGAAGAAGTTGAAAAACAAGATCAGAAGAGAAAACACAAGTAGAACCTGGACTGGAATTGGTATATTGCACCAAAGTAAAAGACTCTGGGGTAGGGGAGGGGAGAATACAGGTCCCAAAAGGATGACAGAGGACCTAGTGGGGGTTGTATTGTTACATGAAAAACTGGCAAATGTTATGCATGTACAAACTATTGTATTTACTGTCAAATGTAAAACATTAATTCCCCAATAACGAAATTAAAAAAATAAAAGTCATATTGGTGTAGTAAAGGCCTGGCAGTGACAATGGATAAGTAATAATGCATGAGACATAACAATATTGTGCCTCATACATAGCAAATGCTCCCCAAAATTGGTAGATGCAATGATCATCACAATTGTTATTAGTAACTGGACTGAGTGAATTTTCTTTTTTTAAAAATCAATGGGAAGGGAGGGAGGACTAGAACATTACTCTGGCTCATTCCATTTCAGGGACTGAACAGAAGATCTTGATGCTTGAGAGTCCTCCTTAAGAGTCTATGTTACAAAGCTAAAAGACATAGGTTCTAGCCCTTGGCCCCCACCTGCAAGCTAAGAAGCTTCACAAGTGATGAAGTAGTGCTGCAGGTGTCTCTCTCCCGTTCTACCTTTCCCTTCTCTCTCAATTTCTGTCTCCATCTTAAATGAATATTTTTAAAAAATCTATGTTATGAGACCAGTTGATGGTACACCTCGTTGAGTGCACACATTACAATGCACAAGGTCCTGGGTTCAAAACCCTGACCCCCACCTGCAGAAGATTTCTGAGACAGGGATGCCAAAGTATTGCTGAGCTCCTCCATACGATACTACCAGGTACTGAACCTGAGAATTCTAAGGTTTTAGGCATGCAAATCTGATGTACTTCTATTTCACTGTTTCCCTTGTCCTTCCTTTGCTTATTTAAGGAAAAAAAAAAAGACTATAGATCTAGCACATATCTTCAGCAAATGTTCAAGTCTCTGACATTTAAGAATATTTAGTCATTAAATTAGATAATACATACCTGTCTGTCTATATTCATTTTTCACATGCAAAGCTGTATTTTTGTTTTCTCAGAGGGCCCCTTAAAATCACAAGGCAATTTTACGTATATAAACTACATTTGAAGAGTTCTCAAGTAAGAATATATACTCAACCCATCTCTGATGAAATTTGTATAGGTCAACTGTTACTAATAAAAAAAGTTAAGAAAATAAAGGCCTTATGGAAAGTCCATGGAGATTTTTTTGTCTTTGTTTTCCATGAAATGTATTAATCTCAGGAGGAACATTGGTCAAAATTATCACAAAATGATTTCTTCTAGTTTTTAATATGTTGATCAAGTCTTTTGGTGCTTTACCTGTAGATCTTAAGCACAAATGGTACAATATGTTCTGTCATAATTTCACTCATTTAAAGTATTCATTTTCCCATTATTTTATATCAGTAATTTTAACCTGACATTTTCTAGGTAGTAAAATCCCTTCTGGTTCCCAAACTGGTAAAGATACCCATAACAAAGTAGTGATGGTAATCTTTCAGTATTTCCATATATTTTCATAATAAAGTAGTGATGGTAATCTTTCAGTATTTCCAACCTCATTTGCTACATCCTCCTACTGGTAGAACAACTGTAAGTACTCTGAGCCCCTTTTCCTTAATAGTCTCAATATATTAATTGCTATCTCATTTCTCCTGATAAATGATGCAATGAGCTAGCATAGTCAAGGCAAAGGTATATAAAATACCATGGTTAAAAATATGAATTTTCTACCAGTTATATTTTGAAGTTTTCCCTAGATATAATGTAATTTTCTCTAGATAAAATGTAGTTTCTCTAGATATAATTTACCAAGCTGATCTTTATAGAGAGGCAGTAAGGCTGGTAAACTGTTTTGGGTAATAGTTGGGCTTCCATTGCTCTACAATTTTAATGACTGGTTTTAGTAGTTGGTAGAATATACTCCAAAAATTAAGGTACATACTATTTTAGGAAGCAATCAAGTTCTAGGTAAACTATCAATATCTAAAATAATTCTGTGTGGTGGAGTCTAACTTTTTTTTTTTTTGCCATAATGCAAGCTGAAGTTTGAGAACAAAATGTAAACATGTTCATATCATCTGATTAGTTATAATCTAGGAGAAATTTTCCCCCACCCAACAATATCAATAGTCTACAATTTGTGATTACTATCTGTTCAAATTTGACTATGACTGTAATGTAATGGGATTGTTGTGTCAGTTGGATCTGATTTCAAAGAGATACTTTTTTTCCCTCCTGAATGAGCTCATTTACAATAGTAATTTCAAAGGGGAAACAAAAACTGGCAGAAAACGAGGAATTTCTCTAGTTTTTACTCAGACAGAATGGGGAATTGAAATGGTCTCTGTGGACCAATGGTCTCTGTTTCACATCATCACAGATGATAATGTATCCTTGGGGAAAAGTCAAAGAATTCCTCTGTTGCTGATGTGCATGTCTACTTGGCTCAGAAGACAAACATCCAGTCAGAAAAAAAGTACTCTGATGCTGATTCATTTCCTTACTGGCTTGCAGATGCTGATTTCTTCACTATGCTGATAAATTCATGTAAAGTTAAAGCATGTAAGATGCGCGTAAGACACATAAATATTATAAGGCATGGATGTAGTCTTTGTGGTTAACGATGCGAACTCTATGTAGGCTATCTGTGAACACGATCAGGTTCTCTTACATAAAGATATTGGAGAAATAACTTGACTTTTCTGTGACTCTGTTCTTTTCTATGTTGGATTTCTATCAGGATTAGGAATGGAGTTGAGAGGTATAAAACAGACTTCACTCCTAGTGGCTTTCAAACTTTTTCTTAACTACACTCCCTAACAATAAAAACATTTTACATTTCAACTTCATATAGCATAGAAAAATATTTATGAAAAACTTCATGAAGCAATATTTATCCCCAATATTTGCAAAGCATTAACTATTTTGTCTTCTACTCTATTCATCTGTAAAAACGTGTCACTGCTTAATAAATTGAGTTCATCATTGGTGAGTGGATTCAATTTGAATATATTGGATTTTGTTTGTTAAAGTGAAGAATTTGGATTCTATCCTGAAATATTTAAACTTGGAGATGATTTGATGCTAAAGCACCAGTGTTTGTTGACTAACTAATAGACTGATTCAATCTATTCCGTTTATCCATCCACCCATCCAGATGATGATGGAGGAGCATTAGACTAGTTTGATTCCAAAAGTACTTCAGAAGGGGAGATGAAAATAAAAATACTAAAACAGAGCAATGTAGCACCTAGAGCTTTAGCAGCAAGAAGACAAGTACAGCTTGTACTTGTTGACCTTCAGAGGCCACCTTTAATGATCAGTGAGACAGTTCATCGAAGTCACGAATTATCAGGATAGCTTCTGTTTCCTTAGAAACAGGGCAACTGGTGAAGCTCTTGGCTCTAAAAAGTATGATAAAATATCCAGTAGCCAGATGGTCTGGCAATCGAAATTGTCATGCCTCTGTGAACATTTATCATAAATTGGCATCACATGAGGAAAGGAATTCTTTTCAAGTGAGAATTGAGAAGGGATGAAAAAGTGTGATCTGTAGGGGTCTTATGGTAATTGGCACTGAGGGGCAGGCAAAAAGCAGAAACCTGGAGATTGAAGCTCCACCTACTCCAGCAATTCCCAGTTTACTCCTGCTGTCATTGTTCCCACTGCTTCCTCACCCACAGAGCACAGCACTGGGAAATAAATGCTGTTTCCATCTTCACAGCATCTGGGAACAAATGGACTTTTGAGCATTTTCTAGTTCTTCTTCAAGGAAATGAATTTCTTATATATCCCCTGCAAATGGAACACACTAAGCACCAGCAGTTAAGAGAGAGAATAACATATACATTTTATATTCCCTGGCATATGTTTCCAAGATTTCTGTGCTTTGTCATTGCAACTGCTATTGGCACAAAGTCCTTACCAGACAACTAGGTGTCTGGTAAGGTGTGAGCAGAAGCCATGTTATATGACAATAAAGCAACAGTAATAATAACTTGTAATTAGAAGATGCTTACTCCATGCCAGGCACTGTACTAAACACTAAACTTTATGAATATAGCATAAAGTTTATACTACAGTATGTTATTCTCATTTTACACATAAGGAAACTGATACTAAGAGAGTAATTTAGTCTGGTTAAGGTTATGGCTGGCAATCTGAGTCCAGATGGAATTGAGTCTTGTTCTTTCTGTCTTACTGGCATCATACTACAGTTAAAAATTACTCTTCTTGGAGTTTAGTCAAATGTACCTCCTCCAAAAATGCATAGTTGCAAAAGGGTAACGAACACAAGGAAAGCATTATTTTGCTAAAAAGAACAACACAATTTAAGCAATATGATGCATGTACTTACTTAGTAATGTATTAGATAAGATTAAACAATCAGATACCTATCAGAAAACACTTATACTATTGAGATAGCAATTAATTTTGCATAGTATCTTCAAATATCTGAAAACACTGCAATTAGAAAATTAGTGATGGTGAGTCGGGTGGTAGTGCAGCGGGTTAAGCGCACGTGGCACAAAGCTTAAGGACCAGAAGTAAGAATCCTAGTTTGAGCCCCCAGCTTCCCACCTGCAGGGGAGTCACTTCACAGGCGGTGAAGCAGGTCTGCAGGTGTCTGTCTTTCTCTCCTCACTCTGTCTTTCCCTCCTCTCTCCATTTCTCTCTGCCCTATACAACAATGATAACATCAATAACAACAACAACAATAACTACAACAATAAAACAACAAGGGCAACAAAATGGAAAATAAATAAATAAATAGAAGAAAATTAGTGATGGGGGCCAGGTAGTGGCACCCCTGGTTAAGTGCACACATTACAGTGCACAAGGACCCAGGTTCAAGCCCCTAGTCCCCACTTATGGGGGAAAGCTTCACAAGTGGTGAAGTAGGGCTGCAGGTGTCTCTCTGTCTCTTTCCTTCTCTATCTCTCCCTCTCAATTTCTCTCTGTCTCTATCCAATATAAATAAAAAATCAATATTTAAAAAGAAAATTAGTGATAGAAGTGTGTCCTACAAGTCAGGATATAAGTACTGAAAATTCTACTAGGGTCTATCACCTATATGTGCCATGGAAAGGAATTTTTAGTAGAAAATAAAATTACAAATATTTTCCATCCAATTTCTAAGATCCTTAGAGTCCTATCCAGGACTCATTTAAAGGCTCCGTGAACACAATACTAAGAGCTCTGGTTTTCCTCTGCCTAAGGCTGAGTGACCATGTTTACTCCCTAGCATCTTTAGTAATACCTGTGCACATTTTTCATTTATTTTTAATATTTATTTATTTATTTTGCCTCCAGGGTGATTGCTGGGGCTTGGTGCTGGCACTACAAATCCACTGCTCCTGGTGGCTACTTTATCCTCCCCCCCATTTTATTCAACAGGACAGAGAGAAATTGAGAGAGGACAGTGAGATAGAGAGGGAGAACAATAAACACCTACAGACCTGCTTCACCACTTGTGAAGCCTCCCCCCACCCGCAGTGCAGGTGGGGGAGGAGGGGTGGGAGCGGGGGGTAGAACCTAGTTCCTTGTGCTTAGTACTATGTGCAGTTAACCAGAGCACCCCCCCACCCTCCCACCCCGGCACATTTTTGATAGACATAACAAGAGTGGCTTGCTACAGGCTTCCAATGATTGCATGCCAAGATTATATTAAATGTTCTGTGATGCACAGGATAGTGCTACAGAACAAAGAATCTTTTATGAATGGAACAGATTTGGGTTAGATTCCATATGCTGGGAATCAGCTGAGTGCTATTAAGAAATATTTCCTCACTGAAGCTTCGTTTCTTGGTGTGTAAAATGATTGTGTTGAAATCTATATCATAAAAATTTTGTGAGAGCAAAAGCGCAGAATGAATAAAAAAGAAAAATGCATCACACGACCTGCTTTCAGACTATGTCCTCTAGAGTCCCCAAATTACTCAGGGTCATATCTGGGAGAATTCTGAGAGCTAATACGAAAACTACAATGGTAGAGTTTTCTGATTTTATATATTGAGTTTCTATGAAAGGTACTATTGAAAAAAAAACATACTACTTGGTATAACGCTAAATATGATATAACTGTGAAACTATCAAGATAGTCAAATACAGGAAAAGGATTTTGAGTTTATTATTTCTGAACTTTTAATCACTAGAATGTGCATATTATTGCAGGGTTTCTATGAGCTGGTCTTAGTTTTGGTAAAATTTGAACATAATGAATTGAGGAGAAAAAATGCACATTCAGTTTGCTTACACAAGTCATATTTTAGTGATTGCTTCATTATACAACCATTAAAATACCTTAGATTAAGGCATGGAGACACTCATATTTCACTTTCTTCCTACTGCTGATACAGAACAGAACTTACCCAGTTTCATGCATATGGTAACTAGTTTTCTTTCCTTTGAACTAGATAATTGTAAAAATCACAGAATACACAAAGCCTGTCCATGCATATTTATGTTCACTAACACAGTTACATGGGGGATCAGTAGAAATACCACTGGTTCTGTTGGTTTAAATTAAATTCCTTAATCAATCCCCTGAGAAGTGTTATCCAGGAGGTAACTGCTGAATGTGCATGAATCTTTTATGGGATCCATTCTATCAAGTTTCTCGGAGGCCTGCAAATGTGAATTTTGCTCAACAAAAATGAGTTGCTGACAGCAGACATGCAGTAGTTTCCTGATCTCGGAGACAACACAGACTTGGCATAGCAAAACACAGGTAATGATAATTTCTTCAATTTAAATGCCCCTCTATCCACCTCTTTTAAGAATAGCTGCAGCTAACATTTATTGATTGTTTCCAAATGCCAAGACTTTATTATTATTTAGCTTCCAAAAAAACAGTATTTCTACCATTATCCATTAAAACAATGGGCAAAAGAGGTTATGAAATTTGCCAAAGGTAAGCTTGCTTGTTTGTTACTCAATGGGACTCAGAATTCAGATCTTTTGAGTTCCAGAGTAGCAGAATTTGATTCCACATGTGGTCTTACTTGAGACTGCCTCTCTAAATGTAACTAACTCGCCACTTCTTCCCTGCTCCAGCAAAGTGCTGATTACTTAACAACTGCATTTGCAGTTCAACTGGGAAAGGATTGAGTTCCTTGGGACTGCTTGTTTTCCTGACACTCTCTTACCAAGGATAACTTGATATAAATGCAGAGGGCAAGTAAATTTATGTTTCAGTATTTGTGGTTTTCCTCTTTCTGTGCTTCATTGCATTAGATACTGAAATGCCCCCCTCACTTTTCTGCCCATTTAGGAGAAGGTGAACTACTTACTGGCTTAAAAGGAAGCTGTCAAAGTCAGTCTAGAAGGCAGACTTGTCAGTATTTCAGCTGTTGGGCATTTTAAAGTATTACTGTCAGATATGACTTGAAAATGGACTTAATCCAGTAGCTGACCTCTTTCCCAAGACTGACAAAAGAATTCCTTTAGTTGAATGGGGATGGTCTTTTGCACAACAGCAAAGTCTAAATGGGAAGGTCCCCAAGTTCCATACTATGACTTTGATGTAAGCATAAATGAACACAGCCATACTTTTAATTCTCTGCTAATTGCCACTGCTGACAGTTTCCAGCAGCCAGCCTAATGCTTTTTACATTTCCTACAGAGATGAAGCTTATGTCCCAAGACTACTCAGCCCTCCTCTTGGTAGTAGGTTTTTCCAAATGTTAAAATTGAGTACTGGGGTCATGTGACATTTGTGGAACAGTGAGGGGCAGAGTACATATGAGGATCACATAAAGGAGTTGGAACCAACTTCTTATTAAAATATCTAATATTTCATGTTCAGCCAGAGAGAATAATCTCTTTCCTGCTTAGATAATTAATTTTTCCCTATGACTATTCAATGAATGGTCTCTAACAATGACAAGATCCCACAGGAAAGGTAGTAACAATAAGCTACAAACCTATGGGTGTTTCTTGAAGTGACTGAGGTACTTCAAATACTGATTGAAAAAGCAGCTAATATCCACTGGATTCATAACTTTGTACCTGATACAAGGTTGAATATTTTATGTGCATTATTGCCTATAATTTATAAAAAATCCATTTAAAATGTTTTGTAAATATTAATATTTTAAATATGTTTATATAAATTTAAAATAATATATTTTAAATATTCTAACTTATTATATAAGTGCATCAAAAATATATTTTAAAATCATGTAAAATCATTACATAGATGAGAGAACTTAAGAGAGACAAGGTTGGCATAAGTCAGAAAACTGGTAAGAAGTAGAATTTAGTTTTAAATTTGGTAATCTTAGTTGAGCATGAAAACAAAGACATGAAGAAGGCTGAATGGAAAAGAAAATGGAAAGAGTATCCACTTTCATAAAGGAAAATCAAATATTTGCATATACATGTAAGTGAGGTTGTGTGTGTGTGTGTGTGTGTGTAGGGAGAGTCTATTTTAGCATACATGTATAGATGTGTGTATATATGTAAAAATAAATCAGTTTTTCCTTTTAATTTCAGATAGAGACAGGGAAAGAGAAGAGGAAGAGATAGATGATAGATGATAGATAGATAGATAGATAGATAGATAGATAGATCAAGTGAGCTAATGGCATCATTTCCCTATTCATGGAGCTTCCTCTTGTACTGTGCATGGTGCTCCTGTGTGGTGTCAGAGGCTTGGACCTAGATCCTAGGGTATGGATGGGTTCTCAAACATGGTTAAATGGCTGAGTTATCTTCTGGTCTTTCTGTATCTATTTGTGTATCTATTATAATTTCCCATAAATTTTGTGTATATAATGTGTGCAAATTTATAGCCTATATATAATAATTAAAAAGGGGTAACATTAACATCAATAATACCATAGTAACTGGCAGTTATACTGAGACTGAGTGGAATAGCTTGATCTTTTCATTCTCTTCTAAAAATTTTTTAATTTGACTCACTCTGAATTATGTTTCCATCAAAGAATGAACTCTCACATAATATTATTTTATCCAAGGACTTAATATAGTTCTAAGAACTGAGTCAATGGGATTGAAACTTAGTCTGGCACTAGAGCCAAACTCTTGACCACAATTTTGTCTTTTGTCTCACAGAACAATCCTTTTTCTAAATACTATGCTATGATTTTAGGGCCGGACTGCTTTCCTGGTATGGGTATAAATCAGATTCTCCCTTATATTCAGCATAAAAGTTTAGTAGGAAATAAACTACTCCAAGAAATGTTGCCTGATTCCAGCTTAAGAACAAAGTTGAGTATTCACAGTCCTTGTATCATCTTGCCAATTTCTTATTTAGCATGTGCATTGAAACATGAATAAATATAGCAGATTAGGATGCCCCAGATGACTAGGAGCTGCCTGGGAGGATTTTATTCTGCAAAGCTGCTGCATAACATGATAGATGGAAATGTTCAAGAATACTGCACATAAATAATAGATGCATACAAAAAAAAAAAGAGGGAGATTCTTAGGACTTTTAAAAGTTGATGCATCATAAGATTTTTTTCCTAGGATGCTGTAGGCCATATAAATTATGGATACTCAGTTTGTGGATAATTAACTATTAAATAAGCTAGATTCCACTGCAGTAATGATTTACATCAAATAGTTTGTGAACGATTGATTATGGTGCCCTTGACCTGCATTCTGCTTGCTTACTGCCTATAAGTAGTCCCATAAAACTAGATGAGGCAAAATCAGTAAGTTATAATAAAATGTGTTTATATATAAGCAATGTAGTATTGCTTGTGATAGTAAAATCTGGAGGCAAGCTAATAATAGATTAATGTTAAATGAATTTGGGCAGCAATGTTTATAGTAAAAACTTAATTAATTTTTAATACTTAAGATATGATAAACAATAAAACATATAAAGTACTTGATATCTGGGATGAGTAATCTTAAATGCCCCATCCTACTCTATGACATAAAATTATTTCTTTTCTTTTTCTTGCCTCCAGGGTTATCGCTGGGGGTCAGTGCCTGCACCATGAATCCACTGCTCCTGGCAGCCATCTTTTCCATTTTGTTGTTGTTGTTGTTGAATAGGACAGAGAGAAACTGAGAGAGGAGGGTAAGACAGAGAGCAGGAGAGAAAGATAGACACTTGTAGACATGCTTCACTGCTTGCAAAGTGACCCCTCCGCAGGTAGGTGGGGAGACAGGGGTTAAACAAGGACCCTTGCGGGGGTCCCTGTGCTTCCTGTCATGTGTGCTTAACCTGGTGCACTACCACCTGGGCCTCCAATAGTAACTAACATATTTCTAGTTTTACACTTGTCATTACTGGAACGTTACTGCTCTGAGGAAATGTTCAGATAGAAAGGGAGAGACAGGCGGGTTCCCGGAAGATGGCGGACTGAGAAGCTGCTAGTGGCTTGAGCTCTGACCACATCTGGAAACGGTAGGATGGTAGGATTTTCTGCCTTTAGTAGGCCAGTCAGTAAGGGGTCCTAGAGGTGACACCAAGGAGGTGACTATAACTTAATTTGGGTCAAAAAAAGAGTAGAAAAAGAGAAAAAAAATTTCTTTCTTTTAAAATATTAAGCACACTTCCTCCCCCTCCCCCACCCCCACATAACCAGTCCCTGGGGACCAGCTCCTAGCAGGCTCCCCTGCTGAGCCTCTTTCTTTCCTGTCCCACCAGGGAGTATCATTCATTCTAAGTCTATACACTTCTGAAACCTCTGGCCTTTTTTCTTTCACCCCACATAGCTAATTAAATAATTAAAAATAAATAAATAAAAAAAACCTCTTTCCTTTCACCGCTCTTTTATGACTGTTCTTTTTCTTATCTTTTTCTTTTCTCTCTTTTTTTTCTTTTTCTCATTCTTGTCATCCTTTCTTCCTTAATCCTACAGCTTCCAAAGCCACAGGCCCCATCCCCCACACCACCAAACAGTGTGCTTTTTTGAATTCACTGATACACATTTGAGAATTATTTGGGGGAAGAATTTTGACTCAGAGTGGACTCACTGCGAGTATCTCTGCTCAACTTCCCTTCCTCCTTTAGCTACCCCTAGAATATACAGTGGATAGTAGATTTGCATAACTGTCTATTTCAGCTATCCTTGTCTAGTCCTGAGGTTTTTTGTTTGTTTGTTTGTTTTTCTCTTTCTTAACAATCAGCTGCCTCTGATCACAAGGTTTCAGGTAATCTGGGACAGGGTGTTTTTTTTTTACCCAGCTCTATTTTATTATTAATATTATATAAAGGCATATACCCTCCCCCCCGTTTAGGTTGATCAGAATTAACTCTTAGGGTATCTTTCATTGCTAGGGTAGTGGGCGTCTTATCTATTGTGGGGGGAACTTGTCTCGTTACTCCTACCTCCTGTACAGACTCTCCCCTCCCTCCTCCTCCTGGCTAATTAAAAAATTAAATTAAATTAAATTAAAAATAAAGTAATAAAAAAAACCTTCCTTTCATTGATCTTTAATTACAGCTCTTTTTCTTATCTTTTCTCTTTTCTCTCTCTTGTCTCTTTTTTCTTTTTTTTTTATCTTGTCATACACTTCTTCCTTCCTTCTTCTTTGCCTTTCTGAATTTGTGAATTATTTTGGGAAAGAAATATGACTCAGAGTGGACTCTCTATGTGTGTATCTCTGATCTACTTCTCTTTCCCCTCTTGTTACCTCTAGAATATACAGTGGATAGTAGATTCACATAACTGCCTATTCTTGCTATCCCTTCTTTCTTTTCTCTTTCTTCTTCACTGGGATTTGGTTACTATTTTTTCACGGACTGGAGAAATTGTTTGGCTAACTGGTAGTGATTAAACTGCTTTAATACTTGCTTCAGTTGTTACTGTAATTCCTGAGGTTGGTGAGTGCAATTGTCATAAAGGTATTTAGTACAGTGTTGCTTGTGCTCAAAACACAACAACTGAGGAACAACAGAGCATAAAAAAAGAAACACATAAATCAAAAAAATGGGTAGATCAAAAACAAATAAAACTGCTACTCCAATGAATGAAGACAAGAGCCCAGAAGAAACTACAAATCAGCCAGAGGAACCATAGATAAGAAAAGTATGCAAGCAATAATAAACTTATTAATTACAGAAATGAAAACAACATTGGAGGAAAGGAATGGCAGTATTAGGGAAACAACAGTTGAGACCCACAAGGAAAAAACTGATTATCTTGAGGCAATTAGAGAACTGAAAGCTGAAATAGCTGTAATGAAGAAAGAAGCTGAGGCAAGGGAAAGCAGACTAACAGAAGCAGAAAACAGAATTAGTCAGACAGAGGATGAGTTAGAGAAAATGAAGAAAGAGGAGAAAGAGCTTAAAAAGAGATTGAGAGACACTGAAAACAACAACAGAGACATATGGGATGATCTCAAAAGAAGTAACATTCGCATAATTGGCCTGCCAGAGGAAGAAAGAGAGGAAGGGGAAGCACACATTCTAGAGGAAATAATAGAAGAAAACTTCCCAGACCTGAATAATAGAAAGGACATCAAGATTCAAGAGGCCCAGAGAGTTCCAAACAGAATCAACCCAGACCTGAAGACACCAAGACACATCATAGTCACAATGAGAAGAAGTAAGGATAAAGAAAGGATCCTAAAGGCTGCAAGAGAGAAACAAAAAGTCACATACAGGGGAAAACCCATAAGATTATCTGTAGACTTCTCCACTCAAACTCTAAAAGCCAGAAGGGAATGGCAAGATATCTATAGAGCCCTGAAGGAAAAAGGGTTTCAACCAAGGATAATATATCCTGCTAGACTTTCATTCAAACTAGATGGAGGGATCAAAACCTTCTTAGACAAACAACAGTTAAAGGAGGCAACGATCACCAAACCGGCCCTGAAAGAGGTTCTAAAAGATCTCTTATAAACAAGAACATCACTATAATACTTGCAATATATCAGAGCAAACAAAAAAAAATTTTTTTAAACAATGGTACTACAATACATTAAATCCATAATATCAATAAATATCAATGGCTTAAACTCACCCATCAAAAGGCACAGGGTGGTGGGATGGATCAGAAAACATAATCCAACCATATGCTGCTTGCAAGACTCCAATCTGTCATACAAGATAAACACAGACTTAAAGTGAAAGGATGGAAAACTATCATACAGGCTAACGGTCCACAAAAAAGGGCAGGAACAGTCAATCTCATCCCAGACACGATAGATTTTAAATTAAATAAAGGAATAAAAGATAGGCAAGGACATTACATAATGAAAAGAGGATCAATCAGCCAAGAAGACTTAACAATTATTAACATCTATGCAACCAATGAGGGACCATCTAAATACGTCAAGCACTTACTGAAAGAATTTCAAAAATACATCAATAGTAATACAATAATAGTGGGAGACTTCAATACCCCACTCTCACACTTAGACAGATCAACAAAGCAAAGAACCAACAAAGATACAAGAGAATTGAATGAAGAGATTGACAGACTAGACCTCTTGGACATTTTCAGAGTCCTTCACCCCCCAAAACTGGAATACACCTTCTTTTCAAATCCACATAACACATACTCAAGGATAGACCACATGTTAGGCCACAAAGACAAGATCAATAAATTCAAGAACATTGAAATCATCCTAAGTATCTTCTCAGACCACAGTGGAGTAAAACTACCATTTAACAAGATACAGACAATTATTAAAAGTCACAGAATTTGGAAACTAAACAACATATGACTTAAGAACCACTGGGTCAGAGAGTCACTCAAGCAGGAAATTCAAATGTCCCTGGAAACAAATGAAAATGAAGACACAACCTATCAAAATATTTGGGACACAGCTAAAGCAGTACTGACAGGGAAACTTATAGCCATACAATCACATATTAAACACCAAGAAGAAGCTCAAATGAACTACCTTACTGCACACCTCAAGGACTTAGAGGAAGAGGAACAAAGGAACCCTAAAGCAACCAGAAGGACAGAAATCACTAAAATTAGAGCAGAAATAAACAACATCAAAAATAAAATAACCATACAAAAGATAAATGAAGCCAAATGTTGGTTCTTTGGAAGATTAAACAAAACTGACAAATCCCTAGCCAGACTCACCAAACAAAAAAGAGAGAACACTCAAATTAATAGAATTATAAACGATGGAGGAGATATCACAACTGACACCACAGAAATCCAGAGAATCCTGCGAAACTTCTATGAAGAACTATATGCCACCAAGCTAGAGAATCTGGAAGAAATGGAACAATTCCTAGAAGCATATGCCCTTCCAAAACTGAACCAAGAAGAACTACAAAATCTAAATGCATCAATCACAGACAAAGAAATTGAAACCGTTATTAAGAACCTCCCCAACAACAAAAGTCCTGGACCAGATGGCTTCACAAATGAATTCTACAAAACTTTCAGGAAACAGTTAGTACCCATACTTCTTAAGCTTTCCTTAAGATTGAAGAAACAGGAATACTCCCTTCCACCTTCTATGAAGTCAACATCACCCTGATACCAAAAGCTGATAGGGACACAACAAAAAAGGAAAATTACAGACCAATATCTCTGATGAACATAGATGCCAAAATATTAAACAAGATCTTGGCCAACCAGATACAGCACCATCTCAAAAAGATTGTTCATCACGACCAAGTGGGATTCATCCCAGGAATGCAAGGCTGGTTCAACATCCGTAATTCAATCAATGTCATTCACCACATCAATAAAAGCAAAGCCAAAAACCACATGATTATCTCAATAGATGCAGAGAAAGTCTTTGACAAAATCCAACACCCATTCATGCTCAAAACTCTACAAAAAATGGGAATAGATGGGAAATTCCTCAAGATAGTGGAGTCTATATATAGCAAACGTACAGTCAACATCATACTCAATGGACAGAAGCTGAAAGCATTCCCCCTCAGATCAGGGACTAGACAGGGCTGTCCACTATCAGCGTTACTCTTCAACATAGTATTGGAAGTTCTTGTCATAGCAATCAGGCAAGAGAAAGAAATCAAAGGAATACAGATTGGAAGGGAAGAAGTCAAGCTCTCACTATTTGTAGATGATATGATAGTACACATAGAAAAACCTAAAGAATCCAGCAGAAAATTACTGGAAGTTATTAGGCAATATAGCAAGGTGTCAGGCTACAAAATCAATGTACAAAAATCAGTGGCATTTCTATATGCAAACACTAAATCTGAAGAAGAAGACATCCAGAAATCACTCCCATTCACTGTTGCAGCAAAATCAATAAAATACCTAGGAATAAAGGTGACCAAAGAAGTGAAAGATATAGTGAAAACTATGATTTGCTACTCAAGGAGATAGAAACTGATACTAAGAAATAGAAAGCTATCCCATGCTCATGGATTGGAAGAATAAATATCATCAAAATGAATATTCTTCCGAGAGCCATATACAAATTTAATGCAATACCCATCGAAGTTCCACCAAGCTTCTTTAAGAGAATAGAACAAAGACTACAATCATTTATCTGAAACATGAAAACACCTAGAATTGCCAGAACCATCTTAAGGAAAGGAAACAGAAATGGAGGCATCACACTCCCAGACCTTAAACTCTATATAATGCCATCATCATCAAAACAGCATGGTACTGGAACAAAAATAGGCACACTGACCGGTGGAACAGAATTGAAAGCCCAGAAATAAGTCCCCACACCTATGTACATCTAATCTTTGATAAGGGGGCCCAAAGGATTAAATGGAAAAAGGAGGCTCTCTTCAATAAATGGTGCTGGGAAAACTGGGTTGTAACATGCAGAAGAAGAAAATTGAACCACTTTATCTCACCAGAAACAAAAATCAACTCCAAATGGACCAAAGTCCTAGATGTCAGACCAGAAACAATCAAATACTTAGAGGAAAACATTGGTAAAACAGTTTCCCACCTAAGCCTCAAGGACATCTTTGATTAATCAAACCCAATTGCAAGGAAGATTAAAGCAGAAACAAACCAATGGGACTACATCAAATTGAAAAGCTTCTGCACATCCAAAGAAACTATTAAACAAACAAAGAGACCTCTCACAGAATGGGAGAAGTTCTTCACATGCCATACATCAGACAAGAAACTAATCACCAAAATATATAAAGAGCTCAGCAAACTTAGCACCAAAAAAGCAAATGACTCCATTCAAAAACGGGCAGAGGATATGAACAAAACATTCACTACAGAGGAGATCCAAAAGGCTAACAAACATATGAAAAACTGCTCTAGGTCACTGATTGTCAGAGAAATGCAAATTAAGACAACACTAAGATACCACCTCACTCCTGTAAGAATGGCATACATCAAAAAGGACAGCAGCAACAAATGCTGGAGAGGTTGTGGGGACAGAGGAACCCTTTTACATTGCTGGTGGGAATGTAAATTGGTACAGCCTCTGTGGAGAGCAGTCTGGAAAACTCTCAGAAGGCTAGACATGGACCTTCCATATGATCCAGTAATTCCTCTCCTGGGGTTATACCCCAAGGACTCCATAACACCCAACCAAAAAGAGGTGTGTACTCCTATGTTCATAGCAGCACATTTCATAATAGCTAAAACCTGGAAGCAACCCAGGTGCCCAACAACAGATGAGTGGCTGAGAAAGCTGTGGTATATATACACAGTGGAATACTATACAGCTATCAAGAACAATGAACCCACCTTCTCTGACCCATCTTGGACAGAGCTAGAAGGAATTATGTTAAGTGAGCTAAGTCAGAAAGATAAAGATGAGTATGGGATGATCCCACTCATCAACAGAAGTTGAGAAAGAAGATCTGAAAGGGAAACTAAAAGCAGGATCTGACTAAGTTGAAAGTAGGGCACCAAAGTAGAAACCCTGTGGTGATGGGTAGACATGCAGTTTCCTGGGCCGCAGGGGGTAGGGGTTGTTGGGTGTGATGGGACTCAGTCTTTTGGTGGTGGGAATGGTGTTTATGTACACTCCTAGTATAGTGTAGTCATATAAATCACTAGTTAATTAATATGAGACGGTGAAAATTAATTGTATGTCTTAATGTTTTTAAAATACAGACTGAGTATTTTTAATATATAGACTGTGGATTTGATAAGCAGACTCTCTCAGAAGCCTAGACTAAGTAGATCAGAAGCAACCACTGTCACAGCTACATACAAGATACTGGGTACTATACTGTAAACCCTAACAAAGGGACTTTTCAAAGTTAACCCAATTACCAAATAATGTGATGATGGCATTAACTATCGATTGTCTTTTTGAACCCTAATACAGCAGGAACCTCACATCTCCACTAGAGAGCCTATATTTCCCCCAGTCCTGGAACCTTAGGATAGGGCCCACTTTCCCGCATGCCTCTCCCAATCCATATCACATAATACTGCATCTGCCGATCACAACCTAATCAACACAACGATTGCCACCTCAACATGCTTCAGCTCAGACTGTGTCCAGAGACTTCACGTGTGGAATGACAACCCTTCAGCTTCATTACTCAGGTGAGACCTTTCCTTTCATAGTACTCTCTAATTCCATCCCAGGTGGTTCACTTTCTGGGAAAGTCCCTAAACCTAGATATGGACCAGGTTCTGTGAGAGAGAGCATATGTTCACATGTATCCATAGACTAGTGCAAAATATATACCTGAAAGCAAAAGTACACTAGAGTTTGCAATGAGTACCCCCCTAACACTTCCTCTCCACTATTCCAACCTTTGGGTCCATGATTGCTCAACAATTTGTTTGGCTTTGTATGTTAACTCTCTTTTCAGCCACCAGGTTCCAGATGTCATCAGGATGCTGGCTAGGCTTCCCTGGACTTAAGATCCCACCAATGTGTCCTGGAGCTCAGCTTCCCCAGAGACCCACCCTACTAGGGAAAGAGAGAGGCAGACTGGGAGTATGGACTGACCAGTCAATGCTCATGTTCAGCAGGGAAGCAATTACAGAAGCCAGACCTTCCACCCTCTGCAACCCACAACGACCTTGGGTCCATGCTCCCAGAGGGATAGAGAATGGGAAAGCTATCAGGGGAGGGGATGGGATATGGAGATTGGGTGGTGGGAATTGTGTTGAGTTTTACCTCTCCTACCCTATGGTTTTGTTAATTTATCCTTTCTTAAATGAAAAATAAATTTAAAAAAAATGAAAAAATCCATAAATTTATACTTTTGGTGTGAATACATATGGAAGCCATCCATTCAAAGGATTAAATTATCCATTTTAGGGAGTGACTTTCACATGTGCTACACTGTTTATTTCAGAGTATTGAATAAATTTAGCAATGAATAGAACATATCAGTTGAATGCATATACTGCACTCAAAGTGTTCCCAAATGATTCAAAACCTTATGGAACCTATTTTTTTTTTTTTTTTTTTTTGCCTCCAGTGTTATCACTGGGGCTCGGTGCCTGTACCATGAATCCACTGTTCCATGAGGCCATCTTTACCATTGTTGTTGGATAGGACATAGAGAAATTGAGAGAGGAGGGGATGGTAGAGAGGGGGTAAAGATAGACACCTGCAGACCTGCTTTACCACTTGTGAAGTGACCACTCTGCAGGTGGGGAGCTGGGGGCTTGAAGGGTGATTCTTGCGCTGGCCCTAGCACTTTGAGTTATGTGCGCTTACTTCAGTGCACTACCATTTGACCCCTGGAACCTACTTTTGAGGACAGGAATACTTGCAGCAGATCTGCTTCACCACTTCTTTAGAGTATAAATTACTAAAATGTGTTAATTTAATATATAAGCATTATTTTGGTAAAACTCATTAATATCATCACTACTTTTTATTTTTACTTTATTTAAAATGTACTATATTTATTTGATAGAGACAGCCAGATATCAAGAGCGAAGGAGGAGATAGAAAGACACCTGCAGATCTGCTTCACCACTTGTGAAGCTTTCTCCCTGAAGGTGGGAACATTACTACTTTTTTCTTTTTTTTTTTTTTTTAAAGAAATCAGAGCAGCGAAAGAGTTGAAGTGTTTTGTTTTGTTTTTAAGTATTTTCCCCTCATGAGTTACAGTTGCTGGAGTGTGTACTGTAAGAATATAAGTCAAGCAGAACCTTAGCTGGATTTGCTTATTAGTAATTGTTTTGAATTTCTCTATAAACCCTGTTATTTTCTGCATCTGGGGTGAACCTGCTTTACTGTCTCATTTCTGAAATGCCACTGATGATCAATCTCAGAAATAGAAATGAGTGTATATGCGATAGTTGTAAGGAGCCCTTGAGACCAACTTCAGAGTGAGGAGGAGTGAAGTGGCCCAGTAAGGTTTCTGTGTTTTTTTTTTTCTTTTTATAAAATATTTTATTTATTCATTATTGCATAGAGACAGAGAGAAATTGACAGGCAAGGGAGATAGAGAGACACCTGCAGCCCTGCTTCACCACTGGTGAAGCTTCCCCCCTGCAAGTGGGGATAAGGTTTCTGTGTTTTTGGTATTTGTGATGCCTAAAGCCAAGCATGTTGTCTCCTGGGCAAGGATGACAAGTTAGGGAAAGAGATGGATGGCCAACATACTATGAAAGAGTTTCTGTTCTGGAGAAATAGGACAGTCAAATACACAGGGAAGGTAGACTGATTATATTTCAGTAGTTATGAAACTGCTTTAGTTCTTCATGAAGTCACTTACTGGATGAACTACTATTCAATTGATTATTCACTCTCTTTTATTCTCTCTGTGTGCTTATTTATTTATTTATTTATTTTACTAGAGCACTGATCAGCTTTGGCTTATGATAGTGCACAAAATTGAACCTGGGACTTCAGAGCCTCAGGCAGGACAGACAGTCTGATTTCATAGCCACTACACCATCTATCCCTGCCTCCTTGTGTTCTTTAAAATACGCCCTTTAGATAAATGCAGATATCCTACCTTATCTCTGAAGTTCCAACTTAAAGAATGGCTTAGTTATAAAAATATAAATAAGGGTGTGTGTGTTGTAATAAATCCTTTGGCTAAATCTAGATATTTAAGCTTATTTTTGTAGGCCTAACTTAAAGAATATTTAGTTTAAGAAAATGAGCAAGTGAGGAGCATGAGATAAATACTGGGAAGGAATTGACAAAAAAAATAGCAATGGTTAGAGTCTCTGGGTTATGAGATAATGGATTTTTTTTCAATATTTTCCCATATTTCTATATTATCTACCATGAAAATGTGTTGCTAAGCCAGGAGTGTTTTTCATTTTTTCTTTTTTTTGTTAGTTGGGGACATTTTTATAAGAGATAACTAATCAATTTTTGTTAGAAATAACTATATTTTATATTTTCAATTTGATAGGATTTAAAAGAAGAGAAGAAACAACCTTTATATCTATAATTTCTTGTATTGAAGTAGGCTCTTTTTCCTCTGGAAAAATTAATGAGTGCACAAATAAAAGACTACAGACTGCTGAGATTATACATGCTTGTTTGGAGGATAGTAATTTAAAATTGTATTTTATGTTCTAGGGTATACATAGCACTTTAAGTTTTTCCAAGGTAGTAACAGACCAAGAAAAATGGCCAATGAGTTACCTTGGACTGGGAAGGAGAGCTGGGTTAGTGTGGTTTTTTTTTTTATTTATTTTTTATTTTAACAATCTCTTGCCTATACAGAAAGGTTATTTTTGAAGACAAGAGTAGCGAATGTTCCAAGTTCCCACAGTTGTCATGGAAACCTTTTAGTAGCTGAATAGGTTAACAGGATTTTATGTCCTCCAATTTGACAAATACAAGAAGACATGATCCCAGCTTTGCATTACTAATCAGAAAACTTCTGTTTTCAAGTTTTCTAACACTTGATTAGTCACATTTTTCTTAGAGGGGTGTTTTTGGTTCTGATGGATGTTGTTGTTTTTGTTTGTTCTTCTCCACAGCATAATGCAACAGGCAAGTTCTCTTTCACAAAATCATTTCTACTTTAGCAGCAGAGCCAAAATCGTGACTGGGCTGACCTTGTTGTGTTTGGGAGTAATACTGCTTGCAGCTCTGAAAGGCTCCTGCAGGTTAATTTAGGCTCCTGCTGAAACTCTTCTGATTTGTACTGACTTTCAGTGGTTTCCTGGAGGTAAACTCACTTGCTAATAGGCAGGAATTATTCCTCATTTTAGGAGCAACACTCTGCCCACACCAGCTTACAAAACACAGGTAAGCTTTGGGAAAAAGGAACCCTAAGGCTAATACCCAAACAGCCATGACACAGGGGTAGATTCAGATCCAGAAAATCAGACTTTTTCCTTTTGTTTGTTGGTAACAATCTTTCACATTGTACTGAAAGATAGCCATGGTCTAGGAGATTAAAGAGATACTGGGAAACTGACATCTGCATTGCAGGCAAAAGTCTGATTAAATTGGGAGTAAGTGAAGTTGGAACTTTTTGGTCATGAAGTTACCAGATGCAGAAAGGCATGTCCGAGATAAATAGATAGATAGATAGATAGATAGATAGATAGACAGACAGACAGACAGACAGACAGACAGACAGATAGATAGATAGATAGATAGATAGAGGAAAGCATGTCCGAGATAAATAGATAGATAGAGAGAGAGAGAGAGAAGGAGAGAGAGAGGAGAGAGAGAGAAAGAGACAGAGAAGAGAGAGAAAAGGAGAGAGAGAGAAGGAGAGAAGGAGAGAGAGAGAGAGGGAAGGAGAGAGAGAGAGAGAGAAGGAGAGAGAGAGAGAGGCACAGGTAACCATTGCAGCTATGTGAATTAGGGGGTTTATCTTGCCTCTCAGTTTCTCAACCAATATAATAGAAATATCGGTAACATCCTATAGAGTTGTGTTCTAGATAACAGGGGCATAATGAATTACAGTATACACAGAGGAGCACTTTGGTGGAGAGTGAGGTGAAATTGTACCCTTGAAACAAGACAGTACGATAAAAACAGATTCTTCAAAAAATGATTTTCAAAAAGGGGTTGGGAAAAACCCTTCTAAAAAGATGTTAATGCATGTTTACTGCTTATCAGGCCCAAGCACATAATAAAAGTTATATAAGAACATTTAGCAAGATAAAGGAGAAAGACAGGCATCATGGAAACAAAGGAAAGAGTGGCAGACTAGAAACCCAATGGCAGACAGAATCATAAGGAACTGAGGTGCATATGATTGTAATGCTGTGTCTTATCCATCAAAAGTATGAACTGTTATTCCTACCCTATTAAAGTCACCTGGACGTTGTTTCTCATTGGATGCCAATAAGTTTTTTTACAGAATTGTCTATCTAACAGTAATTTTTAAATCAGATTATGCTCCAACGAAAGCCTATTTTCTGTAGTTTAATGTTTCTATTGTCCAGTCCTAATGCAGGGAGACCTGCTTAAGAAACCTCAAGTTGTACCTCTCCTACCCTATGGTTTTGTTAATTAATCCTTTCTTAAATAAATAATAAAAAAAAGAAACCTCAAGTTAGCAAAGACTTGAGCAATATAAAGAATAGGGGTTGGGATACAGAGTTCTGGTGGTGGGAATTGTGTGGAGTTGTACCCCTCTTATCCTATAGTTTTTGTCAGTGTTTCCTTTTTATAAATAAAAATAAAAAAAAAAACCCTCGCAGTAGGAGTGGAATGGTTAGGGGACTAAGGAATTTTAATGTTTCCTTTATAGCAGAGTTGTAGTTCTGAGAATTTAACTGGTGAAGAAAAAATGTACTGTACTTTTTAATTTTTTTTAACAAAATGAATAAGTACACTGACTGACATAAATGGATTAAAAAAAAAAAAAGAAGCCAACCTAAACTTTATCAAGTAAAATCATAAAGAGTGCATAAGACCAGACTAACCTAAAAGATGTTGGAGGCCATCAAATCAGATGTATTATACAGATCACAGCAGCAATAGTAAACAACAACAACAACAACAATAAAATGCCAAATGTACAGGTAAGCATGAAAATAAAATTTTGGGTTCACAGCTCATATGAAGCACGTTTCCTGTACTTACAAAATGATCTTTCGCGTAAACTGATAATTTTCAAAGATCTGTATAATATAAATGATAATTTAGTACAAATTGTTATCTTTTTATCAGTCATATTATACCAATATGTACAACAAAACTTGCTCAGTGGAATAAAATGTTTATTCATACCAATTGAAAATAATGATAGTATGTTTTAAAAACATGATGATGGTTTATATTGTTCTGTGTTTACTGCCACTTTTAAAAATGTGACTCTTCTCAATCAAATTACACATTCCAAAAATCTCTTTATTCTCCACTGAGTATAAAATTTCAGAACCTTAAAAAATGTGGGACAAATAATATGAGTTAATTAATGACTAAGTACATTATGCTTTGGAGAGTTCAGTGAGTAATAAAATAAAATGATAACTCTAACCTCTTAAAATGAATTAATTCTTATTTAAAACAAATTCTTTTTTTTTACCAATATAATATATGCAGGTAGCAAAATAATTTAAAATATTTTTAATGAAATAAAGCAATCTTTACCTACTCTTTTTCATGCTTTTATCTAACTTTCCAGAGAAGATAACATTTACTATTTTTGCTTTTTCTTCCTGTGCTTAATTTAATATTTCTAAATCTAATGTTTTTGTCGGTGTATTCCAATAGCCAATTCTCCAACAGCAATATAGTCTGACAATTCAATTAAATCAGGAATAGGGTGAACCCCACAGGTTGAGGATCCCTCAGTTTCACATGATTTCCCTTAAGATGCCAGATTCAAATTCTGGATTTCCCCAAGTTACCTATATATCTTCTTGGTTGGCTACAAATTTAAATATTCCCAAACACCCAGCCTTTCCCATGCTCTTTTATTTACTAATTTTTATTATCTTTATTTATTGACAGCCAGAAATGAAGAAGGTAGGGGGAGATAGGGAAAAAGAGACACACTTGCAGACTTGCTTCACCACTCACAAGGCTTTCCCCCTGCAGGTAGGGCTTGGGGGCTTGAACTTGGCCTTGTTCACTCAAACAGATACACCACCACTCAGCCTCCCATTTTCTTTTAGATTTGATAATGTCCTAATACAACTCAGAGACTTTACTGTAAAAGAGGTGCTTAAAATTTTACTATAAAAGATATTTATCAGGAATAGCCTGACTAGAAGAGATAAACAGAGCATCCTATTAGTCTGATGGAGGGAGGGAGAATATCTAGATGGTCCAATCCCTCTTCTCATGGATTCTGGGCATGTCACTCTCCCAACATGTTGAAGTACTCACCAGCCTAGAAGATTTCTGAATCTCACTGTCCAGAGTTTTCATTATGTAGGTAGGTATTATTGATTAATATCATTGACTACATGATTACATTCATTCTTTTGCTCATCTCTCCTCACTCAAGATTTAGAGATGAGGATGAAAGTTCCAATAATCAGGGGTTAGTTGGTGCCACACCCAGTTAAGCCCACATGCTACCATGCATTAGGACCAGGGTTTAAGCCCTGACGACCTGTGTTAAGACTCATATGTGTCTTCTGCAACACTGTATCTACTTGTATAGAAGCTGGCTCTAGACACATAGAATTTATTTAGCTGGAGGCGGGTTGGTGGTGCACCTGGTTGAGTGCACACTGTATTATGGGCAAAGACCCAGGCTCCAACCCCTGCTCCTCCTGCAGGGTGGAAGCTTTATGAGTGTTAAAGCAGGTCTCACTCTCTTTTTCCCTGCCCCCTCTTTTCCTTTCTCCTCCTCCCATCTTAATTTCTCTCTGTTATATCTAATAAAAAAAAGAGAAAGAAAAGAATTTATTTTCCTAGCTGTCCACAAATTATCTATCAGTTTTCTTTCTTTTATTATTTATATTGCTTTTATGTTTCCTCTTTCAATTTAGTCATAGTAAATGTGAACATATATAGAATCATGTATTTACTCTCCCACACTTTACTAAAATTAAAAAAACTCATATCTTGGAAATGGTTCAGAATTCAAAGTACAATGCTGAGTCAAACATGCTAGGATTGGTTCTGTCCTTTTCAAGATAATGTTAATTATCATTATCTGTCTTACATGGTTCACCACTTCACCACTTTACTTGTACTTATATTCGTTGCCTATATACTACCAGAGAGTTAATTGCTGATGAGTTATTTTAAGTGTTGCATTGATCAAATCTCTCTATCAAAGCTTCACACCAGATTTACTTTTACATTAAATTTTTGATTCACACTGATCTTTAAGCTCTTTCCATTGCTTATAATTTGGAACTAAGTTCAACTAGTTGTTAAGTTTAGTAGGGGATGGAATTGACAGTTTTCACTACAGTGTGAGCCACTGTAAGGGATGGGAGTGACTTCAATGAAGACTGAGGAAATTTATAGTTCTAGAACATGACATTGCTCTGGAAACAGACCTCGCTTTGAATTCTACTTCAGTCGCTTGTTATGTGACCTTGGACACATTATTTATTCTTCCATAGTCTTCATTTATACTGATGTTTTAGGGTGTTGACTGAGCTGGATAAAATAGTCATTGAAAAAAAAAAAGACTTCAGATGTTGAGAGGAAAGAATAAGATAATAAACAGAAAAATAACTTTGAACAGTGTCTTGCTAATCAGCACAATAAATATTAACTTTTATAATATGCAAACATAACTTACAAATATCACTGGAAAATCAAATGTTTCAAATATCTAGTTTGTCTCTATCACTGTAGTACAATTTCTGCCACCCCCCTTCACTTGACAAGTTTATGTTTTAAACAAAGCCATTAACTTTTAAATTTGGGGGCTACCGTGGATCATTATCATGTAGTATGGGGAAGCCTTCTGCTCAATAAGAGGGTCAAACTTGTCTGAGGCTGAAAGCAAATCAACAGAGGCATGCTGGGATTGACAAATGTGGCTGTCTCAAAGATGGATGTCTGTTGCTACATGATCAATTTGGATGTGGGGACTGAATTGATTACATTGATGGCAGTAATGAAAGTCTCATTTCAAGACTTCACACTACTGAAGTTGGTTGCAGATGGGGCAGGACCTGAAATAGAATCATTTAATTAAAGCACAAGGGACCAGACAGAAAGTTAGGCAGGTATATGAGAATTAAGACATTTTATTAGTAATTTATATATAATTTCTTAGGGTAGAAATTTAGTAGATTAAAGGCAGAATTCACTTCTAACTTAACAAGACGTTTTTCCAGGAGAAGAAACTGAACTTGTTTTGACCATATATATTCAGTGTGATTAACATAGGGGCTTTCTGGGAAATAACAAGCTATTTTGCACAACTAAACCCAAATGTACAAAATATTGTAATTCACTGGGAAATTGTGTCTTGATTAGTAAATTGTTCTTTGGAATTATGAATTAAGACTTTTTTTGAAATATAATCCATCACTGTGCAATCATCTTAGAAAACAAGTCTTTCATTTGGTGGGTTATTCTCGTTTTCTTGAATATTTATTATTTTCTTCATGGTGGCCACCTTATATACTGTTTTCATATTTAAAAAAGTTTATTTGTTGTTCAGTTGATAGGGCAGAGAGAAATGGAGAGGGGAAGGAACATATAGAGGAGAGAGAAAGAGAGAGAGATGGAGAGAGAGAGAGGGAGGGAGGGAGAGAGAGGAAGGGAGGAAGAGGGAGAGGGAGGGAGGAAGAGGGAGAGGGAGGGAGAGGGAGGGAGGGAGAGAGGGAGGGAGGGAGGAAGAGGGAGAGGGAGGGAGAGGAAGGGAGGGAGAGGGAGGGAGGGAGAGAGGGAGGGAGAGGGAGGGAGGGGGAGAGGGAGGGAGGGAGAGAGAGAGGAAGGGAGGAAGAGGGAGAGGGAGGGAGGGAGAGGGAGAGGGAAGGAGAGGGAGGGAGGGAGAGGGAGGGAGAGGGAGGGAGGGAGGAAGAGGGAGAGGGAGGGAGGAAGAGGGAGAGGGAGGGAGAGGAAGGGAGGGAGAGGGAGGGAGGGAGAGAGGGAGGGTGAGAGGGAGGGAGAGGGAGGGAGGGGGAAAGGGGGAGAGAGAGAGAGAGAGAGAGAGAGAGAGAGAGACCAACCTATAATACTGCTTCAGTGCTGGGTAAATTTCCCCCCCTAAAGGTGGGGACTGGGAACTTGAACCTGGGTCCTTGCACATATGTAATTTCTACTGGGTGCATTACCACTTGCCCCCTTACTTATCTTTTATAAAATAATTGCTTTAATTCTATATTTCTCCAACGGAAAATAAATATAATAAGTTTTCTCACCAGTATCATTTTTTCATTCTAAACTTAGAACAGAATGTCTGTGTCTTACTCTTTAAAAATCATAACTTTTCAAAGGAGCAGCAGTGGTGCACCTGGCTGAACTCACATGATACTATGCACAGCGATCCAGGTTTAAGTCCCAGGAATCCTCCTGCAGGAGGGAAGCTTGATATTCAGTGAGGAAATGCTGGAGATCTCTCTATATCTCCCCTCTCCAATCAATTTCACTCTGCCCTACCAAATAAATTATTAAATAAGTAAAACAAAATTTAAATTATTACTTTTATTGTGTACATTATATTTATTGATGATTAAAAGTTGTTCCTATACATTAATATGTATCTATAAGATATATTATAATCACAGTAAAGGTGCTATATTATATGTAGTATAGTAGATATGGAAATATTATTCTATCTTATGATTGACATAATTCAGCATAAAAACTGCCTAACAGTCATCATAAATTTTTTTATATATGGGGGCCAGGTAGTGTCACACCCAGTTAAGCACACATATATCACCATGCACAAGAACCCAGTCTCAGCCCCTGCTCCCCACTTGCTGGGGGAATGCTTCATAAGTGGTGGAGCAGGTCTGTAGGTGTTTATGTTTCTCTCTCTCTCTCTCCTTTTTTTCCCCCAGGGTTATTGCTGTGCCTCAGTGCCTCCCCCTGGGAGGCCATTTTCCCCAGTTTTGTTGCCCTTGCTCTTATACTGTTACTGTTGTTGTTGGATAAGACAGAGAGAAATTGAAAGACGAGGGGAAGACAGAGAGGGGGAGAGAGGGATAGACAACTGAAGGCCTGCTTTAATGCTTGTGAGTCAACCCCCCTGCAGGTGGGGAGCTGGGATCCTCATGCCAACCTTTGCACTTTGTGTCATGTGCATTTAACCCACTGGTTACTGCCTGCCCGTCCCTCTCTATCAATTTCTCTCTGTCCTGTTAAATAAAAAGAGAAAGAAAAAAAGAAAAGAACAGGGAGTCGGGCTGTAGCGCAGCGGGTTAAGCGCAGGTGGAGCAAAGCACAAGGACCGGCATAAGGATCCCGGTTCGAACCCCGGCTCCCCACCTGCAGGGGAGTCGCTTCACAGAGGGTGAAGCAGGTCTGCAGGTGTCTATCTTTCTCTCCTCCTCTCTGTCTTCCCCTCCTCTCTCCATTTCTCTCTGTCCTATCCAACAACTACAACAATAAAACAACAAGGGCAACAAAAGGGAATAAATAAAATAAATATTAAAAAAAAAACTAAAAAAAAAAGAAAAGAAAAGAAAAAGAAAGTAAAGTAAGGGGAGGGGAGGGAAGAAGGGAAGGGAAGAAGAAGGGGAAGGAAAGGAAGGGAAGGGAAGAAGGGAAGGGAAGGGAAAAAATGGCCACTGAGAAGGATAGATTAGTAGTGCTGGCACAGCCCCAACAATAACTTTGGTGGCAAAAAAAAAAAAATCTGTGATTCTTTATATGTATATAGAGATAGATATTAGTACTGTATCTGTATCATATATATTATGCTTTACTATAATTACAATTGTATATAGCAATATACACATTAATATATACATGCATGTAGTAATTTTCTGCCTAGTATTAAGATTTATAACAATAACACCATAGCTTTTGATTTGAGGGTTAAGGAAGTAATATATTTAAATGTAGAAGGTCTAGGTGCACTAACAACTTTTTCTGTGACTGGAGCAGGTATTTTGAACTTTAAGAAAACTATTGTGAGCCCTTGGAGCTGATATCTTAGCTGTGACTACACTCTTCTCTGAACACTGGTTAACAATTCTAATCAGTACTGGAAATTTGAACATCCATCTGTTTTCTGATGATTTCATGTATATTAACTTTTGTCACACATAACTGTATGTATCACTACAGATGTCACTCTAAAACCAGAAATATGATGCCACACACAACTAGAAAATGAAATTTGTTTCACTGAATAGGATATTTGCATGAGAGAGTAAAGAGATACACTCAGAAATGTTGCTTCTCCTCTTATCAAATAGTCATCTGTATCACATAAATCACATAAATACACAGTTGCTAGTTTAAACAGCCTCTTCAGAAACTAGACAGGTGCTTTGACTCTATCCTGTCACATTTTGTTCATCACACTATTTTAATTACTCATCTTGCTGATGGAAATGGAATGCACTGGAGTGAGGAAAACCAAATGTTGCCAATTATTGTTTTCTTAATGGTGGTGCATTAGACTCTGCTTTCTCTTCTTTTTAAAATTTTTTTATATTTACTTATTTATTTATTATCCCTTTTGTTGCCCTTGTTGTTGTAGTTATTATTGTTATTGATGTCATCATTGTTAGATAGGACAGAGAGAAATGGAGAGAGGAGGGGAATACAGGGGGGGGGAGAGAAAGTTAGACACCTGTATACCTGCTTCACCGCCTGTGAAGCAAGCCAGGGGCTCGCACTGGAATCCTTCTGCCAGTGGTCCTTGCACTTCTCGCCATGTGCCCTTAACCCGCTGTGCTATCGCCCAACTCCCTAGATTCTGTTTTCAAACAGACTGTTGCCATTATATAAAGGTTAAGAGCTGGGTAGAGAAAAGATCATTTTATTTCTCAACTAGGATGAATTGCTCAAGAGACCAAAAAAAAAGGACATTCACGTCTTTTCTCAAAATCTTAGCTTTTTGTGATTTATAAAAATATGTTTAACTAGATTATTTTTCTTTTTCTTGATCTTTAATTGGTTTCAAAATTGAGAGAGAAGACATTGCTCCTCAGCTTGTCCTCTCTCCTTCCATTCCTCCATGACCCCTACACTACAGGATCTATAAGTTTGGTGTACAGATTCAAATTGCAGGATTTCAAGTTCTTATCTACCCAACATGTTAGCTATGGTCCATGAGCAGATGTAAGAGTCATGGTTCCAGTGGAAAAGAGATAGCACACTCACAAGCTCAAAGGAAGGTAATTTGATGAGAAATTCATAAAAGGACTAATTAAAGTGAAAGCTGTTTGTAAGGAAACTATAATGACCAGTGAAGTACTTTATTCCTGGTAATAGAAGACCAGCTACTAAGAGCCCCAAACTTGCAGAGATCAAGGAAAAAAGTGGAACCAGAAAAGAAATCTGTGTAGATAGGTTCAGATTCACAGGATGCTTGTTCATTTTTATTTTTAAAGAAATGCAACTGGTGTTAGATAACATGGAAAACATTGGCGGCATTCCATTTTCTACTTCTGGTCTCCTAGCAAGTTCTCCCATTGGCTAAACTCATGTAGAAAGAAGCTTCTTGGGACAGAAAGCATGTGGAAAAGAAGAGAGGATAGATTTGAAGAATTAAATAAATAACATTAAACACCAAATGCCTTTGATCTGTGAGCCACAATTTTCTCCTGTGTACTGAATTCACAGAGCATGTTAAGAATGTATACTACAGGCCTGGTTTCAAAGAAAGTGCTGAAGACACCATAGCTTCAGTAGTTATTTTCCGTGATATATATATATATATATATATATATATATATATATATATATATATATATATATATATATTTGCCTCCAAGGTTATTGCTGGGGCTTGGTGCCTGCATGACCAATACACTGCTCCTGGAGCTCATTTTCCCCCCTTTGTTGCCCTTGTTTATCGTTGTTGTTATTGATGTGTCATTGTTGTTGGATAGGACAGAGAGAAATCTAGAGAGGAGAAGACAAAGAGGGGGAGAGAAAGATAGATACCTTCAGACCTGCTTGACCGGTGTATAAACCCTTGCAGGTGGGGAGCTGGGGGCTCAAACCCGGATCTTTCTGCTGCTCCTTGCGTTTTGTGCCGTGTGCGTTCAACTCGCTGCGCTACTGCCCAGCCCCCTTTGCAGGGAATTTTCAGCAAAGATATAAGGATTCCCAAAGTGTTTAGTAATAAGTTGGAACATAGCAACTTTTTTTCCCCTATTTTATTATGGATTTAAGTATATGAAATAGTTCAAAAGCAATTCTTAACTTATAATTAAAACTATCATATTTTAATCGTTCAGTCTAATATGGATTGGTGGGGGGCGTGCGGGCGTGCGGTAGGGCAGCTCCTTAAGCGCACATGGTGCAAAGTGCAAGGGCCAGCTCAGTATCCCGGTTGGAGTCCTCAGCTCTCCATCTGCAGGGCAGTCGCTTCACAAGTGGTGAAGCAGGTCTCCAGGTATCTATCTTCCTCTCTCCCTTCTCTGTTTTTCGCCTCCTCTCGACTTCTCTCTGTCCTTTCCGACAGCAACAGCTATAACAACAATAACAATAACAACTACAACAAGGGCAACAAAATGGAATAATGGGCTCCAGGAGCAGTGGATTTGTAGTGCAGGCACCAAACCCCAGCAAATAACCCTACAGGCAAATAAGATAAATAATAGTAATATGGAGTGTGAATGATTAAGGTACTTTCGTTTAATATCAATGGTGAGTCCTTGAAAAACATCGTCACAAACTAGTTTCTCTCTATCATTTTACATCACAAATCACTAAGATTTGTCTATTTCATTTCTAGCTAACTCCAATCATTGAAAATACTAAATCTAATTCTTTTTTAATGTTTATTTTATTTATTTATTCCCTTTTGTTGCCCTTGTTGTTTTATTGTTGTAGTCATTATTGTTGTCGTTGTTGGATAGGACAGAGAGACATGGAGAGAGGAGGGGAAGACAGAGAGGAGGAAAGAAAGATAGACACCTGCAGACCTGCTTCACCGCCTGTGAAACGACTCCCCTGCAGGTGGGGAGCCCGGGTTCGAACCGGGATCCTTATGCCGGTCCTTGTGCTTTGCTCCACCTGCGCTTAACCCGCTGCGCTACAGCCCGACTCCCACTAAATCTAATTCTTATGGTAACTTTTTGGGAACATAATTTTGTACAAATATTTATTCTGAAGAGTGGAAGTTTTTCTTGGGAGAAACTAGGAAACTTTTATGTAATCAGATTTCTCCTGAAAACCTGCCAGACAATGATGAATAACTACTCTCTCTTCTGCAAATAACAGCTAATGGTTTGAATTCAATTTAATTGGCCTCATTATATAGATGAAGAAACTGAACCTCCAAGGGGTTATGTAACTTGTTCAGGATTACAAATCCAGCAAGAAACAGAACCAAAATTGGAACTTAGACCTCTAAGAACAGATATATAAACACATTATTGGGGGGCGGAGCCAAGATGGCATCTTGGAAGCAATGGCTGGTGTGAGCTCCAACAAGCAGCATCTTGTGACAGGGGAAACTCTGGATAGGGTAGGATACTGGGCAGTCAGCAGGAGGGTGAATAAGGGGTCCTTAGGGTGACACCACTCTTGGGTTAGAAAACGGAGGCCTGGGGAAACAGAAAGGAAATCTTTTAATTATTTCTGAAACTCACCCCTCCCCCAACACCAGAACCAGCCCTCAGCGCCAGCCACTTCTAGCAGGCTTCCCACTGAGCTACTTTTTTTACCAAGATTCCTGGCTCACCAAGCCTTTTCCTTCTCTTTTTTGAACTGGCTGGAGCTCTGAGTGACAAAATACCTGACCAATCAGAGCCTCACCCCTGCCTGGGAAAGACTATCTGGAGGTTTTTTTTTTTTTTTTTTGGATAGTTCTTACAATTGGCTGTCTTAACTCAGGCTGCCTACAGCCAATCCAGAGAGGTCCAAGCTGCGACTGACTGTTAAGAGTTTTTTACTCTATTCTATTCTATTATTACTATTATTATATATGTCCCCTTTCCCTGTCCTTCTTCAGGTTGACCAAAATTAACTGTTGTTGTTTTTTCCATTGCTAGGTGACTGGGTGTCCTATCCAGTGTGAGAGGAACTTGTTTCTCTCTACCTCTTTCCTCCACTCTCCTTTTTCCCTCCTCCTAGCTAAATCAAAAAGAAAAAAAAGTCTTTCCTTTCACTGCTCTTTTTTTTTTTTCTTGTTCATGTCTTCTTTTCTTCCTTCCTCCTTCTTTTGTTTTCTGAATTCACTGATACTCTTGCAAATTATTTGAGGGAAGAAATCTGACTCAGAGTGGACTCCCTCTGTGTGTGTCTATCTTCTCTACTTCCCTTTCTCCTCTTGCTATCCCTAGAATATACAGTGGACAGTAGATTTGCATAACTGTCTATTCTTGCTTTCCCTTTTTTCCTTTCACTTTCTATTACCTTTGGATTTGGTTTCTAATTTTTCTTGGACTGGAGGTATTTTTTGGCTAACTGGTATTGGTTGAACTGCATCAATCCTTGCTTCAGTTACTATTGTTGTAATTTCTTTTTTTTTTTAATATTTATTTATTTATTTCCTTTTTGTTGCCCTTGTTTTTATTATTGCTGTAGTTATTATTGTTGTTGTTATTGGTGTTGTCGTTGTTGGACAGAACAGAGAGAAATGGAGAGAGGAGGGGAAGACAGAGAGGGGAGAGAAAGATAGACACCTGCAGACCTGCTTCACCTCCTGTGAAGCGACTCCCCTGCAGGTGGGGTATTGTAATTTCTGAGGTTGGGTGACTACATTTGTCATAAACATACTTAATATAGCGTGGCTTGTACTCAAAACACAATTGAAGAATGACAAAACAGAAAAATAAAAAACATATCTATAAAAAAGTGGTCAAATCAAGAGCAAATAAAACTGCTACCACAATGAATCAAGATAGGAGCCCAGAAGAAACTCCAAATCAGTCAGAAGTAACCATAGATAATAAAAGTATACAGCCATAATAAACCTAATAATCACAGAAATGAAAACAACTATGGAGGAAAGGGCTATCAGAATTAGGGAAACAACAGATGAGACCCTAAAGGAAAACACAAGCTACCTCGAGGTAATTAGAGAACTGAAGCTGAAATAGCTGAACTAAAAGGTCAATTAGCAGAACAAGCTAATACTATAACTGAACTGAAGAAAGAAGCTGAGGGAAGAGAAAGCAGGCTAACAGAAGCAGAAAACAGAATTAGCTAAACAGAGGATGAGACAGAGAAAACAAAGAAAGAGGTCCTTGCCAACTGGATACAGCAGTATATCAAAAAGATTGTTTATCATGACCACGTGGAATTTATCCCAGGAATGCAAGGCTGGTTCAACATCCATAAGTCAATCAAAGTCATTCACCACAACAATAAAAGCAAAACCAAAAACCACATGATTATCTCAATAGATGCAGAGAAAGCCTTTGACAAAATCCAACACCCATTCATGCTCAAAGCACTACAAAAAATGGGAATAGACGGGAAATTCCTCAAGATAGTGGAGTCTATATATAGCAAACCTACAGCCAACATCATACTCAATGGACAGAAGCTGAAAGCATTCCCCCTCAGATCAGGTACTAGACAGGGCTGTCCATTATCACCATTACTCTTCAACATAGTATTGGAAGTTCTTGCCATAGCAATCAGGCAAGAGAAAGAAATCAAAGGAATACAGATTGGAAGGGAAGAAATCAAGCTCTCACTATTTGTAGATGATATGATAGTATACATAGAAAAACCTAAAGTATCCATCAGAAAGCTACTGGAAGTTATTAGGCAATATAGCAAGATGTCAGGCTACAAAATCAATGTACAAAAATCAGTGGAAATTCTTTATGCAAACACTAAGTCTGAAGAAGAAAAAGACATTCAGAAATCACTCCCATTCACTGTTGCAGCAAAATCAATAAAATACCTAGGAATAAAGTTGACCAAAGAAGTGAAAGACTTGTATACTGAAAACTATGAGTCACTATTCAAGGAAATAGAAAATGATACCAAGAAAAAGAAAGATATCCCATGCTCACGGATTAGAAGAATAAATATCATCAAAATGAATATTCTCCCCAGAGCCATATACAAATTTAATGTGATAACCATCAAAGATGCACCAAGCTTCTTTAAGAGAATAGAACAAAAACTACAATCATTTATCTGGAACCAGAAAACATCTAGAATTGCCAAAACCATCTTGAGGAAAAGAAACAGAAATGGAAGCATCACACTCCCAGATCTCACACTATATTATAAGGCCATCATCATCAAAACAGTGGGATGCATTGGATCGACCTTCTCGTGGTGCATCCTGTGAGTACCCATTCATTGGGGAAACTGACGATCCTTCCTAGCCGACTGAATCCACATGGATCCCAGTCACTTTCAAAGCCAGCAACAAGCAGCTCCTGACAGCTTTCAACCTGACACTGTTGACTGGCTATGGAAGAAGGGCAAACACTAGAAGAAGATCAAAACAGCCTGGTACTGTAATGAAAATAGGCACACAGACCAGTGAAATAGAATTAAAAGTCCAGAACTAAACCCCCACACCTATGGACATCTAATCTTTGATAAGGGGGCCCAAAGTATTAACTGGAGGAAGGAGGCTTTCTTCAATAAATGGTGCTGGGGAAACAGGGTTGAATCATGTAGAAGAATGAAACTGAACCACCTTATCTCACCAGAAACAAAAATCAACTCCAAATGGATCAAGGACCTGGATGTTATACCAGAAACTATCAAATACTTAGAGGAAAACATTGGTGGAACACTTTCCCACCTAAACCTCAAGGACATCTTTGATGAAATAAACTCAACTGCAAGAAAGACTAAAGCAGAAACATACTATTTTTGAGACACAGAGAAATAAATTCTCTATTTTTCTCCAATTTCCCTTTTGAAATCAAGCAAACTAGAGAGAGAAAGGAGAATATTATGCTTTTGCAGACAACAAAGTATTAATATAATTTTAGTTGGTCACTGGACAAGTGGCAGTCATATTATGATATTGCCTAATGTCAATTATTTCCCATAGTGCTGTGTTAAACTATATTTTCAATTGAAGTATGTATAAATTTGGCTATAAATCTCCCTAAATAATATAATTTACATATGATTTATTCTTCTATGTATTGCAAAGGATTTAAGTTTATATATATGATTCTCCTAGATTCCTGCATTTCAGTTTCATTGTTATTATTATTATTTTAGATATAGACAGAAAGGTAGACATAGTGAAAGAGACCACAATAACAAAGCTTCCTTCAATGTGAGGGAGGTTGAGCTCAAATGAGTGTCACACACATGGCAACACAGTGTCACTCTCTAAGAGAGTTATTTCCCTGGTTTTTGGTATGACCTTTAAATTTTATTTATTCATTCATTCATTCATTCATTCATTCACAAATTTGCTTTTTTTTTTTTTTTCCTCCAGGGTTATTGCTGGGACTTGGTGCCTGCACTATGAATCCACTGCTGCTAGAGGCCAGTTTTTCCATTTTGTTTCCATTGTTATTGCTGGATAGGGCAGAGAGAAATGGAGAGAGGAGGGGAAGACAGAGAGGGGGAGAGAAAAGCAGACACCTGCAGACCTGCTGCACCACTTGTTCATCCCTGGAGCTAAGGGCTCAAACCATTATCCTTAAGCCGCTCCTTGTGCTTTGCCCAATGTGTGCTTAACCCAGAGCACTACCTCCCAGCCCCCAAATTTACTTTTTTAAAAAAATTTTTATTTTTTAACTTAATTTTTTTGTATTTTTTTCCTTTATTGGGGGATTCATGTTTTACAGTCACCAGTAAATACAATAGTTTGTACATGCATAACATTTCTAGTTTTCCACATAACACACATTTACTTGTTTTTATGACATAGTAACTAGAGCATTTGTGTACCTGGAATCTAGGATCAAACCCAATACCTGAAGCATACAAAGCCAGTGCTCTACTGCTGTGCTTCCTACTTGGCTTCACTACAGCTTTTTAAAATGAAAGGAAAGAGGTTGACAATGTAGTCCTGGGCAAGGAATTATGCAAAAAATCACAACCAGTTCTGTGACAGTGGGAGCATGAGTTGTTATATATATTCTGTCAAGAAAAAAATGTGATATATGACTTGATAGAACTGCCAAATATGTAATAGGGGCTAGGGAATGACTAGTTACTGGGAAAGCTTCTGTCAATAGTATTTCTTACTAAAACCAAGCCTTTGTTAGTAGATTCTCAGTTGCAGAAATGGCAGGATAATTCTTTTTGATCAAGGGCCCTAGATACAACTGGAAGAAAAAATAGTCTACCAAATTTACAAAATAGTCACTTCATAATTTCAATACTTTCCTACTCTCTAAAATAAAATGGCCCCCATTGCCAGTGAAGAAACCTACATACTTATTTGTAACCATTGGTAGTTCATTTGCTACTATATTCTCAACAATTCCAGAAAGAACATTCACTTTATGGATCACATTAATGGTAAATACCAACATATTCAATAAAGGTTATAGTTAACAGTCCATTAGTTACTTTACTAAAGTCATTTCATTATGACATTTTTAGAAGAAATAACTATTATAGCTTTTTTTTTACATACTGGAAAACTGTGTCCTAAAAATGTTAGCTTTAGAAATCTCTTTATTAGTTTTTCTGCACATACTTTCACATAGACTATCTTAAAGATTCATTTTATCTGTTTTGTTTTATCATTTAATTATATCCTTGCAAAAGTAATGGGGTCAAGGAAATGAAATTGTTGCTGCAATAAAGAAGAATGGATAGTGTTCAAGATATTATGTCTTAAGACATTTACATATGTTTGATTTTTGGAGAGGAACACTTTGTAAATAAGATGAGGAAATGAAATTGGAGGATAAGAGACACTTCATCACAGAGAAGACAATGTAATGTTGAATATATAAAGTTTAAATAACATAATTATATTACAGAAATATTTTCAGTATTTAAAAAAAGTTCATGTTTTAAGACCAGGGGTGTGACTCAGCATAAGATTTGCATGGGTGACGTCTTAACGTTGACATCAAGTACTGCATATGGTGGATCTATACTTTGGTCTCTGAGAACACAGAGACTATTATATATAAATCTCTTAAGAATTCAGGCTACAATTTCTGTCTCCTCATATCATTCAAGAAAATAAGACCTTTGTTAAACATGTTTGCTTCATGGATTGAAAAGCAAGAGTTAGAGTCAAAATGTAGAAACTTTTAGGCACTGCTATATGGATAAGGACATAACCTTTCTGAAGGATGGTTTGGTCCCAGCAAGTAAAAGAAAGAAAACCAATGCCTGTGAAAATTTTAGTAATGGAACTGAGCAAAAATTGTTCCTGAAAGCAGTTCTAAGAGTCTTATAAGCCTGGAGTAAAAAGAGGTCAAGGTAAAATGGTGCCCAGAGTGCACAAGACTGCTAACCCCATAGGCAGGAGAGGTATATTTCTGGTCTCATACAGGACTGTGGGCATGATCATACAACAAAGACATTCCTCTCAGTACCTAGTGTCCACATACAATAATCACTAAAGTTGGCTTAGACTTTCTCAAGAAGAAAAAAATAAACACTTATTTTATGATTAGTCAAGACTAGCATTTTAGTCCACTTCTCAGAACTCCTACCTTTTATTCTCTTTCTCCTTCTTGGTTTTATATAACTAGCTCAGGAAAAAAAATTAGAATCTGGAAATGATCTCTTAGTAGTTGCCTGCAAAAATGAGAATAATCATCCCAAATATTAAATAATCACAAACATACTATTCAGACAGAGCTGCAGGGTAGGATGACAGGAACTCCTAACAAGGCCAACAACTGAATAAATTGCCTCTTGATCTCTCCACTGAGAATAAATTCATGTAAATCCAAAGAAGCTGAGCCGCTGCTGCTGCTAATCCACCATGTGTAGTGACTAATTTTATTAAGTGAAATACAAGAAAAGGAAAGATCCTTGCAGGAGAAATGTGCACAAAAATGATTGCCTTGGCCTCAGCTCTGAGCCCGGTGGCTGTGCAGACTGAGCAAGGCCAATTAGGCTGGCTCATCAGGCAGAGCCAGAGCACAGAGAGCGAGGAGGTGCTGAGCTGCTGCAGAAAGGCTCAGGAGCACAGGGCTGCATCCACTCTGTGCGCATCATTGGGAAAGTAGAAAACAACGATTGCTCTTGACTTTGAGGTAACCTTGCTCCTTGAAAAGACAGGTTGGCAACACTTGGAAAAGTTCACTTTTTTCAAAGCTTAAATACTAAAAGTCATTACCACCAAGAAAAATGATACTTAATATTTCTGGTAAGTCTATGTGCATATATATATGGAACTGCATACTCATAGCCTTTTCAGATCAAACAATGTAAATAGCTGATATAAACAAATAAAACTGTAGAAATGACAGTTACCTGTCAGACCTACTGAAAATTCATTTTAGATGTTGCAAATCCAAAGTGTTTCTGGACTAAGTAATAAAAATGAACAATATAAATAAAAACTGGTGGGAAATTGGATTGAGACATGCAGACAAATGAAATAGCACCACCACATGCTGCCATAGAAAAAATCCAACTCCAAATGGATCAAAAACATGGATATTCGATCAGATATCATCAAATATGTAGAAGAAAATTATTGGCAGAAAAACCTCATGATCTATGCTTTGGAATTGTCATCAAAGACCTAAGTCCAACAGCAAGGAAAACAAAGGCAAAAATAAACCAACAGAACTAGATCAAACAGAAAATCATCTTCACAAAAAAGGGAACCATCACCAAAACAAAAGAACACTCTAAGGAATGGTCAAAGATCTTTACATGTTATATATCAAATGAAGGACTAATAACCAAAGTATATAAAGAACTAACTAAACTCAGCAACTTAAAACAACAAATGACTCCATTTAAAAAATAGGGCAAGGATGGACAGAATATTCACCAAAGAGATCCAGAGGACCAACAGACATATGAGAAAGTGCTCAAAGTCATTGCTTATCAGAGAAATGCAAATAAAGACAACTATGAGATTCAACTTTACATCAGTGAGAAGGACTTAACCTTAGAAGAGACAGAAACAGGACTAGGTGGTGGTGCATCTGGTTAAGTGCTTATATTATAGTGCACAAGGACCTAGGTTCAAGCCCCTGGTCCCCACCTACAGAGGGAAAGCTTCACAAGTGGTGAAGGAAGGCTGAAGATCTCGCTCTCTCCCTATCTGTCTGTCTGTCTGTCTGTGTATCTGTCTATCTCCCTCTCCCCTCTCAATTTCTCTGTCTCTATACAATAAAGAAAAAGAAAATACAGAAACAATAAATGTTGGTGAGGATGTGGGGATAAAGATTCCTTCTACACTGCTGTTGGGGAAGTAAATGAGTCTAATCCTCAAGGAAAACAGTTTGGAGATTTCTCAGCACACTAGAAATTGATCTACTCTATGACCCATCAATTTCTTTCTTGGGGTTTTATCCAAAGGAAACAAAAACACCTATACAAAGAGATCTTTGCACACCCCAGTTCATAGCAGCACAATTCATAATAACCCAATCTTAGAAGCAACTCATATTCCCAACAAACAGATGAGTGGCTGAGAAAACTGTGGTATGTATATCCACAATGGAATACTACTCTGCTGCTAAAACTGATGAAGTTATCTCTGTTGCCTCATCTTCACTGGATCTCTAAGGAATTTTGTTAACTGAGTTAATCCAAAAAGAGAAGTACCAGATGATTTCACTTATAGGTGAAGATTAAGAAACAAGGACAGAAAGGGAAAACAAAAAATATCACTTGGATTAGGTGTGGTGCATTGCATCAAATCGAAGGACTTTGGATAAGGAAGATGGTGGAATGGATAAATAAGCTTTGGGGTCTTGGTGTGCTGAAGAATTTCCTGATCCCAGATTTCCTGAGATTTGCTATTAGAAACCCAGGCCTCCATGCTTGTGATAATATGTCTGCTTATTGTTTTGTACCAGGTACATTCCTTTGTCTAAAACTATAAGGCCTGCTCACTGTAGCACTCCAGGCTATCCTTTGTTATAAACTCCTGGGCTCTGAGGCAGAGGCCTGAAATAGATCATGAGTTAAATGATAACTGAAGATGGCCACAAGTCTTTCTCCAGGAAGTCTGGTGACTAGTACTCTACCTAGAGTCTGGGAGTTGTGCAAACATGACTGGAGAAGAAATTTAATATTTCTTATGGCGTTGAACAAGTGTACCTGATGTAATGATATTTAAGTGTAGTTAAGTTTTAAACACCCTGATCTGTACTCAGATGTATCCCCCCTGAGAAATGTATCCTGACCTTTGCCTGTGATGTATAACTACTGTGACATGTATCTTGTCAGTTATCCATATATATTTTTTCACTTGAAAAAGCACCTTTGATTTTCCTTGTTACTTTTTTAATTTCATGCATAATTTCATCAATAAATACTCTGTTCAGAGTCCTGGTCTGGGTCCCACAATTTTCACTGTCCCCTTTTGGGATGTTTTATGTGCATCCCTTAAGATCTCTTCAGATCATATGCAACAGTGCCTCCAGTTAATCTCTTTCAACCCTGAGACATGATGGATCTCAGGGTCCTGGCCTGTGGTGAAGGTTCACCCCATAGTTGTGTTACTGGTATGGGATATTGGGAAAGGACCTAAGTTGGGAGTGATAATGTTTTGCAGACATCTATCATGGGGTGACAAGAAGTTGTACCCATAGGTCAACAACTGTACTGCAAACCACTAACCCCCAATAAAATAATGAAAGCAAGCAAGCAAAGTGGTGTAAGACAGAAAAATCATAAATTGCATACTAGAGGCCTTGGATGCTGCAGTTAGATCCTTGGCACTATCTTATGCCAGAGGTAAGCTTTACTTTGGACTCCCTCTTTACATATTCTAATACTCTCTCACAATAAATGAATCTTTCAAATATAGAAGTGATAAGCTTTCTTGCTCACATATAGATATAGTAAATGGATAAAAAATTGTAGAAGATGTACATAGTATTAAGTCTTGAATAGCTAGCTTCAAGGGCTAAAGTTAGAGTTAAAAATTTTTTTCCCACAGACCAAAAGGAAACTTAAACTACAAATATGAAACATATTTGAACAAAATCTATGTTTTAAAAATTCATAATGTAGGATTGTGGAAAATGGCGGACTGAGAAGCTGCTAACAGCGAGTGCTCTGATCGCATCGTCAGCAACGGTAGGATTTTCTGCCTTTAGCAGGCCAGTCAATAAGGGGTGACACCAAAGAGGTGATTATAATTTAATTTGGGTTAAGAATTAGAGTAAAGGTGACACGGACTAGCAGGGCTCTGGACTTCCCAGGCGGCGCCGGGCAAGGCGAGTGCGCCGGGCATTTTCCTCCGCCCGGGAAGGCGGCTCCTCCACCAGTTGCACAGCACGGCGGGCAGAGGACCTGGAGAGAGCACTTTAGCTCAGGGGCTTTCTCTTGGGAGTCTCCAGGGTCCACCGCGACCCTGAGGGCGGATCCAAAGACTTCTTGAGTATAGCTCTCATTGGATCAAAGGACTTGGAGCTAGTTTTCATTTTCGAGAAATCCTTTAAAAAAGTCTGGAGGGGGGGGGGTTTCCCGGAAGATGGCGGACGGAGAAACTGCTAGCCCCTGAGCTCCGAACACACTCCCCTGGAGACAATAGGATTTTCTGCCTTTAGCAGGCCAGCCAATAAGGTGTCCTTAGACACCAAGGAGGTGACTATAACTTAATTTGGGTTAAGAATTAGAGTAGGGAAAAAAATTCTTTTTTCTTCCTTTTAATTTTCAAGCATACATCCTACCCGCCACCCACCCCCCCCCCCATAAGCAGTCCCTGGGACCAGCTCCTAGCAGGATACCCCATACCACCAAACAGGGTGTTTTTTTTTTTTTTTTTTGAATTCACTGATACACATTTGGGAAGTTCCTTGCATTGCTCTTTAATTACAACTCTTCTTCTTATCTTCTCCCTTTTCTCTCTCTTATCTCTCTCTCTCTCTCTTTTTTTTTTTTAATCTTGTCATACACTTCTTTCTTCTTTGCCTTTCTGAATTTGTGAATTACTTTGGGGAAGAAATCTGACTCAGAGTGGACTCTCTATGTGCGTATCTCTGCTCTAGTTCCCTTTCCCCTCTTGTTACCCCTAGAATATACACTATATAGTAGATTTGCATAACTGTCTATTCTTGATATCATCTCTTTCTTTTCTCTTTCTTCACTGGGATTTGGTTACTATTTTTTCACGGACTGGAGAAATTGTTTGGCTAACTGGTAACGATTAAACTACTTCAATACTTACTACAGTTGCTACTGTAATTCCGGAGGTTGGTGAGTGCAATTGTCATAAAGGTATTTAGTACAGTGTTACTTGTACTCAAGACACAACAACTGAGGAAGAACAGAGCATAAAAAAAAGAGAGAGAAACACATAAATAAAAAAATGGGTAGATTAAAAACAAATAAAACTGCTACCCCAATGAATGAAGACAAGAGCCCAGAAGAAACTACAAATCAGTCAGAAGTAACCATAGATAAGAAAAGTATGCAAGCAATAATAAACTTATTAATCACAGAAATGAAAAAAACATTGGAGGAAAGGAATGGCAGTATTAGGGAAACAACAGTTGAGACCCCCAAGGAAAATACTGATTATCTTGAGACAATTAGAGAACTGAAAGCTGAAATAGCTGTAATGAAGAAAGAAGCTGAGGCAAGGGAAAGCAGACTAACAGAAGCAGAAAACAGAATTAGTCAGACAGAGGATGAGTTAGAGAAAATGAAGAAAGAGGTGAAAGAGCTTAAAAAGAGATTGAGAGACACTGAAAACAACAACAGAGACATATGGGATGATCTCAAAAGAAGTAACATTCGTACAATTGCCCTGCCAGAGGAAGAAAGAGAGGAAGGGGAAGCAAACATTCTAGAGGAAATAATACAAGAAAACGTCCCAGACCTGAATAACAGAAAGGATATCAAGGTTCAAGAGGCCCAGAGAGTACCAAACAGAATCAACCCAGACCAGAAGACACCAAGTCACATCATAGTCACAATGAGAAGAAGTAAGGATAAAGAAAGGATCCTAAAGGCTGCAAGAGAGAAACAAAAAGTCACATACAAGGGAAAACCCATAAGATTATCTGCAGATTTCTCCACTCAAACTCTAAAAGCCAGAAGGGAATGGCAAGATATCTATAGAGCCCCGAAGGAAAAAGGGTTTCAACCAAGGATAATATATCCTGCTAGACTTTCATTCAAACTAGATGGAGGGATCAAAACCTTCTTAGACAAACAACAGTTAAAGGAGGCAACGATCACCAAACCGGCCCTGAAAGAGGTACTAAAAGACCTCTTATAAACAAGAACATCACTATAATACTTGCAATATATCAGAGTAAACAAATTGTTTTTTAGAACAATGGCACTACAATACATTAAATCCATAATATCAATAAATGTCAATGGCTTAAACACACCCATCAAAAGGCACAGGGTGGTGGGATGGATCAGAAAACATGACCCAACCATATGCTGCTTGCAAGAATCCCATCTGTCACAACAAGATAAACACAGACTTAAAGTGAAAGGGTGGAAAACTATCATACAGGCTAACGGTCCACAAAAAAGGGCAGGAACAGCCATTCTCATCTCAGACACGTTAGATTTTAAATTAAATAAAGTAATAAAAGATAGGCAAGGACATTACATAATGATTAGAGGATCAATCAGCCAAGAAGACTTAACAATTATTAACATCTATGCACCCAATGAGGGACCATCTAAATACATTAAGCATCTACTGAAAGAATTTTAAAAATACATCAATAGTAATACAATAATAGTGGGAGACTTCAATACCCCACTCTCACACTTAGACAGATCAACAAAGCAGAGAACCAATAAAGATACAAGAGAATTGAATGAAGAGATTGACAGACTAGGCCTCTTGGACATTTTCAGACTCCTCCACCCCAAAAAACTGGAATACACCTTCTTTTCAAATCCACATAACACATACTCAAGGATAGACCACATGTGAGGCCACAAAGACAGCATCAATAAATTCAAGAGCATTGAAATCATCCCAAGTATCTTCTCAGACCACAGTGGAGTAAAACTAACATTTAACAACAAATGGAAAATTATTAAAAGACATAGAATTTGGAAACTAAACAACATGCTCCTTAAGAACCACTGGGTCAGAGACTCACTCAAACAGGAAATTCAAATGTTCCTGGAAACTAATGAAAATGAAGACACAACCTATCAAAATATTTGGGACACAGCTAAAGCAGTACTGAGAGGGAAACTTATAGCCATACAATCACATATTACACACCAAGAAGAAGCCCAAATGAATGACCTTACTGCACATCTCAAGGACTTAGAGGAAGAGGAACAAAGGAACCCTAAAGCAACCAGAAGGACAGAAATCACTAAAGTTAGAGCAGAAATAAACAACATCGAAAATAAAAGAACCATACAAAAGATCAATGAAGCCAAATGTTGGTTCTTTGAAAGATTAAACAAAATTGACAAACCCCTAGCCAGACTCACCAAACAAAAAAGAGAGAAGACTCAAATTAATATAATTGTAAACGATGCAGGAGATATCACAACTGATACCACAGAAATCCAGAGAATCCTGCGAAACTTCTATAAAGAACTATATGCCACCAAGCTAGAGAATCTGGAAGAAATGGAACAATTCCTAGAAACCTATGCACTTCCAAAACTGAAGCAAGAAGAACCACAAAATCTAAATGCACCAATCACAGACAAAGAAATTGAAACCGTTATTAAGAATCTCCCCAACAACAAAACTCCTGGACCAGATGGCTTCACAAACGAATTCTACAAAACTTTCAGGAAACAGTTAATACCAATACTTCTTAAGTTATTCCATAAGATTAAAGAAACAGGAATACTCCCTTCCACCTTCTATGAAGCCAACATCACCCTGATACCAAAAGCTGATAGGGACAGAACAAAAAAGGAAAACTACAGGCCAATATCTCTGATGAGCATGGACGCCAAAATATTAAACAAGATCTTGGCCAACCGGATACAGCAACACATCAAAAAGATTGTTCATCACGACCAAGTGGGATTCATCCCAGGAATGCAAGGCTGGTTCAACATCCGTAAGTCAATCAATGTCATTCACCACATCAATAAAAGCAAAGCCAAAAACCACATGATTATCTCAATAGATGCAGAGAAAGCCTTTGACAAAATCCAACACCCATTCATGCTCAAAACTCTACAAAAAATGGGAATAGATGGGAAATTCCTCAAGATAGTGGAGTCTATATATAGCAAACCTACAGCCAACATCATACTCAATGGACAGAAGCTGAAAGCATTCCCCCTCAGATCAGGGACTAGACAGGGCTGTCCACTGTCACCGTTACTCTTCAACATAGTATTGGAAGTTCTTGCCATAGCAATCAGGCAAGAGAAAGAAATCAAAGGGATACAGATTGGAAGGGAAGAAGTCAAGCTCTCACTATTTGCAGATGATATGATAGTATACATAGAAAGACCTAAAGAATCCAGTAGAAAACTACTGGAAGTTATTAGGCAATATAGCAAGGTATCAGGCTACAAAATCAATGTATAAAAATCAGTGGCATTTCTTTATGCAAACACTAAATCTGAAGAAGAAGACATCCAGAAATCACTCCCATTTACTGTTTCAGCAAAATCAATCAAATACCTAGGAATAAAGTTGACCAAAGAAGTGAAAGACTTGTATACTGAAAACTATGAGTCGCTACTCAAGGAGATAGAAACTGATACCAAGAAATGGAAAGATATCGCATGCTCATGGATTGGAGGAATAAATATCATCAAAATGAATATTCTACCCAGAGCCATACACAAATTTAATGCAATACCCATCAAAGTTCCACCAAGCTTCTTTAAGAGAATAGAATAAACACTACAATCATTTATCTGGAACCTGAAAACACCTAGAATTGCCAAAACCATCTTAAGGAAAAGAAACAGAAATGGAGGCATCACACTCCCAGACCATAAACAATATTATAAAGCCATCATCATCAAGACAGCATGGTACTGGAACAAAAATAGGCACACAGACCAGTGGAACAGAATTGAAAGCCCAGAAGTAAATCCCAACACCTATGGGCATCTAATCTTTGATAAGGCGGCCCAAAGGATTAAATGGAAGAAGGAGGCTCTCTTCAATAAATGGTGCTGGGAAAACTGGGTTGTAACATGCAGAAGAAGGAAATTGAACCACTTTACCTCACCAGAAACAAAAATCAACTCCAAATGGATCAAAGACCTAGATGTCAGACCAGAAACAATCAAATACTTAGAGGAAAACATTGGTAAAACACTTTCCCACATACACCTCAAGGACATCTTTGATGAATCAAACCCAATTGCAAGGAAGACTAAAGCAGAAACAAACCAATGGGACTACATCAAATTAAAAAGCTTCTGCACAGCCAAAGAAACTATCATACAAAGAGACCCCTCACAGAATGGGAGAAGATCTTCACATGCCATACATCAGACAAGAAACTAATCACCAAAATATATAAAGAGCTCAGTAGACTTAGCCGCAAAAAAGCAAAGGACCCCATCCAAAGATGGGCAGAGGAAATGAACATAACATTCACCTCAGAGGAGATCCAAAAGGCTAACAAACATATGAAAAACTGCTCTAGGTCACTGATTGTCAGAGAAATGCAAATTAAGACAACACTAAGATACCACCTCACTCCTGTAAGAATGGCATACATCAAAAAGGACAGCAGCAACAAATGCTGGAGAGGATGTGGGGACAGAGGAACCCTTTTACATTGCTGGTGGGAATGTAAATTGGTACAGCCTCTGTGGAGAGCAGTCTGGAAAACTCTCAGAAGGCTAGACATGAACCTTCCATATGACCCAGTAATTCCTCTCCTGGGGTTATACCCCAAGGACTCCATAACACCCAACCAAAAAGAGGTGTGTACTCCTATGTTCATAGCAGCACAATTCATAATAGCTAAAACCTGGAAGCAACCCACGTGCCCAACAACAGATGAGTGGCTGAGAAAGCTGTGGTATATATACACAATGGAATACTATGTAGCTATCAAGAACAATGAACCCACCTTCTCTGACCCATCTTGGACAGAGCTAGAAGGAATTATGTTAAGTGAACTAAGTCAGAAAGATAAAGATGAGTATGGGGTGATCCCACTCATCAACAGAAGCTGACTAAGAAGATCTGAAAGGGAAACTAAAAGCAGGACCTGATCAAATTGTAAGTAGGGCACCAAAGTAAAAACCTAGTGGTGAGGGGTAGACATGCAGCCTCCTGGGCCAGTGGGGGGTGGGAGTGGGCGGGAGGGATGGGTCACAGTCCTTTGTTGGTGGGAATGGTGTTTATGTACACTCCTAGCCAAATGTAGACATATAAATCAGTAGTTAATTAATATGAGGGGGGAAATCAATTGTATGTCTCAAAGTTTCTCAAAAGACAAACTGAATCTTTTTAATATATAGGCTATGTATTTGATATGTGGACTCTCTCAAAAGCCTAGACCAAGTAGATTAGAAGCATCCAATAGCACAGCTATATACAAGATACTGGGTACTGTACAGCAAACCATAACAAAGGGACTTTTCAAAGTTAACCCGGGGAGGTAATATGGCGACGGCCTGAGAAGTCGCTAACAGCGAGTGCTCTGATAGCATCGTCGGCAAAGGTAGGATTTTCTGCCTTTAGCAGGCCAGTCAATAAGGGGGGGGGCACCAAAGAAGTTATTACAGTTTAATTTGGGTTAACAATTAGAGCAAAGGTGACACGGACTAGCGGGGCGCCAGAATTCCCAGGCGGCGCCAGGCAAGGCGAGTGCGCCGGGCATTGTCCTCCGCCTGCCCGGGAAGGCGGCTCCTCCGCCGGTTGCAGAGCGCGGCGGGCAGAGGACCCGGAGAGAGCACTTTAGCTCGGGGGCTGCCTCTTGGGAGTTGCCAGGGTCCACCGCGACCCTGAGGGTGGATCCAAAGACTTCTTGAGTATAGCTCTCATTGGATCAAAGGACTTGGAGCTAGTTTTCATTTTTGAGAAATCCTTTAAAAAAGTCTGGAGGGCGGGGTTTCCCGGAAAATGGCGCCCGGAGAAGCAGAAGCGGCCAGCCTTTGAGCTCCGGACACATCTCGTGTAAACAATAGGATTTTCTGCCTTTAGCAGGCCATCCAATAAGGGGCCATAACGGTCATACCAAGGATGTTTCTATAACTTAATTTGGGTTAAGAATTAGAGTAGGGGGAAAAAATTCTTTTTTCTTCCTTTTAATTTTCAAGCATACATCCTTCCCGCCGCCCCCCCTCCCCCCATAAGCAGTGCCTGGGACCAGCTACTAGCAGGATACCCCATACCACCAAACAGGGTTTTTTTTTTTTTGTTTTGTTTTTTTTTTTTTGTTAATTTACTGATACACATTTGGGAAGTTCCTCGCACTGCTCTTTAATTACAACTCTTCTTCCTATCTTCTCCCTTTTCTCTCTCTTATCTCTCTCTCTTTTTTTTTTTTTTTTTTTAATCTTGTCATACACTTCTTTCTTCTTTGACTTTCTGAATTTGTGAATTACTTTGGGGAAGAAATCTGACCCAGAGTGGACTCTCTATGTGTGTATCTCTGCTCTAGTTCCCTTTACACTCTTGTTACCCTTAGAATATACACTGGATAGTAAATTTGCATAACTGTCTATTCTTGCTATCCTCTCTTCCTTTTCTCTTTCTTCACTGGGATTTGGTTACTATTTTTTCACGGACTGGAGAAATTGTTTGGCTAACTGGTAACGATTAAACTCCTTCAATACTTACTTCAGTTGCTATGGTTATTCCGGAGGTTGGTGAGTGCAATTGTCATAAAGGTATTTAGTACAGTGTTACTTGTGCTCAAAACACAACAACTGAGGAACAACAGAACATTAAAAAAAAAAAAGAGAGAGAAACACATAAATTAAAAAAAAATGGGTAGATTAAAAACAAATAAAACTGCTACCCCAATGAATGAAGACAAGAGCCCAGAAGAAACCACAAATCAGTCAGAAGTAACCATAGATAAGAAAAGTATGCAAGCAATAATAAACTTATTAATCACAGAAATGAAAACAACATTGGAGGAAAGAAATGGCAGTATTAGGGAAACAACAGTTGAGACCCCCAAGGAAAATACTGATTATCTTGAGACAATTAGAGAACTGAAAGCTGAAATAGCTGTAATGAAGAAAGAAGCTGAGGCAAGGGAAAGCAGACTAACAGAAGCAGAAAACAGAATTAGTCAGACAGAGGATGAGTTAGAGAAAACTAAGAAAGAGGTGAAAGAGCTTAAAAAGAGATTGAGAGACACTGAAAACAACAACAGAGACATATGGGATGATCTCAAAAGAAGTAACATTCGTATAATTGGCCTGCCAGAGGAAGAAAGAGAGGAAGGGGAAGCAAACATCCTAGAGGAAATAATACAAGAAAATTTCCCAGACCTGAATAACAGAAAGGATATCAAGGTGCAAGAGGCCCAGAGAGTACCAAACAGAATCAACCCAGACCTGAAAACACCAAGACACATCATAGTCACAATGAGAAGAAGTAAGGATAAAGAAAGGATCCTAAAGGCTGCAAGAGAGAAACAAAAAGTCACATACAGGGGAAAACCCATAAGACTTTCTGCAGATTTTTCAACTCAAACTCTAAAAGCCAGAAGGGAATGGCAAGATATCTATCGAGCCCTGAATGAAAAAGGGTTTCAACCAAGGATTATATATCCTGCTAGACTTTCATTCAAGCTAGATGGAGGGATCAAAACCTTCTTAGACAAACAACAGTTAAAGGAGGCAACTATCACCAAGCCGGCCCTGAAAGAGGTATTAAAAGACCTCTTATAAACAAGAACATCACTATAATACTTGTAATATATCAGAGCAAACAAATTGTTTTTTAGAACAATGGCACTACAATACATTAAATCCATAATATCAATAAATGTCAATGGCTTAAACTCACCCATCAAAAGGCACAGGGTGGGGGGATGGATCAGAAAACATAACCCAACCATATGCTGCTTGCAAGAATCCCATCTGTCACAACAAGATAAACACAGACTTAAAGTGAAAGGATGGAAAACTATCATACAGGCTAACGGTCCACAAAAAAGGGCAGGAACAGCCATTCTCATCTCAGACACGATAGATTTTAAATTAAATAAAGTAATAAAAGATAGGCAAGGACATTACATAATGATAAGAGGATCAATCAGCCAAGAAGACTTAACAATTATTAACATCTATGCACCCAACGAGGGACCATCTAAATACATTAAACACCTATTGAAAGAATTTCAAAAATACATCAATAGTAATACAATAATAGTGGGAGACTTCAATACCCCACTCTCACACTTAGACAGATCAACAAAGAAGAGAACCAATAAAGATATAAGAGAATTGAACAAAGTTAACCCAATTAACAAATAATGTGATGATAATATTAACTATCGATTGTCTTTTTGAACCCTAAGACAGCAGGAACCTCACATCTCCACTATAGAGCCCCTACTTCCCCCAGTCCTGGAACCCTTGGATAGGCCCCACTTTCCCGTATGCATCTCCCAATCCAAACCAAATAATATTGCATCCGCCAATCACAACCTAACCAACGCAACGATTGCCACCTCAACATGCTTCACCTCAGACTGTGTCCAGAGACTTCACGTGTGGAATGACAACCCTTCAACTTCATTACTCGGGTGAGACCTTTACTTTTATAGTACACTCTAATTTCATCTCAGGTGGCTCACTTTCTAACAAATTCCCATAATCTAGATATACACCAGTTTCTGTGAGAGAGAGCTTATGTGCACACGTATCCATAAACTACTGCAAAATATATACCTGAAAGCAGAAGTACACTAGAGTTTGCAGTGAGTACCTCCCTAACACTTCCTCTCCACTATTCCAAGCTTAGGATCCATGATCGCTCAACAAATTGTTTGGCTTCATATGTTAACTCTCTTTTCAATCACCAGGTTCCAGATGCCACCAGGATGCTGGCTAGGCTTCCCTGGATTGAAGACCCCACCAATGTGTCCTGGAGCTCAGCTTCCCCAGAGACACACCTTACTAGGGAAAGAGAGAGGCAGACTGGGAGTATGGACTGACCAGTCAATGCCCATGTTCAGCGGGGAAGCAATTACAGAAGCCAGACCTTCTACCTTTTGCAACCCTCAACGACCCTGGGTCCATGCTCCCAGAGGGCTAGAGAATGGGAAAGCTACCATGGGAGGGGGTGGGTTATGGGGATTGGGTGGTGGGAATTGTGTGGAGTTGTACCCCTCCTACCTTATGTTTTTGTTCATTAACCCTTTCTTAAATAAAAAATTTAAAAAAAAAATAAATAAATAATAAATTCTCAAAAAATATTCATAATGTTTAAAACAAGGAATTGGAGAAGAAATGGAAGCTCCCTGCCCCTTTCTTCATACCTTTCCTTACCCATTTGTTCCATCTGATTTCCTGAACAATATCCTTTAAACTAAATTAATAAGCAATAAAGTAGAAAATAGATTAAAAAATTATACATGGGAAATAAGAGGTAAACAATGCTTTAGTCATACATCATCTGAAATATGTCATTTCACTGGAAAAACCATATTTCATAATGGTATTACAATAACAAGATTTCTAATAGAAGGGGTTTTAGGATGGGTGACTGATTATCTACGCCGATGACATCTGTTGTGCAACTCAGGTATCCAAGTTCGACATCCTCGAGGAAACACTCACGAAAGACATGTCTCTGACATCTGATTACTGTAAAAAATGGTGACTAATCCCTAGCACTGCAAAAACGGTATCATCTGTTTTCCATCTACACCATGCCTCGGCCTCGCGTGAGCTTAATGTGCAGCTTGGCGATACGAGAATCCGGCATGAAGCCCAGCCAGTCTATCTTGGCGTTACTCTCGATCGCACGCTGTCATTTCACGAACATCTCATAAAAACTGCAGCAAAGGTGGGCGCGAGGAATCACATCATTGCAAGACTGGCCAGCTCCTCATGGGGCGCGAGCGCTTCCACTCTACGATCATCATCTCTGGCATTATGCTATTCCACTGCAGAATACTGTGCCCCAGTATGGTTCCGTAGCCCCCATGTCCACTTGGTCGATTCCAAATTATATTCCTCCATGAGGATAATTTCTGGAACCATCCGTTCCACCCCGGTTCCATGGCTGCCAGTTCTTAGCAACATCGCCCCGACAGATATTCGTCAGGATGCGGCATCATCTAAGTTCATTTCCCACATCTACGCTCGACCGGACCTGCCAATATACGCGGATATCTTCGCCCACCCTGTCCAACGCTTGACGTCTCATCACCCAATCTGGTCCCCTACGCCTACACTGACCTTCTCTGTTCCAGACTCTTGGAAACAGAGCTGGCAGTCAGCTGAGGTAAAGAACAAACACCTCATCACAGACCCCTGCAAGCGTCAACCCGGCTTTGACCTAGCACGTTATGACTGGGCCCTCCTCAATCGCTATCGAACAGGCCATGGCCAGTGCACTGCTATGTTCCATCGCTGGGGAGCCAGAGACGACCCGAACTGCCCCTGCGACTACAGACAGACTATGACCCACATAGTCAACGACTGCCACCTCTCCAGATTCAAAGGAGGTCTCGAAACTTTACATCAGGCTCAACCTGACGCTGTTGACTGGCTACGGAAGAAGGGCAAACGCTAGAAGAAGAACTGCATCGGTGAAAATGTGAAGGAGTAGGTCAGTTTGTACTACAAAGAAAGACATTGGGAGAGGCACATGAGAACTCTCATTAGGTCTGAGGATATGTCAAGAGGCAGATTTCACTACTTAAATATTTAAGGCTCCTATATATTACACTGAGAACTCTAGCTTTATTTTTTATAGGTAGTAATGGGGAGCTAGAAGAATTATAAAAAGGAGTAACTCATGTTGTCCTTAGATATCTCATTTGTAAATTTTGGAAGCTACTTCATTTATCAAAGAGCCTTCATATTTTTTAACATGCTATGAGATTATATTTTTATACTCAATAGGGTATATAGAAGACTCTGAGCAAGGAAATTCTAATGAATACATTTCCTCCTCAGGAAGATCAATCAGTTTGCAATGTGGCTGGGATGGCAATAAGCCAGGATCTGAGAGCTAGTTAGTATTAAAAAAAAGCTAGACATGAACTGACTGAAGTAGTAGTAGGAGAAACAAAGGAGGAAGATACATGCTGGGGACATTTTCCAGGCAGAAAAATAGAATATTCAATGGACTGTGAAGGTTATGAGAGAGAATGGGATAAATAAGGATTTCCAACCTCATTAGGAAATTTTCAATTCTTGGAGAGCAAAGACAGGATCTTCTTGTCTTGTCATTCTTGGAAGCAAGTTGAGTAGTGTGAGGCACACTGACACATTCTCAATGAGCCAATGAGTGTTAGTTGCTGAAGGAAGTATTGTGTAGAGGAACATAGTAACATCAAAATTAAGCTCATATTGTGCATGCAGCAATACCAAAACATATGCTCATATTTAAGATGCTGATAAAAGGGAAAGGTTATGAATAAGGTAACCTAAGCTTACAGCAATTTTTGTTTTTGACCACCAACCAAAACTCTTGTAAAACAGGAAAAACATGGCTTTTTTTTCTAGAAAAGTAGAAAATGGGTTCTTTAAAAAAAAATGAGCTAGAATGGGAGTCAGGTGGTAGCGCAGCGGGTTAAGCGCACATGGCACAAAGTGCAAGGACTGGCCTAAAGATCCTGGTTCGAGCCCCCGGCTCCCCACCTGCAAGGGAGTCGCTTCACAAGCAGTGAAGCAGATCTGCAGGTGTCTATCTTTCTCTCACCATCTCTGTCTTCCCCTCCTCTCTCCATTTCTCTCTGTCCTATCCAACAATGATGACATCAAGAACAACAATAATAACTACAACAATAAAACAACAAGGGCAACAAAAAGGAAAATAAATATTTTTAAAAAATAAGCCAGAGTAATGAGATAAAACATTTGTTTTTGAACGTCAGAAATCATAGCAAGCCTTAAGTGATGGGGTTGCTGTCATATTTTAGAGTGAGAAAACGTTATATTACGCTTTGGAATTCCAAGTTATATTAAGTTTTTCTGAACAACTTCCCAATTTCTTTTTCAATGCAATGCATCATCCCAAAGGGAATCCTATGTTAAAACCAAGGAAGAGGATGCTATGTGGTTAAATTTTTCATATAATTCTGTCACACTTCAAGTAAATATTTAGCAATGCTTAGATTTCAAAAATGAGTATTTAAAGAAAAAAACATAATACAGGAGATGTTAATCTTCAAGAGGACCTGATGATGCTAAATGTGATTTGTTGACTGGCCAAAAACTCTCATGAGATTATTAAGCTATATATTGAATAAATGTACTATTTGGTAACGTAACATCAGAGTCTAAAAGCACACAAAAATACAACTAGTAGGTAGTTTCTAAAATAGCTTATCATATTCTGTTTACTAAACTTCTGTAAAAACTTTTTTTTTTCACTACAATTAATGAATTACAGCACAGTGAATCCTGCTTCGTGAATAAACACTGATACATAACCCACCAGTGGCTTCTTTTTTTCTCCTTTGATAAAGACAGAAGTTGAGGGGATGGGGGAGTAGCTTGAGAAGGGAGGAAAGATGATACCTGCAGACATGCTTTGCTGCTCCTGAAGCTTCCCTCACATATGGTGTGTGCCACCACCCAGCCCCCATAACAGGTGCTACATACACACTCTCTCTTGCCCCTCCTAGAAGAAACCACTGTTTTCATCTTATTATGGAAGGGGATAGTGGAAGTTTAATCTAACTTGCTCACATTGGCATATGACATATTACTAGCATATGACAAAGTCAGAGTTCAAATGCAGATTTTTTTAAAACTCTTGATTCTAAGGTTTATTGCCTAATGAGGTATTTTAAGCCTTACCCAAATAAATACAAGCTAATAAAATGAAAGTGAGCCGCCTGGATGAAAAAACTTATTCAGCAGAATAGAGAGAGGAGGAGACCTGAAAGCAGAAGTACACTAGAGTTTGCAGTGAGTACCCCCCTAACACTTCCTCTCCACTATTCCAAGCTTTGGGTCCATGATTGCTCAACAATTTGTTTGGCTTCGTATGTTAACTCTCTTTTCAGTCACCAGGTTCCAGATGCCATCAGGATGCTGGCCAGGCTTCCCTGGATTGAATACCCCACCAATGTGTCCTGGAGCTCAGCTTCCCCAGAGACACACCCTACTAGGGAAAGAGAGAGGCAGACTGGGAGTATGGACCGACCAGTCAATGTCCATGTTCAGCGTGGAAGCAATTAGAGAAGCCAGACCTTCCACCTTCCACAAAGACCCTAGGTCCATGCTCTCAAAGGGATAGAGAATGGGAAAGCTATCGGGAGGGGATGGGATATGGAGATTGGGTGGTGGGAATTGTGTGGAGTTGTACCCCTCCTACCCTATGGTTTTGTTAATTAATCCTTTCTGAAATAAAAAAAAAATTTTAAAAAAAGCTGAAGTTTGTTATTAACCCCTCATGGTTATTAGGTAGCTAATTAAGTCAAATTCAAATTCTGCTGGGACAAAATGAAAAAAAAACTTTTAATTTTTTTCAGATATTTCAGAATTGAACATTTATTTTCCTATTTTTTTTTAATTTTCACAATCTCCTTTATTATTGTATACAAGTGTTTAGTGTTTATATAAAGTCAGAAACAGACTCAAGAAATATGGATCTCGAAATTCTTGCCGGCCTGTTGGTGGAGGAGGCATAAAGAGATATTCATAAATTAATTCCAGGGGAGGATAGTATAGTCGAGCAATAAATCCTATTCCATGGAAGAGTTAAATTGATCAATTAATGTCATTTATTAAAAAATGGGAAAAAATACAGTATATTTGGGAGAGTAAGTACTTCCATATATAAAAAAATGAAAGCTCTGCGAACTTTGACAGGAACAAAGAGCCACTCCTTACATAACTAATGTCCATATATCTATCTATTTACATCTACCTAGCTTGCTGTGAGTGCCAGGGTTTCACCACTCTGCACTGACATTATTGGTTAGAGAGTAAGAGAGGGAGAAGACAGGCACCAGAGTACAAAGCTTTCTGGTTGAGTTCAGGATTCAACCTGAGTCATGTATATGGCAAAGTGGGCATACTAGCTGAGTTATTTTTCCCATGCTAAAATATTTTATTGAGAAGTAATATGTAGAATAAACAAATGATCTGCTCAATAATGCAGAATCATAAAAAAAAGTTAGATGTGAAGGAGAAGTTATGGAAACATATCAGAATAGTAGTAAGCATCAGGCAAAAAAAAGTAGCAACAGCTGATGGTAGAAAGTTGTTAGGTCCTAAGAATAGTTGGGAACCTAGATACAGTATTATAAGAATACAATGTGCTGAATATAATTATGACCTTCATCATTCTGTTGCCTTGGAAAACCTTTATGAAAGTCTGACACAGCTGGATTAACGTCCAAAATTTACAAATAATTGTGACTTTCCTTACCTTGCCTGTGTCCGGAAATAAAATTCTTAATAGTAGGGCTTCACAGTGGGCATGAGTGCCTCCTATTACATTCTGGGCATGGTGTGAAGTCTGTTCAGGTATCCAAAGAACTCACAGTATTTCTTTGGTCACTCTGAAAAAACTACTGTAGTCACTGGATTTGCCTGTCCCCAGGGTTTGGACTGCCTGGGTAAAGTTTACATTGTTAATTTGTGTTGTCCAAAAATAAAAGCATCATATAGTAGACTAATTTCCACTGCCATCCAGTAAATTTTTATTTCTTTATAAGTATATTTAAAGCAATTAGGAAGTGACTTATCTTCATAGAAGCAGAACATTTCCAGTTCTTAGTGATTGAGTCACAAGTTGCTAGACTACTGCTACTGTAACATAGCTGCAATTATTTTTCCAACCTCATTTTACAGATGAAAGAACTGAAGTCCAAAGATATTAAATGACTAATACAGAGTGTTATTGTGATTTAAGTAGATGACATTTCTATTTGCCTATAACCTCCTTGCAAAATTAATAGTTTATTTTAAATTTCTCTTATGGAAAAATCAATTTTACTGAGCATCGTGAACTACTGCTTTAACATAACAGATCTTAATTGTCATTAAATTGATATGAATCTTCAGTAGCTTATAAAGCCTTACTAGTGTCAGTTTCCTTAAAAGGGAACAAAATAAGGATGATGGTGCCCTTGGCTAGCACACACATTATCATGTGCAAGGACTGGAGTTCAAGTCCTTGCTCCCCACTTGTAGGGAAGCTTCATGAACAGTGAAGCAGGTCTGCAGGTGTCTTTCTCCCTCTCTTTTCCCCCTTGCCTCTCAATTTCTCTCTATCCTATCAAATAAAATAGGAGCTGTGGAGTCATCTGGCAGGCACCAAATCCTAGCAATAACTCTGTTGGCAATTTAAAAAGGAACAAAATATTGTAACTTAGGAACATTTGTTTCTAATCCAACATTCTGACACTCAGCCATAACTCTGGAATTTCTTTTCTCTCTCCTCTCCCTCTTTCGTCATTTTTATTGGGAGGAAGTTAACAATTTATAGTCATTGACACAGGAGTACAATTTCTCATTTCCCTGTAGAAGTTCTCTAGAGAGCGGCCTCACCTAGGTCTTTCTGTATCATTATGCAGCAGGACCTCAAGATTGTCTTCAGCCCCTCCCTCCCCTTCCTTTTCCAGAGTTTTTTGCTTTGATACAATACACTATGCCCACTTTTCACTTTGTGTTCTCCCTCTCTGTCCCTTTTATTAAGTCCTGTCTATGAATGAGATCATTTAGTATTTGTTCTTCTCTTTTTGCCTTATCTCACTTAACATGATGCCTTCAAGATGATGCAAAGGAGATGACTTCATCATTTTTAACAGGTGAGTAGTATCCTTATTTGTATACAAACCACAATTTTTTTGTCTTTCATCTGACATTGAACATCTGGGTTGTTTCCAAGCTTTGACAATTACAAATTATGCTGCTATGAACATAGGTATACATAGATCTCTTATTGTGGGCTCTTGCTCTGGGTCCCCCACCTCCCTGGCCACTGGGCAAAGGAGGTCAAAGCAGTTCCCTGGGGTGGCTCTGCGTGATGAGGGCAAAGTGTGCAGAGAGACAAGGCAGTCAGCTCTTGCAGAGCCTCAGGGTCATCTCGTTTATTGGGGGAGAAAGCAAGCAGATATACCCATAGTTCAGGAAGAGGGTTGAGGTGATCATTAACCCCAACACAATGCATAGTTACATTCTCTGATAGTCAGTGACTGAGTACTTTCTCATGTATCTGTTGGCCCTCTGTATATCTTGCTCTGAAATATCTATGAATCACATGTAATAGAGTCAGAACTTATGTTTTCTATTTTCTATTTGCTCCATGGAATCTACTAAGCATTTGTAGCCACCCTTCTCTGATGTTCTAGAATTCTTTTCACCTTTTTGGAGGTATGTATTTCACTGACATGGTATTCATGTTCTGCTCTTTCCAATTTCTTCTGGAATGGGAACTCTTACTCAATGCCTATCTTATATATATATATCTCACCTCCAGAGTTATTGCTGGGGCTTGGTGCCTGCATGACGAATCCACTGCTCCTGGAGGCCCATTTTGTTGCTCTTGTTGTTGTCATTATTATTATTGTTGTCATTGCTGCTGTTGTTGTTGGGCAGGACAGAGAGAAATTGAGAGAGGAGGGCAGACAGAGATAGGAGAGAAAGACAGACACCTGCAGACCACCTGTGAAGTCACCCCTCTGCAGGTGGGGAGCCGGGGGCTCAAACTGGGATCCTTACGCCGATCCTTGTGCTTTGTGCGCCATGTGTGCTTAATAAAATAAAAACAAATTTTTAAAAGGAACAAAATATTGTAACTTGGGAACATTTGTTTCCAACCCAACATTCTGACAGTGAGCCCTAACTCCGGAATTTCTCTTCTGCTGCGCTACCACTGACCCTCATGCCACTATATTTTTAAGCAGATAGCTTGTCTGATTTTACCAGTTCACAATTAAAGAATTTTGCCTTTATATGAATCATAAATCCTAAGCATTCATACTTTATTTAAATGATATTTAGATGAGATTTTTTTAGTTGGAATTGATGACAGGATGGATTAAAACTTTTTGAACTATCAGAAATGCAGTGAATTGATGCAGAAGTAAAAAGGACTTGAGTATGGGGTGTCCACAGGGTGAACTGTCCCTGAATTCATGTGCTGCAGAGCTAAGTTTCAATGCCTCAGAATGAAACTGTAGTTATAGACAGGTATTTTAAAGAGGTAATGACGCTAAAATAAGGCTACTAGTGTGTGTCCTAATCCAAACTGATTACACAAAGAGGTGACAGGCCAGCATCAAAGCCATGCTAGGGCTGTGTGTGTATAGAAGTACCATCACATGAGCGCAGTAAGAAGGTGGGCATCTGCAAACCAAGAAAAGAGAACTAAAGAGAAACCTGTCAACGTCTTGACTTTAGCCTTTCTATCTCCAAAACTATAAGAAAACAAACTTAAGACATTTTGTGTTTTTTCATCTCATCAACCCTAGCAAACCAAAACATCCTTTGTATCCCAACGATTGGCTAATATCAACGGACAAAAGGTTAAACTCGATTGGTTGATTAAAGACAACTCTGAACTCTGGGGCTGTCTCAATTCCAGGATTTAGTTCTTCTGTTATAACTACATTGTGATTCTCTCTCCCTCTCCCTTACCCTCTCCCTCTCCTTCTCTCTCCCTGCATTCTTTCTTGCACCACAGGTATTCCTGACAAAATTTTATTAACCTGAAAGAAAATTTCCATTTAGTCTGCTTCCTGAAGATTTATCTTAAGAGCCACAACAATAAATGAAAGCAATTATTATAATCTTATTGGGATTGTTATAGTATAGGACTGCACAGGTAAAATATCTATAATCTATTTCTTCAAAGAAGGATTACATTTTTGCATGCATGAATGAATCAATATTCTGTTAAATCTGTTTTGACCAAATGACACATATAGAATGGAATTGCAGAGTCAGATTTAAGTTGGCCAAAAAATTATAGAGGAGTAGACAGAGAGAAAGCCTGTAATAAATCCCTCAAAGTCTTGACGGTGAGTAAAGAAAAGTATAATGCTGCATTCACTTGATTAATTTTTTCCTTCTCTCACACTCATTTCCATTTGAAAATAAGATTGATGATATGGGTATAGAGGAAAGGATTTAAGAGTTGGAGAGAAAGCATAATGGTTATGCAAAAGACTCATGCCTTTGGCACTATGGTCCCAGGTTCAACTCCCAGCACCACCATAAACCAGAACTGAGCAGTGCTCTTGTCTCTTTGTGTATCTATCATTAAAATAAAATGTTTATTTTTAAAGAAGCAAGGAGTTAATATTTTTATGGCAATGGTAATTAATACTCACTCTGCATTATTCTATTTTCCCTATTGCCTTTGAAGTGTTTTCTTCCCTTAGTTATGTGGATTAACAATTAGTATCAAACAGAACCTCAGAAGCTACATTAAGAACATCATAAGAGATACGCACACTACTTGCAGTTATAATTTCCACTAAATTTAATTTCCTTTACACCTATTGGGTATAGTCACTGAGATTTGAGAAACTAAATGTGATAAGATTATATACTGAGATATTTATTTACTTTTGTAGCTCACTCTTAAATTCAAGAAAAGGGGCAAAACTCATGAGTGCTTGTATGGACATTTCTTGTAGATTGTATCTCTTCCTGTGTTTTGTAAAAGAAGGAGCTAATTGGCCTGGGTAGATAGCATAATGGTTATGCAAAAAGACTTTCAGAGGCTCCAAAGTTCCAGACTCAATCTTCCACAACAACATAAACCAGAATTGAGCAGAAAGATGGGGGAAGGAATAAGAATAAAAATGAAAAGGAATAGGAAAAGGAAGAGAGGAGAAGAAAGAGGCAGAAGAAAAAAAGGAGGAGGGGGAGGGTGGAAAGAAATTGAAGAGATTTTACTTGCTATATGCTGCTAGGAGGAGAGAAAAGGAGTGATTAAATTAAAACTGAAACGAGGTGAGAGTTTTTTTTTTAAAGAACTATTATTTTATTTATTTTGTATGAGAGAGAAATTTATCTGAGCGATTTGAGAATCCAGAGCATCAAGCTGGTTACAAGTGGCTCCAGGGATCAAGTCATAGCCTCAGGCATGTGTGACCTCTGCTCTAGAAGCTCAGTCATTCCCCTGACCTAGAGGTGAAATTTCTTGAGAGCAGAAAATAACAGGACTTCTCACCATCATTTCATTACTGAGGAATTGTACTCTGCTTCTTGGCTATGCCCAGGTTTCCTTCTCAAGGACTTTGAGCTTGCTTTTTCTCTTCTTGGAATATATTTGTTTTCTGATGATGATTTCATGACTTATTTTAGTATCTCAATCATGTATTTGCTCAAACAATTCACTCTTAGGCATTCTTTGATATTTTAATTTATAGTTCTCATCTTCCAGTACTACATAGTCACACACACCATTTTTTTTTTTCCTCCAGGGTTATCACTGAGTCTCAGTGCCTGTACTACAAATCCACTGCTCCTGGAGGCCATTTTTTTCCCCACTGGTGCTGTTGCTGTTATTGTTGTTGTGTTGCTGCTGTTGTTGGATAGGACAGACAAAAATTGAGAGATGAGGCAAAGACAGAGAGGGGGAAAGAAAGACACCCCCAGACCTGTTTCATTCGCTTGCGAAGCGACACCCCCAGCCTCCCGCAGGTGGGGAGCCAAGGGCTCAAACCAGGATCCCTGGGCCAGTCCTTGTGCTTCACATTATTTGTGCTTAAACCTGGTGTGCTACCGCCTACCCCCCAAAATACTTTTTATAGTAAGATTATATTTATTTATTTGTATATTTATTTATTAGCAGGAGAAAGAAGAGAGAACCAGAACATCACTTTAGTATATGCAATGCCGGGGTCAAATTCCAAAACTCATGTTTACAAATTCAGTGTTCCAGCCACTGCTCATTAGAAACAGAATAAGGCTCTATTTTGTACCATCCCAAAGAGTGATACTTTACTTCATTAAACTGTGTTTTATGTCTAGGAGATTAGTTTACCTCCTAGAATTAATATAAAATGATTATTAACTTTTTGTCTCATGCATGGCATAAAAAGATCTTATCCTGTCCTGTAAGGAGTCTTTCTATTTGAGTAGTGATTTCTTCTTACCATGCAGAAGCTTTTAAATTTAATATAGTCTCTGTGTTTATTTTTGTTTTAGTTTTCCTTGCAAATGGACTTGAATCTTTGACAACGTCTTTAAAACTTAGAATGAAAAGCTTTTAGACAATGTTTTCCTCTAAATATTTTATGATTTATGGTTTAATATCCAAGCCCTTGATCAATTAAGAATTTAGTTGTATGTACACTTCTGTTCATAGCAGTTCAATTTACAATAGCCCAGACTTGGAAGCAAACTAGGTGTCCAACAACAGATAAGTGGCTAAGAAAATTGTGGTGTATATACACAGTGAAATACTACTCATTTCTTAAAAATGATCCAGTTATGTTCTTCAATTCAGCTTGTAGGAATCATGTAGGTGAGATAAGTCAGAAATAGAAAGATGACTATGGGATGGTCTCAATTATAGACAGAATGTAAGACACAAGAACAGAAAGGGGAAACACAAAGTAAACCTTGGACTGGTTTGGTATATTGCACCAAAGCAAAGGATTTGGGAATGAAAACAAGGAGAAGGATGGAGGTTGGAGAGCTTTCAGGTCCTTGCACATGATGACAGAAAAGGACCCACATTGGAACTAAGAGTGTTCTGCATCCACCTGTCATGGTGAGATGGAAAGGTCTACTCATGTGCCAACAATGTAAATGATTAACTTCCCAATTAAAAAAAGAAAGAAATGGATGGGGGGAAAGGGAAAAAATGAATGGGAAAAGTCATAGGCACAATTTTATTTGGCTATTTAAATATAGAAAATATTTACTAATGATATATATATGTATATATATATATATATATATATATATATATATATATATATATATGAAAAAGAAGAGAAACCTGGGTTTTATATAGTGATAGTGGCACTCTTTGACTGAATATTAATTAGGCTCCCTAGAGCATTATTCTTGATGGCCCTTTCCTTATTTTCATGTCTACCTTTGTTAAATCTAGCCAGTTTAGCAAAGTACCTCAACATATGATGTCTTGATAACTAACTAACTCTTGATAACTGACTAAAGTTCATTATTTCTAACTTTGATGTTTAAGTCTTCACCCTAACTTTAGAAGGAATTCTGCTAGGCCAGTTCATATATCAATAACTTACTACCCTTGATATTTTGTTAAATAATTTAATGTACTAATACACTTATCTGATTCACTTCTCATCATTGTAAATGGATTTTGCTTGTATCTGTCCCCTATCTTAACAAAGTTGTCTCTATGGCTATAGTTTTGAAAAAAGACTTTCTTATCATTTTAATAAGCATAAGAAACAGTTCTTTGCCTTTTTTTTTGCAAATTCTTTTAAAATTATTTATTTATTTGATAATACAGAAAGGGAGGGAGACAGGGAAGGATGTGAAGGAGAGACCCTGCAGCACTACTTCACTTCTAGTGAAGCTTCCTTCCTGGATGGACCTGTGGACTGGGGGCTTGAGCCTGGTGTACTACTGCCCAGGCCCACATTTTTTTTAAAGAGGTACAAAGGATTGGACAGATAACTCACCTGAGAATGCATCTGCTTTGACATGTGGTCAACCTAGGTTTGAGTCCTGACCGCCACAGAACTGGGGGAAGTTTTAATTCTATGATGCCTTTACCCATCTCTCTCTCTATTCAAAAAGTAGTCCTGGGGAGTCTGGCAGTAGCACAGTGAGTTAAGCACAGTTGGTGCAAAGTGCAAGGACAGGAGTAAGGATCCTGGTTTGAGCCCTGGCTTCCCACCTGCAGGGGAGTTGCTTCACAGGCTGTGAAGTAGGTCTGCAGGTGTCTATCTTTCTCTCCCCTTCTCTATCTTCCCCTCCTCTCTCCATTTCTCTCCATCCTAACAACTGTGACAATAATAACAACAATAATAAGCACAACGACAATGAAAAACAACAAGGGGAATAAAAAGGGAAAATAATTTTTTTTTTAGAAGTGGCACACTGGGTAGAATGCACACATTACCATGCATAAGGACTGGATTCAAGTCCCAGGACCTCACCTATAGGAGGAAATCTTTATAAGCTATGGAGCAGTACTGTAGATATCTCTTCTTTTTGCCTCTCTCTTCCTCTGTGTTCCTTTCTGTCTCATCCTCCATCCAAAACATACAAACACATAAATTATAAAGTAGCCTGGAACAGTGAAGCCCCATAATGATAACAACAACAAGAAGAAGACAGATATACAAGTGAGTCTTTGGGGACCTATGAGGCAGTGAGTTTCTTCTGAATCACAAACAGTTCTTTGTTACTGGCTATTTCCTGGGGGGAAAAATGAAGTGGTGGGCATTCAGTTTTAGACATTAATATGAGATTATAAATTTAGGTCAGGATCATGCACAAATTCCGTTTAATATATAATTTAGCTGCATATTAGTTCAAAAAGTATATTCCCTTCAGCAATGTATGATATAGTTCCTACTGCCAATACACTATTGTCAGACAGTTTTAATAGCCTTTAATCAAATGGATCTGAAATGGTAGCTGCCTAACTACTAGCTAGCAATGTTGATTATCTTAGCATATATCCATTTACTATTAGATATCTCTACTTCCCACTGGAAAACTATGGGCAATTTTTGACCTTTGGCTTAAATATTAATCTTCCTGTAGTTTTATCATAACAAATATTTTTAGAAATACAAATTATAGGAAAATCACATTATTATGAACTCTGTTGCTGAATGAGGCCCAAGGTGATTCCTCTGCATCCTGACAATATTACTGAGATTCATTCTGGGAAGACGTGCTGAAGACCAGTGAGAACCACTTCTCCGTCGTGTGTTTTCTCATTTATTTATTATCTGTTTATTATTGGATAGAGACAGAGAGAAGTTGAGAGGGAAGGAGGATATAGAGAGGGAGATCCACTGACTGAGAGTGAAAAAGTGTCATGTTTCTGAAGTCTTGTATTGAATATAAAAAAGACAAACGTTTCTTACGAAATGTGGCACATTTATTTATTTGTTTATTTACTGACTCTCTTCTCAAAGTGTGATATTAATCATGGTTTATTTTTCCTTTACTTCCATTTTTAATCATTTTTTCACTTCTTGAGACTCCATTCTTCTTTATAACTAATATATCCCACTCCCATTCATTAATAACAGACAGGCATACTAGCCATCCATTTAAGGCAAAGGACTTCATAGAATGTGATATTAGCCACTTGAAATAATTTGTGCAGCTGCTATGATCCTCTGTGAATAATTGGAGAGGAGCTGTGTCATACAATACAGATTAAGAGTTTGACTAAGCTGTCTCCTCAAAAGGTGTTATTCACTCCTACTCCAATATCATTCTACAGGATTTAAAAAATATATACATCTAGTGTAACTAAAACGTTTATGGTGACTTATTCCCTGTCAGTAAACTACTATATTGGCCAAAATGAATTGCAATAATTAAACTGATCAAATTATTGAACCCTTTCCACTTAATCCATTTGCAATGAAAGATAAGAGATGCTGGTTGGAAAAAGAGACTGCTAATGCTGTGAATAGAATATAAGACTAATTTTTGGAGAATAGCTTTTCTTTTGTTTAATGATAAAAATATGGGTCAATGCAACATGTTTACAATGCTTTTATTTCTTTCTTTTTTCAATAATTTATTTATTTATTCATGAGAAAGATAGGAGAGAGAAAGAACCAGATATCTATCGCTCTGGTACATGTGCTGCCAGAGATTGAATTCAGGACCTCAAACTTGAGAGTTCAAAGCTTTATCCACTGCGTCACCTCCTGGACCACTTTTCTAGTCATATTTTTCACAAGAAACAATTTCTTTCTTGGAAACATTACTGGAGTTACCATCTCAAGAAAAGGTACAGATTCACATGGAGATCTGAGAAAAATCTCTCATAATCTATACTAACGCCACAACTGGGAGACAGTAGACACCTGCAATTCACATGTAGCTAGGAGAATATTTATGGATCTTTGAATCCAGATACTAACAATGTCTGTCCAATTTTGTCTGTCTCCTGCAGACAAAAGGCACCCCACTCTAGAGAGGAGGGTTGGGCCAAGACTTGGTAGCTCAGGACACTGAGTGGAGGTGAGTGACTGAACATAAAGCCAGAGGCTGGCGTCTTTGAAAAATGTTATGGGAAATAGATGAACACAGAGTGCATACTCTCCTGATTCATCCTATGTAGATATTTTAATCTATGTGCCTGGTAGAGATTTGTATTTCCTCTGTGATATAGGGACAGAGCCTAAGATTACACTTCCTTTGTGTTTACTCTTCTGGCAATTAAAACAGTGTCTGCAGTTGCTACCCCTCCTCCCCTCCACATTCCTAAACTAATGGGCCCACAACAATGGTGCTAAGGTAAAAGATTACATGGGAGAAATCTAGCTGTCTCAAGACCAATACATACCTACATACCAGGCACCGGTTCTCCCCTTTCTTTACCCACAGTACAGATAAGGAAGATGTATAGCAATTACGTGAAAGAGTGCCTTTGTCTGTTTCTGCCTACTTTGTAATATTGAAGCAAACCTGCTCTCACCACCCCTTTGGGGAAGGGACCACAATAAAACTGTGTGCTTTTCAAAGGTGCAGGGAGAACTTCCCAGAGTGATCTGGAGTCTCCTATACACCAGTGTAATAAAACTCCTCTTTCACCAAGAACCAGCCCAAGTCTTGCACTTTGGGGATCATTTCTGTAACAGAAACACCACTTTTGACAGATGAAGAATAACCTGGAATACTTGGTGATGAAGAGAAAAAAAATTAATAGTATTAGTGAAATAGAAAAGAATTACAAAGTAAGAAGATATACTAACATTTTTTTCTAAAGACAAAAAAAAAAAGCAGAAACTATATATCCTAAGGTCAACAGAAAAATGCTCACTATAACTAGAAAATTGTGTAAACTTTCCAAATCACTGTATGTGCCTGTTATTGCTGGTCTAGAAAAAGTAAGATATTACCCGATGAATAGAAGATGGCAATCAAAGGTAATATAAGAAAGAAAAAGAAATGCGAATTTTAGGTTGTCAGCTGACAGTTTACCCAAGATCCACTGCAAAGTAGAAACAATAGTAAAAATAAATTCTTCAGGGTCCATTGAAAAAGTCATTTGTATACTTCGCTACTTTGCTATGTTCATGACCTAAGTTCAAGTCTGTCCCCCACTATGCTGAAGGAAGCTTCGGAGCTACAGTCTCTTTCACTCTCTGATTCTCTGTCTCTATCAAAACCTCTCCTCAGATTTAGTTAAGTATTCATAAGTATTTTCAGATATCGAAATAGAGTTTGAAGGAGAAATTTTAAAAAAGTATACAAATTGACAAGGAGAGAGGGGATGAGAGGAAAAGGAAAATGGATGAAGAAGAGTATGTAAGAAAAACACCTGAAGAAGAGTATGTAAGAAAAAGATTGAGGACAAATGTGAAAAGTCAATATTGATCGATCTTCTTGCATTCAGCTTTGAAGTTTTTCTATAAATTTGAAAATTTAAGCAAAGGTGTATGTAAAAACACATAAAGCATTTAAATTCTACGATGTGCTTACCACTGCTGAGGCCACAAAGTGTATCTGTTCTGGTGTTTAGAAACTAATGGGAGACAAGCACACACACATTAATCAACAAAGACCACGAAAACTGTCTTGACTGATTATGGTAAGAGCTACACAGAGAAACACCCTTCTAAGCAGCAGAGGGGCATAGCTTTTCTGACATAACATTTGGGATGGGACCTGAGAATCCATAGAACTTCAGCAGCAATTATAAAGGGCAGAAGGGATAGTGCTCACACATACCTTGCCTCAGTTAAACAAACACAAACTTGGAGTTACAGAGTAACTAGACTTTTTCATACCTGACCCTTGCTGCTTCTGCCTTTATCTATTCCTGAGTCTCCTGCTGGTGTCTAAGGAGGATCTGGAGAAGGTGCAAAGGAAGGGGCTGTTGAGTTGTTGGACAGACTGAGAGGTAAACTTCCTATTTTATGTTTAATACTCTCTACTTTTTAATTCTGTTTTTTAATAATTAAATTAATTAAAATGCTTTTAATTACTTAGGGCACTTACACTTTAAGAATAATTAAAATAGCTTTTACAAAAGGAATGGGTGTTGGATGTCATCTGTTTGCCCCAGAGACCCCTCTTTACTTTTCTGAGTGCACATTTTAACAGATGTGGATGTTGGGTGGGCTCTCATTTCCCCTCCTTCCCATGTTTTCTCAGGCTGCCATAGTCTGAACAAGAACTGAAGATATCTATTTCCTTGGATCATCTGTGTATGTCTTATGCATGATCATACTTATAAAATTATACCTTTTATGAGACAGAGAACTAAGAGAACAAAGGAAGATTAGAAGCAGGGAGAGAGTAAATGATGTGACATGAGGACCCAGGTCAAAGAACAAGGACAACCCAGTGAAGCTAACACACACATAGAAACAGATTTTCTTCTAACACCAGAAGAAATCCTTGTTAACACCTTGATGTTAACACAGTGAAGCGGATTTCAAATTTCTGATCTCCAGAACCGTGCAATGATATTCTCGAATTATTTGAAATCATTAAATTTGTGGTAATTTGTTAGACCATCAACTGTATGCTAATATCCTGGCTTTAGAAGCTAACTGCTCCCTATCAGGGTTTACTAGTCCAGGGCAACACAAGACCCACTGATGGTTATCCTTTCTTTATAAGTTAACTATCCTCTCTTACCCGGTATGAGTGTGCCATCTACTTCCTACTGGAAACACATTTGTAGGCTTCTTTGCATTAAAAAAATACAGATATGTATATATATTTATTTATATTTATATTTTATTGCCACCAGGGTTGTCACTGGGGCTCAGTTCCTGCATGATGGTCATTTTTCATTTTTAGTTTTTATTTGATAAGACAAATAAAATTGAGAGGGGAGGGAGGACAGAGAGGGCAAGAGAAGGAGAAACACCTGCAGACCTGCTTTATCATTCATGAAGCTTCCCACCTGTAGGCAGAGAGCAAGGGCTGAAACTTGGGTCCTCACACATGGTAACATGTATACTTTACTGGGTGCACCACTGCATGGATCCCTTAAATATATATTTTAAATATTTAATTAATTTATTGGATAGATACAGAGAAAATCAAGAGGGAAAGGAGAGATAGAGAGGGAGAGAGTCTATGGCCATAGTACTCTGAACACACTTAATCTTGACTGATCTTGGGAGAGGGAGGGAGATACCTACATTGCTGCTTCACCGACTGCAAAGCTTTCCTCCTATAGATGGGAACCAGTGAGTGATTTGCACTTAGGTCCTTGCACATTGTAACATGTGCACTCAGTTGGATGCCACATTGTCTGGCCTCCTTCTCTGCATTTGTAAAATTGATTTTATTTTTAAGTATGCCTGGTATACAATATAGCTTTGAAGGCAAATGGATTAATAAAGTAAGCTTAAGTAAACTAACTGAAGCAAGCTTTTAAAGTAATGTAGCTATCTATGTTAGCTGAAATGTCCTATATGCCCTACATTATTTGGGCTCAAGTTGCTTGAGTAGAACTAGAAACAGACAATCAAGCTAGGGAAAATACATACAAGTATCACAAACTCATACCAGACCTAGTTCTAATTCCCTAGGATAGATTATGATAAAGATTCTCATGAACAATCTGAAAAGGTAAGTTAATGTGTGGTGATGTGGAAAATAAGCAGTGGCCAAATAGAGTTCATGTTAGCTGGTTAATTAGTGATTAGTATCAGTAACGTTTAGCATTCAGGAATTAGAGATGGTTTCCTTGTGTCTTTGGCTTTATACATAGTGTCTCCTTTTTAAAATGTCTTTGTTTCCTTATCTGTTTCCAATTCCTGTTTGTCACTTCCTTCTGGAAGCCATCCATGATTCATAATCTAAGTCAAGTGTCTGCTCTCCATACCCCCTATAATTATCTCTGTCTTTGCTAATCAAATAATAGAAATGTGTCTATCTCCCACAACTGAATAGGAAGTTCTTTAGGGAAAAACTGAGCTCATTTATCACCATGTCCTTATCATTTGTCACAAAGTCTGGTTCATGGTCTCAACAAATGTTTAATAACTCTATCATGAATGAATGAGTGAATAATGCTCAGGACCTCAGTTAAATCAACATCATTTATAATAGGAAAACACTAAATTTTATCAATTAGGTGCTGAAATCAACAGCCTATAGGAATGCCCAACACCCAAATTCAAGATGTTAGAACAGAAGTAACACAGGGTAATAGTAAAATAGTTACCTTAAATGGTAACATCATCAGATACAAATGCTCCTATGAAATTGAAAATATGTAGATCCCTGAGAGACTTCCCTTCTACTATCTAAATTTAATGTGGATAATTTATCATTCTATAAATACATGCCAGCTTTAGTTCATCCATATTCTTTACAGTCTCTGTGTGCATTTCCACTCCTGGCTTTAGTGAGTGCACAAGCTTTAAGGTTAACAACTATTATAGCTTTTCTATTGGAATTGATCAGATCAAAATCTGGAGCAAATATTTAATACATATTATTTCTTAGGAAAGAATGATAGAATACTACTGGACTGTCGGAAAAGTCATGACTTATTTTTCTATACAAAAATGCATCTGGACTTTTCCAACAACCCAATACAACCAGTAAGTAATTTACGGAAGCTCTGCAGGACCAGCACCTCCTGATTCCAGTGTAAATGTGATTGGACATCAAGTGAACAATAGCTTACATAAGGTAGTGACCACTTAGGGAGTGGAAACAAGAAGTTAAGCAGACTTGGAAACATTTTTGCTATAGTGCTAGCAGGAAATTATAATTATTTTACTGGGCTCTGGGCTCAGTCCCCTACTCTGCACCTGCACAGTGAAACTTCACAAGCAGTGAAGCAGGTCTGCAGATGTTTCTCTCGGACTCTCACTCTCTACCTCTCCCTCCTCCTCTCAATTTCTCTCTGTCCTATTAAGTAGGGAAAAAAAGACAATGTCTTTCCATACTTAACTAAGAGTGCAAATTTTAGATTATAAGCACACACACACACACACACACACACACACACACACACACACACACACACACACACACACAATCAGCAAGGTAGGAATATTTGTGCCCACATACAGCTCCATCCACTCAATGATGACTCACAAAGCTGGGCATCTTTTAAAGAAATCTTTTTATATAATCAGTAGAAGTTTCTTTTTTACCAAGAACTTGCGGTGATACTCATACACCGAGTCACTTTTTAAATAAAATTATTCATTTTTATGAGCAAAAGACAGCCAAGAGCAAATATGGGGACTGGATGATGGCACTCCTAGTAGAATGTACATGTTACAATGTGCAAAGACCCAAGTTTAAGCTTCTAGTTCTACACCTGTAGGGGGGGGAAAAATCTAGATGTGACTTGAAGCAGATGGGAGAATGTGCATAGGTTATATGCAAATACTATACCATTTGATGTATAGCCACTGAGTGTCTGTAGATTTTGGTATCTGCAGGGGGTCCTGGAACCAATCCCTCATATATACTATACTAAAAATAAACTTGGGATATTGAATCAAATTTTAGTACAGCCTGGAAAATGTGAGATTTTATTTAGTAGTTCTGTAACATTTGTTCCCATAGCGAAAAGAGTTGATGCTCTTAGATTCTAAAGTATCTGAGTGAGGGAAGGAGACATCTATTAATTTACTAACTAATAATGGCTGTCAGATTCTGATGTGGTGGTCAACCATGTCTGTGTTCTGAAGTGATATGTGAATGACTGAAGGGGAAGCAGGCAAATGTGGGCAGTGTTATTCTTGGCTTAGCACAGGCACATGTGAAGTTAGTCAAGTTAGTCCCTCAACTATCTTACCTAGCACAGGTTGGTACCAAGAGTTAGCAATGTAGATCTTAGGTCTTGAGTTACGTCTGTCTTCTAAGAATGATCTATTTACAGAGTAGAAGTGAAAATGCCAGAAGAATATAAAGCATCCCTCGCAAGAGGAGTCAGAAGCAAAACTGAGCAGTCTGTGGGACTAGGGCAGTGTCAGCTCTCATTCTCATTCACGTACCACATTAACTTCTTTGTGAGGATCCTAAAGCCTGCCAATGCTCTCTCTTAGATAGTGAGGTTTACCGGAAGCTCAAAACAATCTATATTTTCCTTTTTAAAAGAAAGCACTCAGAATCAGACAGTGACATTTTAATTTTAAAGGCAAGAGAAACATACAGAAGCTCCAGTTAGATGAAGTACTCTTAAATTCAGTGAGCGGACTAAGTAGGTGGATAAATGATCTCCTTATAGAGGGTTGTTCAAGCTATGTCATGATGCTACGAGTTTTAAAATGCCTGGCTATGTCAAAGTTACTATGGTGAGCTGGGCAGTAGTGCAGCGGGTTAAGCGCATGTGGAGCAAAGCACAAGGACCATCATAAGGATCCCGGGTCAAGCCCCTGGCTCCCCACCTGCAGGGGAGTCTCTTCACAAGCGGTGAAACAGGCCTGAAGGTGTCTGTCTTTCTCTCCCCCTCTCTCCATTTCTCTCTGTCCTATCCAACAATGATGACATCAACAACAACAACAATAATAACTATAACAATAAAACAAGGGCAAAAAAGGTAATAAATAAATATATATATATTTTAAAGTTACTACTATGAAGTAGTGAAGACCAATAATTTACATATAAAAATCTTGATTTTCCCTTCTCTTTCAAGCATTTAGATGGCCTAGCAGATGGAGCCCATGCTCTGCATGCATGTGGCCTTAGGTTCGATCTCAGGTACCATATGCAATCAAAAATGGCATATGGTTTATCTCTCCTGACAAAAAAATTACTTAATTTTTCTTTAAAAAAGGTGTGCATTTTGAGTTCATCCAAAAATATCACAGGCAGCTAGGAAAATAGGAAATCAACTTACAGAATATATTGTCAAGGTGCCTTTTGAGATTCTGAGTATAATTTTAAACCATAACTATTTTTTTGCCATACACAAAAATGTATGTGTAGTCAATGATGCTATCCTCCAAATGTACTAAAATATGGGCTATTAGACTCTGTGTTTATGTGACCTGTTGCTTGGCTGTGAGTGAGACTGTGGGTTATAAACTTGATTGTTCTTTACTAGCTCTGTGTTTTTGTTTGAGTTTCTTTCAACCTTCAAGTTCTGAAAGAGAGAGAGAGAGAGAGAGAAAGATGGAAAAGAAGCTGACCAAGTCTAGATCTTTAATGTTATTGGTTAGTGAAATAATGAAACTCACCTTATACATAGTATGCAGTAAAACAATGTTAGCTATTATATTTACTTTTCAATGATAAAATTAGATGCAAATAAAAAACTTATATTGGATTTTGTCTTGAGACACAATTGTAAAAGTTAAACAGGACTAGATGTAAATTTGAAAGAGATGTAACATCACTGTGTATTTAAGGAGATCAAGTGCCATCCAGCTCCCATGTAGAGAAATCCACTTCTACCCTTGCCATTTATACTGACAAGGTTTAGAGCCTCCATTAATCTTAAAAAAGGAACCAAAACCTAGCATCAATATCATTCTTTTTTAAAATTTATTTATTTATTTTCCCTTTTGTTGCCCTTGTTGTTTAACATTGTTGTGGTTATAATTATTATTGTTATTGATGTCGTTGTTTTTGGATAGGACAGAGAGAAATGGAGAGAGGAGGGGAAGACAGAGAGGGGGACAGAAAGACAGACACCTGCAGACCTGCTTCACCACTTGTGAAGCGACGCTCCTGCAGGTGGGGAGCCGGGGGCTTGACCCAGGATCCTTATGCTGGTCTCTCTGTTTTAAGCCACGTGCGCTTAACCTGCTGCACCATGGTCCAACTCCCCGTCAATATCATTCTTTTTATATTTATTTATTTATTTATTATTGTATTGAGACAGAGAGACATTGAGAGAGAAAGGGGAGATACAGAGGGAGAGAGACAGAGAGACACCTGCAATCCTGCTTCACCACTCGTGAAGCTTTCCCCCTGCAGGTGGGGACCAGGGGCTTGAACCTGGGTCCTTATACACTGTGATGTGAGCACTTAACCAGGTGCGCCACCACCTGGCCCCCCATCAATATCATTCTAACCATAGCTTTTTCACCCCATCAGGTTAACTAATCCCTTATTCTTACATCTTGTACTGGCAAAGAGAAATCTGCATAATTAAGATGATGTTATGACTTTAGAGCATCGATTTTTGTAAACTCAATGCCCAAATGTGAAACGCTTTAGTATGAAAACCCTGATGACCTTTTTCAAATAACATGTAATGTTAGTGATGTAACGTCTTAGCTAACTGGGAATATATTCTGTACTAACCTTTTAAAGTATGTAGAAAGGGGTTGAGCAAAAATTGAAGAATGGTGAAGACATGAATGAGCACATCAGGAAAATCACTTATGTCCCTCCAAATATTTTATACTTGTTTAAAGGTAATAATTATTTATGTCTTTATTTATTATGAGAGATAGAATGAGAGAGAAGGGGAGAGGACCAGAGTTTGGCTCTAGAATAAGATGGAATTAGGGATTGAGCCTGTGCCCTCTAAGACCTCATGAATACAAATCAGTGTTCTAACAGGCTGAGCTATTCCCCCAAAATACCTTATATGGGAGTCCAGCGGTAGCGCAGCAGGTTAAGTGCATGTGGTGCAAAGCACAGGGACTGGCTTAAGGATCCCCACCTGCAGGAGTGTCACTTCACAGGCGGTGAAGCAGGTCTACAGGTGTCTGTCTTTCTCAACCCCTCTCTGTCTTCCTCTCCTCTCTCCATTTCTCTTTGTCCTATCCAACAATGATGACAACAACTACAATAATAACTCCAACAATAAAACAAGGGCAACAAAAAGGGAAAATAAATGAATAAATAAACAAAATACCTTATATTTTACAAAAGCCCCTTAAAAGTTTCCTTTATAATATTACTCAGCTATTAAAAATGGTGAATTCGCCATTTTCAGCCCATCTTGGATGGACCTTGAAAAAAAATCATGTTACGTGAAATAAGTCAGAAACAGAAGGATGAATATGGGATGATCTCACTCTCAGGCAGAAGTTGAAAAACAAGATCAGAAGAGAAAACACAAGTAGAACCTGAACTAGAATTGGCATATCGCACCAAAGTAAAAGACTCTGGGGTGGGTGGGGGGAGAATACAGGTCCAAAAAGGATGACAGAGGACCTAGTGGGGGTTGTATTGTTATATGGAAACCTGGGAAATGTTATGCATGTACAAACTATTATATTTACTGTCAAAGGTAAAACATTAATTCCCTGATAAAGAAATTTTTAAAAAGTTTCCTTTATAGGAATTTTAGGTAATATAAGATTTAAAATATTTTCTTCTCTCCTATCACTCTTCTACTACTTCCTCTTCCTCTCCCCTCCCCCTCTTCTTTACCTCCAGGGTTATTGTTGGCACTTGGTGTGGGCACTGGAAATCCGCTGCTCCTGGCAGCCATTTTTTTCCATTTTTATTGGATAGGACAGAAAAACATTGAGAGGGGAGTGGAAGATAGGAAGAGAGAAGGATAGACACTTGCAGACCTTCTTCACCACTTGTAAAGCAACCCCCCTGTAGATGGAGAATAGAACGGGGGTTCAAACTGGGGCTTCAGTGGGTCCCTGTGATTGATACTATGTGCACTTAACCCAGTCTGCCACTTACCAGCCCCTCCTATCACTCTTGTTTGACTCAGTAATTACAGGAGTTCAAAGAGAAAAGTCAGGAGAGAGAATAAAGCAAAAAGCTAGCATCTGTTCTAGATGGTATTTGTAATTAGAAAAATTTCAAAAGGTTGTAATGCCAAAATTTCAGAATACAAGCCCCAGAAGCATCTCTATAAGACATTTTATATTATTCAAAATGATATTTCAGAACCTACATTGATAGAAACTTCAATCTAGATTGCTTTTGAAATTTGAATTGAAATCAAGTTTTTGCTCTGGACAAAATTAATCTAAAGAAAATGAAGTTGAGGGAAAACTGAACACCTGGATATCAAAGATGTTCCAAAATTCCTTAAATCAACATATTTTATGAAAATGACACAAATCAAATCTGTACATGTGACTTAATCATAGTTCTGAATAAACTGGAAAAATAGACAACTTTCATCTTCTCTGCCAGATTTTATCTCCAATCTGTTAGTATTTTTGTGACTTTCTCCTTTAAAATGTATTCCCATACAGAATTTGCTGTTGGGATTAAGGTTGTGAGGTACCTAGTTGTGCACATATCTTACCATGTGCAAGGACCCAGGTTAGAGCACCTGCTTCTCATCTACAGGAGGTAAGCTTCACAAGTGGTGAAGCAGGTCTGCAGGTGTCTCTTCCTCTTTCTCCCTCTTTATTTTGTCTTCCCCTCTCAGTTTCTCTCTGTTCTAACTAAAAAAAAAAAGGATGGCCACCAACAAGGGTAGATTCATAGTACAGGTACTGAGTCCCAGCAATAACCTAGTGGCAGTTAAGGAGCGAGAGGAAAGGATAAGGAGGAGAAGGAGCTGTGTTTACTGGAAGTTACTTAGAAGTAAGTGTTTTAATATATAGGCTGTGTATTTGATATGCGGACTCTCTCAAAAGCCTAGACCAAGTAGATTAGAGCTATATACAAGATACTGGATACTGTACAGCAAACCCTATCAAAAGGACTTTTCAAAGTTAACCCAATTACCAAATAATGTGATGATAACATTAACTATCGATTGTCTTTTTGAACCCTAAGACAGCAGGAACCTCACATCTCCACTATAGAGCCCTTACTTCCCCCAGTCCTGGAACCCTTGGATAGGGCCCACTTTCCCGTATGCCTCTTCCAATCCAAACCAAATAATATTGCATCCGCCGATCACAACCTAACCAACGCAATGATTGCCACCTCAACATGCTTCACCTCAGACTGTGTCCAGAGACTTCACGTGTGGAATGACAACCCTTCAGCTTCATTACTCAGGTGAGACCTTTCCTTTTATAGTACACTCTAATTTCATTTTGGGTGGTTCACTTTCTAACAAAGTCCCATAACCTAGATATACACCAGTTTCTGTGAGAGAGAGCTTATGTTCACACGTATCCATAAACTACTGCAAAATATATACCTGAAAGCAGAAGTACACTAGAGTTTGCAGTGAGTACCTCCCTAACACTTCCTCTCCACTATTCCAATCTTGGGATCCATGATTGCTCAACAAATTGTTTGGCTTCGTATGTACACTCTCTTTTCAATCACCAGGTTCCAGATGCCACCAGGATGCTGGCCAGGCTTCCCTGGATTGAAGACCTCACCAATGTGTCCTGGAGCTCAGCTTCCCCAGAGACACACCTTACTAGGGAAAGAGAGAGGCAGACTGGAGTATGGACTGACCAGTCAACGCCCATGTTCAGCGGGGAAGCAATTACAGAAGCCAGACCTTCTACCTTCTGCAACCCTCAATGACCCTGGGTCCATGCTCCCAGAGGGCTAGAGAATGGGAAAGCTATCATGGGAGGGGGTGGGTTATGGAGATTGGGTGGTGGGAATTGTGTGGAGTTGTACCCCTCCTACCTTATGTTTTTGTTCATTAATCCTTTCTTAAATAAAAAATTTAAAAAAAAAGAAGTAAGTGTGGTTTACTGGTCTACTTCCTGCCTGAATTTCCAGATTTGATCTTTAAATACAGAGAAATCACAGTGTGCAACCAATTGTAGGCAATGCCACTAGACCTCATGTGTGCCATTCATGCAACCACAAGTCCCAGATCCCATGTATTAGATCACTAATTATGAAAGCATTTTATTCAGGCAATTCCATCATCCCATAAAGAAGTCGCGGTGTTGTACCACTTAAAATGAGATGCATCTGTCTGTTTTCAACCCGGAGGCCACATTCAGTTTTCTCTTTCTCAGCATCTCCCACAACCAGAGGTTCAGAATGGAAGAGTGCAAAGAGCAGAGAAGTTACTGAACTGATCTTAACCCAGTTGTTTTATTTTTCAGACCTACCCAAGGTCCTCTGCAATCCTTGCTTTCATTTTTCTCAACCCCAGAAGCAGCAAATGGGAAAGACTAACAGCAGCATGAGAGTTGCTCCAAAAACAGTGCTGTGAGTAGAGATATGTCCTGCTCCAGAGTGAGGATTTGCCTCTGCCCACACTCTGAGCTGCGAAGTCTCCAGGGAATGAGGGAAAAATCAATATGCATGACAATCTGGTAGCATGCTCAGGGGACACCGAGTGAAGATGTACTGGGTGGCATCAGCATGCCACAAATGAAGCTTGCCACCAGCAACCAGGATTACAAGGGTTATTGACAGGAAGTAGTGAAGACTGTAAGAGTAGAAACAAATATTACCATCTCCTTATACCTTCTTTTCAATTACATTAGTGATTTCTACTCTAGCCCTACACATCAAAACCAGTACATATTATGTGTTTGTTAGTTCATCTGTTTTCTCTATGAAAGTCTCACTAGAAGGCATTGTTAAGGGAGGTGGATAAAATAGAGATCTCATTTTTTTGCTGCTTCTAGTTTTGAAATGTGACTTAACAGAGTAGTGATACTGTATCCCTTTAGTGAATGAATGAATGCAGCAGGCATCTCCAGGACCTCTACATTGGATGCCATGGGCTTATTCTGATCACTTGGGCAACAACTGTCTTTTTTACTTTTTAGTATGGGTAGTCACTAAAAATGTGCTGGAACTGATTAAACACTGAGAGTTCCTGGGAGGCAGGTTTATTATTATTATTACTAGTGAGCATGAGTTATTATTCACATTGGTTAAGACTATGCTTTTCTAAAAGATTAAAACAGACTGTTGGTAACAAGGAATGAAAGGACCCTAGAGATGGTTATATACAGAGAATGGCTATAAGCATGTTAAATCGTGTATATGAAAAGTGAACTCCACTCTAGTTTTCTGTGTCCCAAAGCAAGGCAGTTGTATGTTGTTTTTCATGGAAAGGAGGGCCTAGAGCAAAAGCTCCCATATGCAAAAGTATGACCTGTAGCGTCTGATGATAACTATGCCTCACTAAGCAAAGGGTCATGATAAGTGGGTGGACTACAAGTATACTACAATATGTAGGATTGTTGACAGAATATCTGTACAGAAAAACCTGATACAGGGTGGAAGTCAAGTAGAGCATACTCCCTGGGAATCACATAGAACCTATATTCTCTCCACACCTATGGACATCTAATCTTTGATAAGGGGCCCAAAGTATTAAATGGAAGAAGGAGTCTCTCGTCAATAAATGGTGCTGGGAAAACTGGGTTGTAACATGCAGAAGAATGAAATTGAACCACCTTTCCTCACCAGAAACAAAAATCAACTCCAAATGGATCAAGGACCTGGATGTTAGACCAGAAATTATCAAATACTTAGAGGAAAACATTGGTGGAACACTTTCCCACCTAAATCTCAAGGACATCTTTGATGAAACAAACCCAACTGCAAGGACGACTGAAGCAGAAATAAACCAATGGGAATACATCAAATTGAAAAGCTTCTGCCCAGCCAAAGAAACTATCACACAAAGAGACCCCTCACAGAATGGGAGAAGATCTTCACATGCCATACATCAGACAAGAGACTAATCACCAAAATATACAAAGAGCTCAGCAAACTTAGCACCAAAAAAGCAAATAACCCCATCCAAAAATGGGAAGAGGTTATGAACAAAACATTCACTTCAGAGTAGATCCAAAAGGCTAACAAACATATGAAAAACTGCTCCAGGTCGCTGATTGTCAGAGAAATGCAAATAAAGACAACATTGAGATACCACCTCACTCCTGTGAGAATGACATACATCAAAAAAGACAGCAGCAACAAATGCTGGAGAGGATGTGGGGACAGAGGAACCCTTCTGCATTACTGGTGGGAATGTAAATTGGTCCAGCCTCTCTGGAGAGTAGTCTGGAGAACTCTCACAAGGCTAGTCATAGACCTTCCATATGACCCAATAATTCCTCTCCTTGGGATATACCCCAAGGACTCCATAACACCCAACCAAAAAGATGTGTACACCTATGTTCATAGCAGCACAATTCATAAAAGCTAAAACCAGGAAGGAGTCCAGGTGCCCAACAACAGATGAGTGGCTGAGAAAAACTGTGGTACATATACACAATGGAATACTATGCTGCTATTAAGAACAATTAACCCATCTTATCTGACCCATCTTGGACAGAGCTAGAACGAATTATGTTAAGTGAGCTAAGTCAGAAAGATAAAGATGAGTGTGGGATGATCCTACTCATCAACAGAAGTTGAGAAAGAAAAACAGAAAGGGAAACTAAAAGCAGGATCTGATTAATTCAAGAGTAGGGCACCAAAGTAAAAACCCTGTGGTGAGAGGGAGGATGGACATTCGGCTTCTGGGTGGCAGGGGTGGGGGGTAGCGGCAGGGGGTGGGTGAGATGGGACAGTCTTTTGGTGGTGATAATGGTGTTTATGTACACTCCTATTATGGAGTAATCATATAAACCACTATTTAATTAATATGAGAGGGGAAAATTGATCTTATGTCTCAAACTTTATAAACACAGACTGAGTCTTTTTAAGACATAGGCTGAGTCTTTGATATGCTGACTCTCTCAAAAGTCTAGACCAGGTAGAACAGAAGCAACCAGTGGCACAGCTATATACAAGAAGCTGGGTATTATACAGCAAACCCTAACAAAGGGACTTTTCAAAGTTAACCCAATTACCAAATAATGTGATGATAACAATAACCATCCATTGTCTTCTTGAGCCCTAAGACAGCAGGAACCTCACACTTCCACTATAGAGCCTATATTTCCCCCAGCCCTGGAACCTTAGGGTGGGGCCCACTTTCCTGCATGCTTCTCTCAATTCATATCAAATAATATTGCATCTGCTGATCGCAACCTAATCAAAGCAACGAGTGCCACCCCAACATGCTTCACTTCAGACTGTGTCCAGAGACTTCACATGTGGAATGCCAGTCCTTCAGCTTCATCACTCGGGTGAGACCTTTCCTTTCATAGTATTATCTAATTCCATTCCAGGTTTTCCACTCCCCAATAAAGTCCCCAAACCTAGATATAGACCAGGTCCCCTGGGATAGAGCATATGTCCACACGTGTCCATAAACCAGGGAAAAATATATACCTGAAAGCAGAAGTACACAAGAATCTGCAGTGAGTAGCCTCCAAGACTTCATCTGCACTATTCCAGCCCTTAGGTCCATGATTGTTCAACAATTTGTTTGGCTTTGTATGTTAGCTCTCTTTTCAGCCACCACATTCCGTATGCCAGCATGATGCTGACCAGACTTCCCTGGACTGAGGACCCCACCAATGCGTCCTGGAGCTCCGCTTCCCCAGAGACCCACCTTACTAGGGAAAGAGAGAGGCAGACTGGGAGTATGGATTGACCAATGCCCATGTTCAACGTGGAAGCAATTACAGAAGCCAGACCTTCCACCTTCTGCAACCCACAAGGACCCTGGGTCCATACTCCCAGAGGGATAGAGAATGGGAAAGCTAACCGGGGAGGGGATGGGATACGGAGATTGGGTGGTGGGAATTGTGTGGAGTTATAAGCCTCCTATCCTTTTTTTTTTTTTTTTTTTTTTGTTGTTAATGTCTCCTTTCTTAAATAAATTAAAAAAAAGAAGAAACTATATTCTCCTGGAATTATTTTGGCTAACTTGCTCTGAACTTCTGCTTTTTTCAGCTATCTGTATCAAACACCTAGAAAAGGAGCCCTGAGTTGGTTTGGAGCTGCATTCATGACTTCCCTGTCTGTGGGGGAAGTCAGTCCCTCCCTGCAGGTTCACTTACAGCATTCTGTGTAAATCTTCTTTTCACTTCAGGTTGATTTGTGTGACCTGAAGCCCCACAACAGACAAGAAGAAATCATACTATTACATAAGCATGTGTGTGATGTTTGGTTGACACTGCTGCTCACTGATCTATGACACAGAAGATTTTAGGTAAATTGAAATCATGTAGCTAGAGTAAATTATTATATTTTAAATTTTTCGTCATGAAATATTTCAAATATCTGCAAACAACCATAACAAATATATGCATTCTGAATCATAATATATATGCCATGAATGAGCTTACCAAATAGTACATTTTTCAACATGTCTAAACCCACTTGTGTAAAAACACAGGTGTTTCCATTGCCTTTTCCTATAAGAAACTATAAGCAAGAGTAAACTTTAGTTTTTTTATTCATTACTCTATTCTCTGAGAAAGCATGACAAATAACAAATTGTCTTTCATTAGCTCTAGGTTGAAAAGTGTCCATTTGACATCGGGAGAGGTAGTAAGTAGATTTAGATAAATGAGCTTAAAATTTAGGTGTTCAATAGACATAAGCATCTATTAGCAGGTAGAATTTTAATTTTTTGTAGATAAGATTTCTTCTTGAATTATCAATTTATTTTATTTTTGTATTGACTGCTACATTATAAATCAAAAGTATAAGATAGTATAGATTTGCATCATTTATTAATCTATTTTATTTGCCCATTTATGACTCAAGATATTTTCAGTTTCTCAGGATTTAACATATTTGGGGCAGACAAAATAGCTCACCTGGATAGTATGCTTGCTTTGTCATGAATTGCCCTATTTTGAGTGCAGATCCACAGCACTGGAGGAAGCTTTGGTGCTTTGGTGATGTCATTCCCTCATTCTCTATCTCCCTCTGAAAGACTTTGTCTGAAGCAGTGAAGTCCAGATGATGACAAATAAACCAAAGTAAAGATTTAACACACTCAAAGACACTGTAAGATTTAGAAACTGAGACATACACTAAGAAGAATGAATAGCATAACATTTATTCAATGTAAGAAAATGATTTCTCTAATTAAATACTACTGTTACATAGTGATTGAATTGTAGCATGTCTAATTATTGTGATCTTTTAAATTCTAAAATTGGCTAAAGGCTACACTAGCTGGCTCATATATTATTAACCAGTTTGTCTGCTTAAAATGCAACTAACAGGAATAAATTTAGTAATACAGAAAATTGTGCAAATGATTAATAATAGATTAATGTCCTAAAGCTCACTTTTTAAAGATGGTTTGGTTGTAATTATCCTGAGTTTGTGAGTTTAGGTGTATCCTATACACATTTATTAAGTTAGTACATATTCATCAAACAACTATTTATTTCCTGACATTTTTAGAGCTCTAAAATTATGCCTTTTTATACTGTTCATTCTAAATAAGATTCCGCATTCCATCTCTTAAAATTTTTCCGGGGCCTGGTGGTATCTCACCAGGTTAAGCACATATAGTATGAAGCTCAAAAATCCCGGTTCAAGCCCCCAGCTCCCCACCTGCTGGGGCATTGCTTCGCAAGCAGTGACACAGGCCTGCAGGTGTCTATCTTTCTCTCCCCTGTCTTCCCCTCCTCTCTCAATTTCTCTCTGTCCTATCCAACAATAACAACAGCAACACAACAACAATAATAGCAATAACAACAGAAAAAAATGGCCTCCAGGAGCAGTGGATTCATAGTGCAGGCACTGAGCCTCAGAGATAACCCTGGAGGCAAAAAAAAAAATCTTTATGTAGGTCCAGCAGAATAATTCACCTGGATAGAGCACTACTTGCCATGTGCACAGTTCAGGTTTGAGTCTGACCCCCACCCACATTAAAGGAAGCTTCCATGCTGTGGTCTCTTTAATTCCATCTCTGCCTCTATCTTATTAATTAATTAAGTATAACTGTAAATATTCCATGATCCATCCTGTGTCCTGAGTTCTCAATTCCTGGATTCTTCTCTAGTGATCTTGTCATCTGTCCCACCTTATCCACTCACTTTAACAATCATGTTCTTGCCTTTTTCCAAGATTTATAATTGCAATTAAAATGAAAATATATCATTCCCCATGTGCTTCCTCCTATCTTTCAATTTGTCCCACTAAAGCTTCAATTCTAAGAATCCTTTGACTCTACTAGGATACCCCTGACCCCAATATCTCCTTGTTTTCTTCCATAGAATATTAAATTCCATATATAATTATTAAAACACTCTTTTAAGTATATCTCCAACTCTTAGCAATCTCTCTCTTTTTTAATATTTTATTTATTTTCCTTTTTGTTACCCTTGTTTTTTATCATTGTTGTGGTTATTATTGTTGTTACTGATGTCATTGCCAGATAGAACAGAGAGAAATCAAGAGAGGAGGGAAGACAGAGAGGGAGAGAGAAAGACAGACACCTGCAGACCTACTTCATCACTTGTGAAACTAACCCCCTCCAGGTGGGGAGCCTGAGGCTCGAACCGGGATCCTTACACTGGTCCTCGAGTTTCGTGCCATGTGTGCTAAATCTGCTTTGCTAAAGCTTGACCCTCCCCTCTTTTTGTTATTTTGGTTGGAGTATAACCTTAGCTAACAATTATTTATCTGTTAACTCCATGTATCCATCTGTGAAACTAAAAATAGAGAAAAACAACCAAAATAATTGTTCTCAATCTAATTCATGATTACAAAGTAAATCTGAATATGCTGCCTGATCATTCCTCTTTTCTTTACAGAATCACTTTTCCAATAGGTGCACTTCATTCTCTTTTCTGCCTCATTCTCTGAACAATGAACATTTCCCTCTAATTTTTACTTTGCCAGTTGATTGACTACCTAGTTCCTATTTGCTTAGACAATAGAAATTCATGTAATCCTAAATCTCACACATCCATTTATTTTCTCCCATTTCTGAGACTTCACCCTATCTCCTCTCTAAAAAATGAGGTCTATGGGTCTCCTCCTCAAGACCTGTCTGTGCATGTGCAGAAGATCTCAGCTCCTCACCCCCCACCAAAAAAACAAACAAACAGAATACAACCAATGAAGCTATTTCATCTTTCTCTTGTCATCTGCTTTTTCTTGCCACTTATAAATAAGCATGCTTCCAGCTATGATCAATCTTTGTGTTTCCTCTAAGCAGTTCACTCTAATGTGGCATACAAAATGTTGTTAATTTGTTCTATTTAACACATATTTCCAAACTGCATATAAGTTCCAAAAGATAGGGTAGTATTTTGTTTCTTTTTAATATTGTCTTATCCTTAATTAATTAAACAGTGGATACCTTATAATATGCACTCAGTGAGGCTGCTGAACGAATAAACAGAATGATACAAAGTGATATCAGTGAGCCCAAACATGTAAGATTATTTGCAGAACTTTCTCAGTCAATCTATATCTTGATGCCATTTTTCTGTTGAGCAAACAAAGGCTACAAAAAGGAAAATTAATTTACATTTACAAGAGCATGACCAAGTGGGAATTCAAACTCAGTAATGTTCTTACAGTCATATGGTAATATCCTAGCTTCCAAGATAACCTTTCCTCACTGCTTCCTCATATTACTCAGATTTTTTTCTTTGGTTATTATTATTATCACAAGACCAGAGAATGAATCTAGGGCCTTTTAAACCAATATAGTATAGCCTCTCCTGAGCGGTTTTTCATTATTTGTTTTAGAGAGATGTAGCAGCATATTCCAACTAGATATTTGATGATTTCAGACTTTATGTATACTTAATGTCTAACTCAGCAACTGAAGGACTCTGGACCCAGTAAGCCACCTGCTTTATCGCTCAAATATGGATGAGGCTAAAAGAACATTTCTTGGGAAGTAACAAATCCTAGATTAATCCTTAACCCCTTATACGGAAAGGAAAAAATAGAAAAAAAAAATCTCCCTGAGGCACAGTAACCATATAGATGCTGAGTTTAAATTTAGACTGTTTAAACCCAATTACTACCCTTCTAGTCTTAGAGTTGTTTACCCATGTACCCATTCTGCTTCCTATTGAACCTACTCTTTTGAAATCTAGAATTCATGGTGTGTTGTAAACTTGCTATAAAAAAGCTGTGGCCCTAACAGGGGTGCTCCATTGTTTACCCCTCTACTCCTTATGGGTGCATGTTTGACAGAGACACCTCCGGACACTCTTAAACCATATAACTTATGTTTCTGAGTAATTCTTTCGGAATCTGCGTCATCAGCTCTTTAGTGGAGACAACAGAGAGAAGAGGAAAGTCAGATAGAGGGGATGGGAGAGGAAAGAAGGGGAGGGGAGGGGAGGGGAGGGGAGGGGAAAAGTGGAGAGGAGAGGGGAGGGGAGGGGAGGGGAGAGGGGAGGGGAGGGGAGGGGAGGGGAGGGGAGGGGAGGGGAGGGGAGGGGAGGGGAGGGGAGGGGAGGGGAGGGGAGGGGAGGGGAGGGGAGGAGAGGAGAGGAGAGGAGAGGAGAGGAGAGGAGAGGAGAGGAGAGGAGAGGAGAGGAGAGGAGAGGAGAGGAGAGGAGAGGAGAGGAGAGGAGAGGAGAGGAAGAGTTATTTCAGTACCATTTCACCATCTGTGGAGCTTTTCTAATATCAGCCATGATAGTGCCAAGGTTCTGACTCAGGATCTTGGACCTTGCTCCTGGTTAGGCAGAGGATGAGAGTTACCACAGCAATACTTTATTATTCCTGGAGCCAAACATGGTGCTCCCATGTGGATCCAGGGACTGAAATCTAGGTCTGTGTTTATGGTGAAGTGTCCACTTAACTGAGGGAACTATCTTCTGGTCCCTTAAAAAACTGGGATCTAAAATTTGAAATCTTGCCAATAATCCTTAGTTTTCATTTTGAGTAAGAGGTGGTGGAAATATTGAAAAAGTAAGAACCAAAATTTGAGTTACTGATTTATTGGCAGGACACAATCATCATTCACTTACCAGTCTCTGCCCATCTAATGCCAAGAAGGAGATTCACTTGAGACTAGAGAGACTGCAACTTCAAACCCTCTCACTGTCACTGGACTCCTTCCTAGACCCTAGGAGGTGATGAACAGTTATGTATTTAACTGGGGCTCCCAAAGTCTCAGTATGCCCCTGTCCTGGCCCCAAACCACTTACTCTGCAGCTGTGGCTATTTAAGGAACTTTTACATCCGTAGATGCTAAGTGCAGCACATCTTGAAGAATCCTGGCTCACATTCACATTGACAATAAATGTCTATTTTAAGTAGATTCATTGACTCCTGCTCTGATTTTTGTAAATGCTCTCAGTGAGAAGGTCTTCAGTAAAATATTCTATTAAATATTGAAGAATACACTTTACTTCTTCTTGGTAACTTTTATACTGATTTGCTGGTTTGAACAACATTCATCATAGGAGAAATAGTATTTGCCATAAGAATGTAGAACTTTCAGTGCATTATTTAAATAAAGCTACTAAAAAAGGGTTGGGAAGATATTTCAACTAAAATGGTGCCCACTTTGCCATGTGAGCAAACCAGGCTTGATCCCAACCCCCCACTGTACTGTGGGAAGAGTCAGTGCTGTGGTGTCTTCCCTTTATTCTTTCTCTCCATCTCTCTGTTTCTATCTGAAAAAGCAGCCCTGGCTACGACAAGATAAAGCAAAACACTGTATGATTTTTATATGGAATAAAAGATGAAACAACCACAAATGACAGCTTTATGTGTTTTCACTTATTTTAAACAACAGAAACGGCAAACAAGTCAAAATAAGAAGACTGGCAAAAAAGCTATTCATTCCAAGTTGAGTTTAACTAATGAAAAAAAAAATTACTCTTCTTAAAAAGTGTGTGTGTACTATTGTGTAGTCCTTAGGCTGGCTAAAGAAACATATTACAAATTTGAAATGCATGGCTCAAGCTGGCTTTTTCTTTTTCTTTTTCTTTTTTTTTTTTTTTGATTCCAGGCAAGGAGACCATCTGACAAAATGACGTCAATTCTATTCCGCACTGTTGAACTTATGTCCTGGTTTAATCAGCTTGACATGAGTTTTGCAAGAAATAAAAGCAGCATATTAATGAGCTTGAGATGAGAGTGTTGGAGTCAAAGCACAAGCCATTTTACAGCTAATGAAACTGGTGAAAATTTGGAGAGAAGCAGTGTAGTTTAATGCTTCCATTTTTGAAATAATCATGTGATATATTTCATTCTTGAGTATTGTGTCTGAAGTAATGCATTTTGCATGGGGTTTAGATGATAAAAAGAAGATGCTGACCTTTCCCTGGTTATAAAAATGGCACTCAAATATCAGTCACATTTTGCATAATTTTGCCATATTATTGTCAAATGATGGGCATTCTAATTCTGCACTTCAGAATCATAGAAGGGGAATGATTCAACTTAAATTCATCACACAATACATATGTGTATATGAGTAAATATATATATATGCATATAGATATGCATATATATATATGTAAAGTTTATTCTATTTTTTCCTAATCCTTCTTGTATTAATGTATACCAATATAGGAGATTTTAAACTGTTATTAAAGTAAACTGTTATCCCATTATGGAAAATATTTTGTTTGAGTGATTGATTTTTAAACAAAGTAAACTTTTATTCAAAACTTCTTTGCAACAGGGCTAGGTCAACTGAATTCAATTGAATTAAAAGCTTGGATTTTTTTTTTTTTCAAGTCCTGGAGAGATCTACTGTGAAATTAATAGGAGGGCCATCCTTATTGGAGAGGTTGGGGTCAGAGTCATTAGGCTATCTGTGATTGCTAATTAGCACTTGTAGATGTTTGTTCTCTCTTTTCTTTTTTCCTTATTCTTATACTTTTTTTAAAAAAGGAAACATTGACAAAACCATAGGATAAGAGGGGTACAATTCCACACAATTCCCACCATCAGAAGTCCATATCCCATCCCCTCCCCTGATAGCTTAGACTGGGAGAGGGGCTGGGTGGTGGTGCACCTGGTTGAGTGCACATGTTATAATGCTACAAAGACCCAGATTAAAGTCCCTGGTCTCCACCTACAGGGGAAAAGATTTGCAGTGTTGCAGATGCCTCTCTCTCTCCCTCTTTGTCACTCCCTCCCCTCTTAATTTCGGGCTGTCTCTATCCAACACATAAATAAAGGTAAGTTTTAAAAATTAAAACAGACTTAGAGATAAGGCCCTTATCTTTTCCCCTGTATTTTTCTCCAGGTTTTACTGAGATTTAATTGATATAATACTGTGCAACTTTAAGATGGACAGTGGATTACCTTCTTTTTAATTAGGGGTTTAATGTTTTCCAGTACAGTTGTTGATATCAGGTTAACATTTCGTTGTCGGGAAATTGTGAGGATGTGGTAGAGCTTGGCAGTGCTTGACTTGAGTGGACATCTATCCTCTCGTCTTATCAGACATTATCTATAGAATCATTGTTTTGCCTGAAAGATCCCCACCTATTCCATTCCTTTGATCTATCTTCTTTCTACCCTCAAGATCCTCCATGCCTGCAAGGTATTATTAATCCTACCAGTTAAAACCCTCACAACAGTTGATAAGGAAGTTCCTACCTTTCCAGCTCCCTTTTGCCTTTCTCTGCTCCTTTCCTAGACATTCCTGTTTCTGACTTGCCACTTCTGGGTCTGCCCTTTAAAAGCCTTGGCTCTCTGATCAATTAAGAATTGAACTGTCTCACCACCATGAGTCTGTTCCTGAGTCATCTCCCTCGTGTCACTGAGTGAGTAGCAGCCCAGGTTGGCTCTGATCGAGTTCTCTCCAACCCAGAGAGTAAGTGCCCGGGAAGAGGCACCCCCACGCTAGCCCAGCATTTCTTATCTCCTTATCCTCAGTCTAGGTCCTTTTCCATCAAAGTTTTAAAGGTAACTTCAATGGCTCAATTCAATAACAAGGAAAACAAAACCAAAAGAAAACCAGTGGGAGTGTATCAACTTGAAACTCTACTACAGGGCAAAAGGAACCATTACCCAAACAGAGAAACCCCTTACATAATGAGAAAAGATCTTTACATGCCATACATCAGGTAAAATAAAGAGCTCACCAAACTCAGCAGCAACAACAACAAAAAACAAACATACAAAAATGATCACATCTAGAAGTGGGGAGAGGAAGCCCAAAGAGACAACAGACATGAAAAAATGTTCAAAGTCCCTGATTATCAGAGAAATGCAAATAAAGACAACAATGAGATACTTTTTCACTCCTGTGAGAATGTCATATAACAGAAAGGAAAATGTTGGAGAGGTTACCCTGGGGAAAGGAAGCCTTCTGCACTGCTAGAGGAAATGTAAATTGGCCCAGCCCCTGTGGAAAGCAGTCTCAGAAGGCTAGAAATGGAGCTACCCTATGACCCTGCATTTCTCTCTTGGAGATAATATTTAAGGAATTAAACCCACAAATCCAAAGAGATGTATATGAACCTATTTTCATAGCAGAACAATTTGTAATAGCTCACACTTGGAAGCTACTTAGATGTCCAATAGCCAATGAGTGGATAAGAAAGTTGTAACAGACACAAACACACACACACACACACACACACACACACACACACACACACCACACACACACACACACACACACACACACACACACACGTGTGCTTTGGGGGATTAATAATTTATAGTAAATACAATTGGTGATATATGTGTAAAATTTCTAAATTTTCTGCAAAAAACTCACATCTAGCCTACATCCTTCTCCACTATCATGCACTGGGAACTGAAAACACCCCTGCATGGCACCAAACCTAGTCCAACTTTTTAGTGTTTCCCCTTTCTGTTCTTATTTCCCTACTTCTGTCCATCATTGATATCATCCTATATTTATCCTTCTCTTTCTGGCTTATCTCAGTTAACATAATTCTTTTAAGTTCTACCCAAGTTGAGGTGAAGAAGGTGGATATAACATTCTTAACAGTTGAGCAGTATTCTATAGTACACATATAACATAGAAAGTTATGGTTATTTCAACTATTAAGAATGAGGAAGTTGCCTTTTTCATCTCATTTTAGATGGAGTTACATGAGATAAGCCAGAACAAAAAAGATGAATATGGAATGATCTCATTCATGGGAAGAGATTAAGAAACAAGAACAGAAAAGAGAAACACAAAGTAAAACTTGGTTTGGTGTATTGCACCAAACCAAAGGACTCTGGGTAAGGAAAGTTGACAGGGCTTGGGGGATGGGATTGGGGGAGCCTTATCTTTCTTAATTATATGTAAAGGGATGGCTCTCATGTCCTTGAAACCTACATTACTGTGGATACAGATGCACATTATACCTTATCATTATTATTTATTACTTTCCAAAAACTTTTACATACATGCTTTCATTATATTCTTCCTCCAAATTCTAGAAGCTATTTGGTCTTATCCCATTTTTCTATGACAGAATTTAGTCTTAGAGAGATTAAGTACATTCCTGATGAGCACAGACTATAGTGAATTAGGTTTTAAGTTTTAATCTTCAGTCATACAATGGGGTAACACCATACAACTCATAGGGCTTTGGAAAGGACTAACTATTCATGCTTATTTGTATAGTGCTGGCTGCATTTGGGCCAAAAATTCTACCCAGGATTGATCATGTGGACCTTGAAGTCAAAGAACCTCATTTGAATTTCTTGTTTCTCCTTCTCTATCTCTCTCTTTTGAGAGAATGCAAATTTGAAGTTATTTAATTGCTTTATTTCTCAGTTTCCTTAGATGTAAAATGGGAGTAGAATGGTACTCCACAGAGATAGTGTAATGGCTCTGCAAAATGATTTTCATGCCTGGGGCTCTGATATCCTATGTTCAACCTCCAACCAGCATCTTTACTGTCCTTGTACTTTGTGCCATGTGTGTTTAACCCGCTGCTGCCCGACTCCCTTTACTCTATGATTTTTAATAGGTGAATACAGGCCATTGACATTTCTTGATATTATAGAATGAATATATTTTAATGCCATTCTAAAGTTTTAGAGTGTTCTGATATATGGCATGTTTATGATGATGTGATTGTTTATAAGATTAAATTGTTGATTAAGTGTTATCACTGGTTTAATTGTTGATTAAATGTTATTACTGAATGAAGTTTCTCAGTTCAATAATGTACTTCCTATATATCCTTTTGAGACTTTTTGGACTAGTTTTTGATGCCACACATTAGAGCAGAGGGAAGATTTTTTTTTTATACTTTACTTATAAAGTATACTGGATTTTTGACAAACCAATCAACTTTAAGAGTAGGAGTAACAATAATTTTTGCTATATAAGGACTTTCAGAGAAGACTATTGATTGCAACCCAACAAAACAGAGCATCTTTTATTTTGGCACCCAAAATACAATATTCTCCTTTGAAGGTCACTTAGACTTGGGCTGAAATATCAACAACAAAAACACTTTGTGAATAAAACAGTTATAGAGCTAAAAGTTGATTTTTTTCATGTTCACAAAAATATACAGTTAAATGACTAGAAAGTAGTGAATTTAATCCCAGAGTCCCTTGTGAACTAATTCTGAACTATATCTGAAAACAAATGTCACAGTCTAAAAACAGGATGTGGGGGCAATTTGACTCACTCAGACTCATTGAGATTTGCATTTCATGTCCTATTCACTTATGAATACCTTTACCTAGTTCATTTTGTCATCACATTATTTATTCACTTTGGTTACAGAATTAAACAAAACAAGGCTCATGCACACAAGGAGCTGGTTATTTGGTATTTGAAGATAAGGACCAACCTATAAGCTAGTTCTTCAGTTTGAAAAGCATTGACTTGGAAAATGCTTTGATTTGAAAAGTGGTTATAACTGATTAGAAATATAGTCAAATGAGGGTGAAAGACAGAGAGTAATTGAAGCCAACTGTGACCAGATAGCATTGAGGGACTTGACTGAAAGACTCAACTTTGTGGAATTCTAGAGGTAGAATTTTTTTTTTTTTTTTTGCCTCCAAGGTTATCGCAGGGGCTTGGTGCCTGCACTGCGAATCTACTGCTCCTGGAGGGCATTTTCCCCATTTTTTTGTTGCCCTTGATGCTGTTGTTATTGTTGCTATTGATGTTGTTGGATAGGACAGAGAAATCGAGAGAGGAGAAGAGACAGAGGGGGGAGAGAAAGACACCTTCAGACCTACTTCATCGCCTGTGAAGAGACTCCTCTGAGGGTGGGGAGCCAGGGGCTCGAACGAAGATTGTTAGGCTGGTCCTTGAGCTGTGCACCATGTGTGCTTAACCAGCTGTGCTACCGCCTCACCCCCAGAGGTAGAATCTTATGGAATAACAGGTAAGAATGAAATCCCTAGGTAGAAAGTCAGTTTGGCATGTGTGATTAAGACTTTTTTGGGGGAAAAATAAGACTTTTTGGATGGGTCCTGGAGATAGCTCCCCTGGTAGAGAACATACTTTGCCAAGCTGGAGCACCTAGATTTGAACACCAGTGCCACACAGGAGTACCACACATGACATGAAGTGGAGGCTCTGTGTCTCTTTCTGCATGGAGTGGAAAGAAAAAGAAAAAAAATCTACTGGAATCAGCAGAACCCCAGAAGTACAAAGTCTTGTCAGGAAGAAGAAGAAAAAAGGAGGAGGAGGAGAGGAAACGACTACAGCAGAGTGACTGAACGGAAGATGTAGAAAATGGGGAGTGGGGGGGAAGTAACCTTGCATCAGATTATGTGTTATATCATTTTGAATTCTTTTCTGAGCACATCAAGGAGCCCGGGAGCATTTTTAGTAGAAGGGTGACATGACCTCAGTTTCAAGCATCATCACGGTTATTATATGCCTAATAGACTATGGAGCAGGGACTAAAATTTTAAAGGAGGAATCTTAAACTAGGAAGGGTGATAAAAGGTCATGTTAAATTGTGCTTGTGCCAGTTGATGTGAAAGCACATGCACATTTATTTTCATGGAGGGCAAAGTTCACTTCCTATGCTAGTTTCACGGAAATGACTATGACTCCAAAGAACCACTGCTGTAAAGAATGAGGGCAGGCATGTTCAGATAAGAAATGATGACAGTGGTACAAACTGGAGAGAAAATGAAAATGGAGGTGATGAAAATGTAGCTTGATTTCAGATGTAGTTAAGCTTATAATCATCCCAAATGTATAGAAGAAATGAGTCTTGCTAAAAATTTCCCCTATAGGGATTGATTTTATTTACTTTTTAACAGTTGAGTGACTTGAAGTGAAAATGGTATTTGAGTTCAATTTCTGGCACTAGCAAGCTTTATGACTTTAACATCTTTTCACATAACCTTGATTAGATCAGTATCAGGATTATATGTAATCTGTAGTAGGTAAATTTGCTTTGAAGAGTGCATAAATTTCCTAGCACAGAGCTAAATGTTGTGTTAAAAGCACTGGAATTACAGTTACTACTTCATAATAGTGCTTCTAATGTTTATTATGTGTGAATGTCTGGAAAGTTAATTAATCAACCTCTGGCCATTATTTCCTCATTTAAAATAGGGGGAGTAATTGCTTTCTAGGGATTTTATGAGAATTTATTAAGATAATTCAAGCACATTGTATGTGCTTGGTATATAGTAAACACTAAAAAAAAAGCCTAACATTTTCTTCAAAGTTATTAGCTGCTATAATTTCAGAGTTTGTATAAAATGCCTCTCAGAGGTTGTCAACAGCAACACCAAAATAGAATTAATTTTTCCTCTTTAATTGAAAATATTATTAGTTATTATGATGTTACTTAAATTTTTTTTCTTGATTGATTATTTTCAAATTCCATGACTATTGTCTATGCATAGCCGTAAATTTGGGATAGGTAAAGAATTAGAAGAATAAATTGGAAATAAGCACAACTTTGGGGCTGGGTAGTGACACACCCAGCTCCCCCCAACCTCCCCTTAGGACCCTCCCCTCTTTACTGTTCCCCACTTGTAAGGAGGAACTTCACAAGGGGTAAAACAGGTCTGATGTGTTTATATTACTCTCCCCTTCTCTACACCCCCTCTGCTCTCAATAACTCTCTGTCCTATTCAATAATAAAATAGAAGCAAAACATAGAAACATAAATGAAAAAATAAACAAACAAATAAACAAAAAAAGGCCACTGGGAACAGTGAATTCTTCTTTCAGGCACCAAGCCTAAGCAGTAGCCCTGGTGGCAATAAACAAAATAAAATAAAATAAAATAAAATAAAATAAAATAAAGAAGCACAACTTCCTGAAGCCTCCAAAATGCAACTCCTATTTTCACAGATGCTTCTTTTTACTAGACCTTAGGCTTCCTAAACTGTCAGATATTTTAAATAAATGTTTGAGATAAAACAACTGCTTCCTGACAAGTTTCCTTCATAAATTAATCTATATGCCAGGCTAATTTTAGTCAAATTAAAAGTTACAAAGAGAGGCCTTTCTGTGAGTTGTGGTCTATGTTCTGATGCTTAGTATGCATGCTAGTGTTCTCAATACACAGTTACTTACTTCCTACTAGACAACTGGAAGATCACAGAAGCAGAGTGATTGTGTGAGGGAGCTAAGGACTGACTCCACAGGTGGGTTTTAGTGATGCTTACTTTGAAATACTACTCCCACCAACTGTTCCTTGACTTTGTAAAACTGAAGGCACATTCAGGAAATGTTGATCAAAACTCTACTTGTTAAAACATTTGGAGAGAGGTTCTCAGTATCAGTGCAGAATAACTGATGCCCACAGAATCTGAGAACTTTCAACTAAGCACTTTGGAGGCCTTCTGGGAAAAGGCTATATATAGAACAGTCATGGCTAGCTTTGCACACTGCTTGATGTTTTCTCTTGGTTAAGTATAGCATAGCCACACGTAGTACTCCTCCATGAGACATCTGAACAGAAGGTCCATGTTCCAAAGAGAGCAACAATCTGTTGCTGTTAGTTTTAAAGGATTCTGCCCCAGAACTGGAAAGCTGGGATTTTTTTTTTTTCAGGCCAATTTCTGATAACTGTTTCTGTCTCTTGAGGTTGTGTTATTTTAAAGGTACTGGTAACTTATTAAACTCGTACTGGTTACTAGTTAAATACAATTATAGCTATTATGAAAATCTTGTGAAATGGTGTTTAGCATCTTCAAATGAGGAAGTTCCAAGTGCTGAAATAATGACTATCCCAAAGTTTACAGGTAATAGGAAGAATCAGAACGTGAAAATACTATTATATAATTTAGTCACTCAGCTTAGAAATGAAATGATACATTATTTTTTTCCCTCCAGGATTACTGCTGGGGCTCGGTGCCTGCACTATGAATCCATTGCTCCTGGTGACCTTTTTTCCCCCCATTTTGTTGCCCTTGTTGTTGTCCTTATTGTTATTTTTGCCATTTATGTTGTTGTTAGATAGGACAGAGCGAAATCTAGAAAGGAGGGGAGACAGAGAGGGGGAGAGAAAGATATGACACCTGCAGACCTGCTTCACCGCTTGTGAAGCTACCCACCCTGAGGTGGGGAGCCAGGGGCTCAAACCGGGATCCTTACTTGGTTCTTGCGCTTTGCGCCACATGTGCTTAACCTGCTGTGCTACCGCCTGACTCCCGAAACACTATTTTTTATGTCAAAATAGTTGGCCTTTATATTTTAGACTGAAGTTAAATGCATTCCATATATAACTGATTTCACATAGCTGTGACCTTTTGCTCTTTGATTGTGAGGAAAACAAACAATTTTCCAGAAGCAGTAGTCTTTAGTTCTAGGGGCTTATTTAGGCTGGTTGAAAAAGATTAAGAGGAAGAAGGACCAAGGACACCCTGCAGTGACCCTCCTGTCTATGAATAACCTCACTAGGAGGTGTGCCAAGGAAAACAAAAATAAATAAATAAAAGCTAAAGGCTAGCCTTAAATTCCATGTCCCAAGGACTTACCATTTTCTATGAAAGCACATAAAAGAAAATAACTCTAGCAATGAAAAATAAAGAGAAAATTGTGAATTCAAACAGAACAATCTTTGAAATCTATAGCAATAAATCAAACATAAAGCTAACGCCTCTTTTAGAGGAGTGAAAGCAGGTATGTAGATGTGCTGCCTCACAACACAGTTCATGTCTCAGAAATCAATAAAGAGTGAAATGCACAAAAGTAATAATTTTGTGTTAACAAGTAGACCCTCCAGTTTTCCTTCTGTTCTACAGCATCTAAAGACTGTTATAGATACATCCTTTTCTGTGTTTTTTTTTTTTTTTTTTTTTTTTGCCTCCAGGGTTATTGCCAGGGCTCAGTGCCTGCACCACAAATCCACTGCTCTTGGAGGCCATTTTTTCCCTTTTGTTACCCTGGTTGTTTTACTACTGTTGTGATCATTATTATCGTTGTCATTGATGCTGTCATTGTTGGATAGGACAGAGAGAAATGGAGAGAGGAGGGGAAGACAGAGAGGGGGAGAGAAAGATAGACACCTGCAGACCTGCTCACCGCCTGTGAAGTGACTCCCCTGCAGGTGGGGAGCCAGGGGCTCGAACCAAGACCCTGACGTGTGTCCTTGAGCTTTGTGCCATGTGCACTCTGTTACCGCCTGACCCCCTTTCTGTGATTTCTGATCACAACATTTCCACTTTCAAGAAGATGATCAAAGCCATCAAATTCAAGTCCAAAGTCAGCTGATTAAATACTACGAGAAAAAGACCAGTAACAACAATTCCTGACTTAGAAGAAGCCAAGAACTGCTGTCATTAATATTTTATTTTATTTTCATTTTTTACCATAGTATTGTCTAACTCTGCTTTATAGTGGGACTGGAGACTGAACCTGGGATTTCAAAGCCTCAGGCATGAAAGTATCTTTGCATAACTATTATGCTATCTCCTCCATCCTTAACAGTTCAGTTTAAAGTCAAAGTTTCAAAAAAACTGTTTACTAGGATACTAAGTGAGGACCGTAAACTTGTTTAACTGTAAACCAAAGACAAAACTGAGCCAGTCAGGGAATGTGTTTGTCTCACATCAGTGCTACATCTAGTCATTCAGTCATTCTAAGAAAATTACATATTTGGAATATATCAATTTTCAAAGAGAAATGTATAAAATACATATTCGTCCTCAATAATCTAAATCTAGTGAAGAAATAACACATATTCACCAAACACTTAAAGGTCAGTAGGTGCAGAGGTTATGAAATGATTCATGACTAAATGACTGCTTTGTTACAAGGGTGGGATTACAGACTGGGTGATGATAAGGCATTTCTTTCAATATTATTTGGATGTCTAAAAATAGAGGAAAAAGGAGAAGAAAATAGATTATTAAAGTAACTATGGCTGGCTGCTAGTATCTGGAGACAGTGGAAGTTTTTGAAATATATCAACAGTAGGAACAAAGTTACAGTAGCCAAACATGGCATCCTGACTAAATGAGAGTCTAATGTAGGTGAACTGGAAAGAAGACAAGAACTGGAGGAATTATTAGGGAAGAGGATGGCAGTTTGCAGAAGACTGGGCGAAGAGATCTAAGTAAGAAAGCAGTTAAACTAACTGTAAACCCTAGCATGATTTTCATATGAATGAAATCCTATTATATATTTAAATGCAGCATCCACTGGAATAAAAGTAGAAAATAATGAAAAAGCAAAAATATGAGTTGTAAAAGAAGGTACCTGAAGTGAACATTGTCCTGAGATATGAGCATGAAGAAGTAATTTAAGATGTTACACTAACTTTTGTACTCTATACAATTTTTTTCATCAACTAGGTAATATTTCTAACATTGTCAGCAAATCATTCTGGAATAGCTGATCAAATAAATTAAGTTCGGGGTAGGGCGTAGTGCAGCAGGTTAAGCACACTTGGAGCTGCACATGGAGCAAAGCACAAGGACAGGCATCAGGATCTTGGTTTGAGCTCCTGGCTCCCCACCTGCAGGGGAGTCGATTCACAGGTGGTGAAGCAGGTCTGCTGGTGTCTTTCTCTCCTCCTCTCTGTCTTCCCCTCCCCTCTCCATTTCTCTGTGTCCTATCCAACAACAACAACATCAACAACAACAATAATAACAACAATAACAATAAAACAACAAGAGCAACAAAAGGGAAAATAAATACAAATAAAAATAAATAATGAATTAAATTGGTTAAGTGAAAGGAGTTATTTGGAGGTCTTTCTTCTGCCTTGGTAGATGTATCCTTGACTGGAAGCTTTTATTTACTCCCTATGCTATTGAAAATTATCATGCTTTGTATCATCCAAACTTTATATAATAGTGAAATATACACCAATGATAACAAAATGTACAAAACTTTTAGGTCAGGGTGAAAATCATGCCAATTATGCATTCACAGATATTTACAATATGGACATTAGAAAAATCTATTCTTTCTTTCTTTGTTCTTTCTTTGTTGTCACTTTCTAAGATTAAAAAAAAGCATGACCTTTGATTGCCAGGATATTGAGCATTTGATTCTATTAACTAAACTGCCTTTTGTAAGGTGACACACAATATTTTCCTTTTGGATTGTTTAATTCAAGAGTGTGATAATGATCTTCCAGCTTACTTCTTTAGTTTATATTCTTGAATTAAATAATCCAAAAGGAAACTGCTTGCAAATATAGTGCATACTAAGTAATCTTTACATAGTGGAAAAACATTGTCAAAAATAATAAAATAGAATTAAAGGGGCTAGCACATCCTAATCAAATCATAGTCAACTATTTAATAATCTGTTAAACTAGAAGGGTACACACAATATAAACATAATGAATTATTTAATTACCTATGATATTTCAGGCAGATGCCAGCTGATTCTCAGGCAATGAACTTCTACAGATAATGGAATGAACTTCCACTACAAAACTATTCTCATAAAGCTTATAAACTTTTTAGTACATTGTTTTCATGCACTTCTTATAAAGTATTCTCATGCATTTTTTATTGTTGTTGTTTTGTTTTCTAGTAAAGTAAGTTATCTAACCTTTCTGAGTTCTGTTTTCTTCATTTATTACAAGAGAAAAGTGTGATACTGCCCATTGGAATGGGTGCAAATATTAAATGGATTTACAGTTGTTTTTGGAAGTTCAAACCATCTGATATATAGTAGCTGCTACTACTGCCATAGTTATTAAAACATATAGTTATAAACATACATGCAGGATTGCTACTGTCACAGTAATTATAAGCATCTACTACCAAACCATTAAAATGTTACTAAGTATCAATAAGATATTTGGGAAAAAATCAGAAAGCCCAAATGAAAATAAATGGACTGGGTGTAGTGTACAAAACAAAGGACTTTGGTGAAGAAGGGGAAGGGAGGGCTTAGAAAGGATGCTGGAGTCCTGGTGGAAATAGAAATAAGTTGAGTGTTTTACAGACATCTATCATGGAGACATGAGAAATTGCACCCACGTGCCAACAGCTGTGCCATAAAAAAAAAAGAGAAATAAGAAAAATGTATAAGCCATTTAAAGCTTAGGTAGATTCAAAGTTAGTTTAAAAAGAAGTCAGATAGAGTGGGGAAGACAGCATAGTGGTTATGGAAGCAGATCCCAATGCCTGAGGCTCTGAGGTCCCAGGCTCAATTCCCCACGCATCCATAAACCAGAGCTCTGGTAAAGAAAAAAAAATGAAAACAAGCCACACAACTCAGTTACGAGGTTTTCCTTCTTTAGAGGAGGAGCAGCACAGAAAGGCATTTTGAGACAAATGATTACTCTGTTGTTGTTGTAAGGCATATTAATGTATTGATTCAATTTAATACGACTCTCCTTATATCCAAGGAAAAAATATATGTGTATATATATTATCTTTATTCATTGGATAGAGACAGCCAGAAATCAAGAGGGAAAGGTGGAGATAGGGAGAGACAGAGAGACATCCGCAGCACTGTTTCACCACTTACAAAACTTTCCCCCTGCAGGTGGGGGAAGGGGGGCTTGAACTGGGGTTCTAATGTATTGTAACACGTGTGCTCAACCAGGTACACCACCACCCAGCACCCCAAAGAACAAATATTTTCAGCTAAGTCATCAATTGGGAAAATGTGTGCACATTCACAATAGAGCATTCACATCACTTTGGAGCAGAATTCGCAGGAACACATAACTTCCCCTTCATCAGCAGCAGCCTCTGTGATTGGATACTTGAACATTTTCTATAACAACGTACATATATATATATATATACACACACACACACACACACACACACATACACACACACACACACACACACACACACCCTCCAGGGTTATTGCTCGGGTTAGGTGCTGGCATTTGAATCCACTGCTCCTGGAAGCTATTTTTCCCTTTTGTTGCCCTTGTTGTTTGTCATTGTTGTTGTTATTGTATTTATTGTTATTGCTGTCATTGTTGCTGGGTAGGACCCAGAGAAATCGAGAGAGGAGGGGAAGACAAAGAGGAGGAGAGAAAGATAGACACCGGCAGACCTGCTTCACCACTTGTGAAGCTACACCCCTAAAGGTGGGGAGCCAGGGGCTCAAACCAGGATCTTTATGCCAGTCTTTAGCCTGTGCTATGTGCATTTAACCTGCTGCACTAGTGCCTGGCCCCCGACAAAGAATATATAAATATTTTTATTTATAAAAAGGAAACACAAAACCATAGGATAAAAGGGGTACAACTCCATACAGTTCCCACCACCAGAACTCCGTATCCCATCCCCTCCCTTCATAGCTTTCCTATTTAACCCATCTGGGAGTATGGACCCTTGTCATTGTGGGATGCAGAAGGTTGACGGTCTGGCTTCTGTAATTGCTTCCCTGTTGAATATGGGCATTGACAGTTCAATCCATATTCCAGCCTGCCTCTCTCTTTCCCTTGTGGGGTGGGGTTCTGGGGAAGCGGAGCTCCAGGACACATTGGTGGGGTTGTCTGTCCAGGGATGTCTGGTTGGCATTATGCTAGCATCTAGAACCTGGTGGCTGAAAAGAGAGTTGACATATAAAGCCAAACAAATTGTTGACTAATTATGAACCTAAACGCTGGAATAGTGCAGATGAAGAGTGAGGAGGGGGGTCTCCATTTTGTAAATAGCTAGTAGGTACATTTTAGTTATATTTCAAAGGGCCTCTGGCTATACTAGTTTTTTTTTTTTCCCTGAGCCTGAAATCTGATATGCTGGTGGATCCAAGTTATTGTCTGGGGAGATGATGTCATGGATGGACAAAGAACCAGAAAGCTGGATCAGAGAAGAGAGTAGCTCCCTAATATGGGAAAGGTGTATAAATATTGTTGACTGCAAACCCCATCGATTGATGTGATCTGGGGACCATAATCAGCTTAGGAGCCTATGTGACCTCTGCATCTTGTAGATCTGAGCTCACATTCTGTGTTCAAGAGTAGGAACGTTCCAAGCTGCCCACAAAGGGGTCTTTTGTTGTTCCTGATGGAGATGACTGGTAACAATGGAGAGAGGGATTTATTTGAGGTCTAGGCCCATCGTGTCTATTTGGGAAACTCAGGACCCCAGCTGATGGGGTGGCCTGATAGTGACTAAAGAGTCATAGTTAAAGTATGCCAGTCTTTTGTCCTTATTCAGCTTTTGCAGTCCTTGCTTTGATAAGGTTAGCTTTGGAGTGAGTGAGGAAAGTATAATAGGAAGTATGTGAGGAGGGTGTCTAAGTAGACACTATTTTATTATGAACTTTATACTGACTCACTGCAGACTACTTTTGCTTTCAGGTATATATTTTGCCCTAATTTATGGATACATGTGAACCTGCTCTATCTCATGGGACCTGGTCTATATCTAAGTTTTGGGCTCAGCATGCTTCACTTCAGACTATGTCCAGAGAAGTCAGGCGTGGAATGTCAACCCTTCAGCCTCATTATGCAGGTGAGAACAATGAATATTTTTACATGCACAAAAGATTTTAGTCAGTTGGTGAAAATCATGGAGTCTATTGGCAGGGAAGAAAAGGGCTAAGGGATAGAAAAGGGATAAACTAGAAGGTTCTTCTTGATAGAATGACTGAAATTTTGGTGAGAAAGTAATGAGTCTCAGTCATATAGAGAGGTGTACAGCTATGCCCTTGACATTTTATAGTATTGTAAGTACTATGCCATAATAGTTTGCATCTGTTTAATGAGCCCACTTAAAAGTAATGTTGAAGGACAGCAGCAACAAATGCTAGAGAGGATGTGGGGACAGAGGAACCCTTTTACATTGCTGGTGGGAATGTAAATTGGTACAGCCTCTGTGGAGAGCAGTCTGGAAAACTCTCAGAAGGCTAGACATGGACCTTCCATATGACCCAATAATTCCTCTCCTGGGGTTATACCCCAAGGACTCCATAACACCCAACCAAAAAGAGGTGTGTACTCCTATGTTCATAGCAGCACAATTCATAATAGCTAAAACCTGGAAGCAACCCAGGTGCCCAACAACAGATGAGTGGCTGAGAAAGCTGTGGTATATATACACAATGGAATACTATGCAGCTATCAAGAACAATGAACCCACCTTCTCTGACCCATCTTGGACAGAGCTAGAAGGAATTATGTTGAGTGAACTAAGTCAGAAAGATAAAGATGAGTATGGGATGATCCCACTCATCAACAGAAGTTGAGTAAGAAGATCTGAAAGGGAAACTAAAAGCAGGACCTGATCAAATTGTAAGTGGGGCACCAAAGTAAAAACCCTGTGGTGAGGGGTAGACATGCAGCCTCCTGGGCCAGTGGGGGATGGGAGTGGGTGGGAGGGATGGGTCACAGTCTTTTGGTGGTGGGAATGGTGTTTATGTACACTCCTAGAAAAATGTAGACATATAAATCAGTAGTTAATTAATATGAGAGGGGGAAAATCAGTTGTAGGTCTCAAAGTTTCTCAAAACACAAACTGAATCTTTTTAATATATAGGCTGTGTATTTGATATGCAGACTCTCTCAAAAGCCAAGACCAAGTAGATTAGAAGCATCCAATAGCACAGCTATATACAAGATACTGGATACTGTACAGTAAACCCTAACAAAAGGACTTTTCAAAGTTAACCCAATTAACAAATAATGTGATGATAACATTAACTATCGATTGTCTTTTTGAACCCTAAGACAGCAGGAACCTCACATCTCCACTATAGAGCCCCTACTTCCCCCAGTCCTGGAACCCTTGGATAGGGCCTACTTTCCCGTATGCCTCTCCCAATCCATACCAAATAATATTGCATCCGCCGATCACAACCTAACCAATGCAACAATTGCCACCTCAACATGCTTCACCTCAGACTGTGTCCAGAGACTTCACGTGTGGAATTACAACCCTTCAGCTTCATTACTCGGGTGAGACCTTTCCTTTTATAGTACACTCTAATTTCATCTCAGGTGGTTCACTTTCTAACAAAGTCCCATAACATAGATATATATCAGTTTCTGTGAGAGAGAGCTTATGTTCACACGTATCCATAAACTACTGCAAAATATATACCTGAAAGCAGAAGTACACTAGAGTTTGCAGTGAGTACCTCCCTAACACTTCCTCTCCACTATTCCAAGCTTGGGATCCATGATTGCTCAACAATTTGTTTGGCTTCGTATGTTAATTCTCTTTTCAATCACCAGGTTCCAGATGCCACCAGGATGCTGGCCAGGCTTCCCTGGATTGAAGACCCCACCAATGTGTCCTGGAGCTCAGCTTCCCCAGAGACACACCCTACTAGGGAAAGAGAGAGGCAGACTGGGAGTATGGACTGACCAGCCAATGCCCATGTTCAGCGGGGAAGCAATTACAGAAGCCAGACCTTCTACCTTCTGCAACCCACAATGACCCTGGGTCCATGCTCCGAGAGGGATAGAGAATGGGAAAGCTATCAGGGGAGGGGGTGGGATATGGAGATTGGGTGGTGGGAATTGTGTGGAGTTGTACCCCTCCTACCTTATGGTTTTGTTCTTTTATCCATTCTTAAATAAAAAATTTAAAAAAAGGTAATGTTGATAATTTCTAGTCAGTTACCTGAATTGTTAAGGAAAAAATAAAATAACATGCCCTGATTTCCAGAGCATGAATAAAATGTCTGCTCGTGCATCAGAGATGTTAGTGCCAGCTTTGAGTTTTCTGTTCAGTTTCTGTATGAAGAGGTCAGTTATCCTAGAGAAATATGTTTCCTGTGCAGTTGGGTAATAGATGAATTGAATTATCACACACACACGTACACACATACATACACATACACAAAGAGAAAGAGATACAGAGACAGAGAGAGAGCTTTTCCTATCTTCCCAAATAGTGGTAGCTATCTTTCTGCTTGATTAACTTACACATTTTTGTTGTAGCAGTACTTAGCACAGCACCCAACCTGTGCTAGTAGTTTCTCTTTTGAATATCTGTAGAGTGTAATATTAAATAAATAGATATACTAACTGGCAAACTGACAGATCATGTATTTAATTTTCACAGAAAGATTTCAGGATGGGGAGTCAGGTGGTAAGGCAGCTGGTGTAAAGTGCAAGGACTAGCATAAAGATCCCGGTTCGAGCCCCCGGCTCCTCACCTGCCGGGGAGTCACTTCACAAGCGGTGAAGCAAGTCTGCAGGTGTATAGCATTCTCTCCCCCTCTCTGTCTTCCCCTCCTCTCTCCATTTCTCTCTGTCCTACCCAACAATGTCAATATCAATAACAACAACAATAATAATTAGAACAATAAAACAACAAGGGCAACAAAAGGGAATAAATAAAATAAAAAAGAAAGATTTCAGGATGGAAATAATAGATAAACTAGTAATAATGACATTGGTTATTTACTGAGTATTTATTAATGTGGTATACTAAGTGTTTCATTTTAATTCTCAGGTGAACCCTAGTAGCTACTATTTATAATTTCCACTTTTCAAAGGGAAAAATGGTATTCACAGTTTAAGGCTACTCTAGAGGACATCTAATTGATCATTTAGATTGTGGGAAGGTTAGTTATAGGCTTTAAGTGTCGTATTACTGACTATATTCTTAATAACCAGCATTTAATACCAGCTCCCAACTCTTGAGAGTGGACACAATTCAATAAGCACTGACATGGTCGTTTCAGAAATCTAAACCATTCTATTGCAATTACCTATGACTCTGGAATACAGGCTAACTTGGTCTTATATTCTAGTTGTATAAAAAGCCACATTGTCACTTTGTTACACAGGGATTCTTGAGATTTCCAAAGCCTTACTCATTTGCAAGCCTCATTTGCAGGGAAAAGAAATAAGCAAGACTAATCTGCAGATGAATACAAATATAGAAGTATTTTCCTATAAACGGAAAATGGAAATGGAAAAATCTTTATTTGAAGAAATTAGTTTTGAGAACTGAAAGTAAAAGTGGGCTAGATTTTCTTGGAGATGTAAGGTAGCATGTCTGGTATATTTATTTATTTATTTATTTATTTTACCAGCGCACTGTTCAGTTCTGGTTTATGGCTGTGCAGGGAATTGAACCTGGGACTCTGGAGCCTCAGACAAAAGTCACTTTGTGTAACCATTATGAATACATGCTTGCTGTGCTCCAGATACCTGTCAGTGACTCTGGCACATAAAGGAATATTGACTTACACTTCAAGTCTGAACCTGAATCTGTGATCTTGTCTGAATGAATGGAGGCAAAGGTGCTAGGGGACACATCTCCATTAAGTGTCTGGGTTTGTTTGATCCAATGCCAATGGTTGATTCCTCTAACAGAGTCAGGAATAATGAAGTCAACAGGGGAATGCAGACAGAACACATACTAGTGAACATTCAGGGGCCTATTCCTCAATTTACCTTTATTATTGCCGAAGCTCACGGGCGATAAATTTCTTTTGTACCATTTTAAACCCTTTAGACACTAGGAAAATCCAGAGATGGTGCTGTCAGCTTCACAGTTTCTTAAATTGCCTCTTTCTTTCTCCTTTTCTCTTTCTTTTCTATTTCCTCCTCCTCTTCCTCTTCCTCCTCTTCCTCCTCCTTTTCCTTCTCTCTCTCTCTCTCCCCTTTTCCCCTGTTTTTCTTATCTCCCCTCTTTCATTAGAGCACTGCTCAGCTCTGGCTTACGGTGGTACTAGAGAGGGGAATGAATCTTAAACCTCAGAGTTCAAGCATAGAAATCTTTTGTATAACCATCATGTTATCACCCAGGCCCAGTTGTCCTCTTACACACTAGTTATTTTACTCTTGTTTCCTTTTGTCTTTCTTCAGACATTGAAATTATTGATTTAGAAAAAGGTAAGGGACTTGGGAGTGTGACCCACTATTCTCAATCATCAAGTAGCAACTATTCGGATTTCTTGACAATAAAGGAGGAGATAAAAATAGAACATAAAGTGGAACCTGGAACAGCGCAATTCATAATAGTATACTTCTTTATACTAAACCTACATTCAACCATAGCCCTAATTTTCTTAAGCTTCTTAATAGAAATAGAATCTCTTAGCATCTCGTTTGGCATGTGTGTTTCTAGATAAAAGGCACAAAGGCAGCTGATCTTCAAAGACTCTTTGTCTCATTCTAAAAATGACATTCTTCATTGCCCTTTTTAAAGGAGGTGAATATAAATGACTCTATATTTCCAGCACATACAGTTTCCTTGGCACAGAGTTACCTTGTGACACAAAAGACGAAAGTACATAATACTTGAAAATAATGAGCAATAAGAGTTTCCTGCACCAAGATAATGACTTCTTTCTTCTCTGGTCCTACTAATCCAAATGACTCAAAAACCCCAAAGTATAGAAAAGAATGAAATTTCTCTTCATTGTCCAGTTTGAACAAACCTAGAGAGATTCTAAAAGGCTAGGAGTAGATATGATCAAAGGTAATACAAGTGATTCTATAAGGACCACGAGTGAGCTATCCATTTAATCTTGAAAGCAGCAGCACCTCCCCAGGAAGAGGAATAACACTTCAGAGAGCCTATGTTGGGTATGAGAGTGTTTTAAAACACTTATCACAAGGAAATGAGAAATTGTACCTATGTGTCAACAACTGTACTGTAAGCCATTAAGACACAATAAAATAGTAAAAAGTAAAAAACAGGCTCTTAGAACTATTCTAAGTCTCTAAGAATAGAAATATTTACCATTTATTGTGTTCACTGTGTCATAGACACTTAGTTAAATGAATCTCATTTAATTATTTCACTGATTACAAGCCTGTTAAAAGTTGTGACGTAGATTGGCTAAGTGATATGATGAAGGTCAGATAGCTAACATATTTGAGAGTTATATAATTAAACCCCAGGACTTTTTGTTTCCAATATTCACACTTTTAGTTTGCATGAGTAATATTTTCTTTCTATCTATAGCAACATGGAATTCTGTTATAATTAATAATCGGTTTATTCAACCTCAAATTTAGAACCCGAATTGATTTTCACATCTTATCAGACTTGTAATTGTATTGATCTAAGTACTATTATTTCTAGCAATGGAGAGTTAGTGTAAGAAGAGAGAAGCAAAACAAAATGAGCTGCACATAAGTGGGCAAATAGAATGGGATGTTCCTTGAGCCTTACCACAGATTAAACCTAAACTTTCTTTAAATGATAGAATTTTAAATATTTCAGTTAAGTCACTATATTTTTCAATTACATAGGTTCATTTTCAGACTAGCTAAATTAATTCCTTCTCTAGTTTCCTTTATATTTTCTCCCTATTTTCTTCAAATGTTATTTGAGACTTGATTTTTTTAATTTTAAGAACAAGCAACTCTATTGGCTAATCTGTGATCCTATTAATTAAAAAGATTTAAGAGTGATAATATTAGTAATCCTTCTAGAACTTTAGTATCTGCATACAGAGTTCCAAGTCCTCTGCTACTCCTGCTATGTTTTTCTGTATTGTCAGTGTTCTCAAATGTATTAAACAGGACTCAGAGAAGTAGTCTGGATGCGACTTAATCTTGTATTAAACCCTAAATTTCTACTAAAGTAGTGGGTAAGCATTTATGTCATGAGTTGAGTTGGTTTTAACTTCTGATGAAATCACTTTGCAACTATATCAAGTTTGTAACTTACTGGTACTTCATTTTCTTTATTTTAAACAAGAGAAAATGGCACCACCTGGCTTAAGAAGTCTTTGTGAGAGCTAAATGCACCACTATGCTAACCTATCTGAGTCTCTACCTGTAGACTTTTCTCCTATGACAGTGAACGAGCTGTTCACAATTCTTCATAAGACTAAACTTCCACTTCTATAGTGAATCCCATATCTCATTATCCTTCAAGGGACACTGGCCTAGTATCTTTTCACTTTCTCCTCTTAATTATTAATTTTTCCCTTCTCATATCTTTCTCATCAGAACACTTAAATTCCCACAGCCAATTTTATTTTCTCTTTTTATTCAGAATATGTTAAAGTGAAAATTCCATTTCCTCCACTATTACATTCAATTTGGTCATGTCAAACTCACAAATAATATCTTGCTATCCAGTCAATTAGCAACATTTGAAGTAGCTGATTATACTTACCTCTCTGAGATCAAAAAAACCACATGCCCTTGGCTTCCCCCTTACTTTTACTAGCTGCTATTTTTGCATTCCTTTGCTAAGTTTTTTTTTTCTTTCCTCCAGTCTCTTCCTCTTCCTAACTCTAGGGAACTTCTTGCTCCTAATGTTGTATGTCCTATCGATTCTATTTATGTTTATCCACTTGGTGATATCACTTAGCCACATGACTCCATCTAGATATTAATGACTCCAAAAACCAAGTCATCCTTCAGATATCAAGCTTCTGCATTTAACCATCAACTATCTTTCTATATGTATACCTACAGGCAATAAAAAAGTCTCACAAACCTTGTGGGACTTAGATATAAAATATGAGTGAATATATTCTAAGAAGTTCCAAGTGCTGCATAACTTTGGAGAGGGAATGATATGAGAGTTAAAGAAGCTGCTGAAATGTTAAGAAGTTATCTCTAAGTTGGGTTCTTGGAATGTGAGCAATGTACCATTAAATAAAGACTTTTATTATTAAGTAAAAAAGGAAGGGAATAATGGAAGAAAGGCTATGAAATAAGAATCAGTCCAGTAATTAGAGAAAGTAAAAGGAAACAAACATTGTGTTCTAAGACTTTATGGGTCGGCAAAATCTTAAATGAGATTGTGTAACAAGGGTAGATCTCACTCAAGTGTACTGAATATCTGGCGAGAGGTTCAACTCCATGTGGTGGATAATTGGCATTCTGCTGAGATGGTGCTTTATGAAAACAACCCTGCTAATGGGCTGTAAGAGAACTGGAACAGAAGTAAAAGAATAGTTAGAAAACTCCAAAGTAAATGAAGCTCAAGTGAGGCCTTTGAGAATATATATATTTTTCATTTTTACCTAAGAAGTTCTTGAGAAAACCCCACCAAAATTTTCTTAAACTGTTTTTTTTTAAATTTTTAAATTCACTTGTTATAATCAAAGTAGCATTACATAATAGCATTATATAAGTTTTTTGGTATGCATCATTGAAAGCATGTGCATAATTTACAACAAAAAATCCAATTCTGTTGTTCACTTTTCATTTGCTCCCTTTGCTATGTCAAATATAATTTAAAATGTAACAAACAGATCAGTCTCTGAAACTAAGTGAAAAATGAAATGATTACTGGGGGAAAAGGGAGAAATGGGAAAGTGGGTATTTTTTATAGTGAGGACACTAGAACTGGTGGGTACAATTAAGTACATATAGAAGTATAAAGCTGAGAGTCAGGTGGTAGTGCAGCAGGTTAAGCACAGGTGGCACAAAGCACAAAGACCTGCATAAGGATCCCTTTCCAGTCCCTGGCTCTCCACCTGCAGCAGGTCTGCAGGTGTTTATCTTTCTTTCCCTATCTCTGTCTTCCCCTCCTCTCTCCACTTCTCTCTGTCCTAACAACGACAGAACAGCATCAATAACAACAACAATAAGAAATAACAAAGGCAACAAAAAGGGAAAATAAATAAATAAATATATATATTCTTAAAAAGTATAAAGCTATAGCCTTTAGTTTTATAATATTGTATAGAGGTATAAAGCTATAACCTTAAGTTCTGTAGCACTATAAATTAGTATTAGATGAATAAAAAATTAGTAAAACAGGTTACAGATCAAATGTCAGATGTGATAGTGCTTAATTAAGAATTTTAGCGTGAAGCACAAGGACCAGGCATAAGGATCCCAGTTTGAGCCCCTGGCTCCCCACCTCCTGCAGGGGAGTGATTCACAGGTGGTGAAGCAGGTCTGCAGGTATCTGTCTTTCTCTCCCCCACTTTGTCTTCCCCACCATTTCTCTCTGTCCTATCCAACAATGATGATACCAACAACAACAGCAATAATAACCACAACGACAATAAAAAACAACAAGGGCAACAAAAGGGAAAATAAATATATATAAAAATTGAAATAAAAAACTAATCTGTTAGTTTTTTAAAAAAGAATTTTAATTATGATTTCACAATTTCTTCTCAACTTTGGTGTTACTAGACCTTACTTTTTATGCCTCAAATATTTGCACAAAACATTCAAAAGCTGGAAGGCCCAGGAACATATACTTGTATACTTGTGCAGGAGAATAAAATATTCTTGGGCCTAACGGGTTTCCTTTTCCTTGGTATTGTCCACTTTATTCAAGAAGGTTGGCATGTAAATAGCACATGCATGATCATAACCTTTTAAGTGGCACTCCGTAATCATCAGGATTCCACTTTAATTATCAAACTGCAATGTGTAGTTTCTCAAAGTAATTAGTTGTTTGGATTCTACAGCAATGTATTTTACAACCTTCAGCAATCCTTTGATACTTAAGAACAAAGAACTCTGCTTTAAGCAGCTTTATACAGCTTTGAGAAAATCAGAGTCAAAATATGATGATTTAATTAGAAAAAAGTGGGTCATATAAGTAGTACTTTTGTCTCAATTCCATAAATGGAAAAAGATCATTTGAATATGTGTTAGGGGCATGTCAGGAACAGAGACCCTGGGGGGGGGGCATTTCTGGAAAGAACGTCCGCACTCTGTTCAGGATAAAAACAGCCATTATGGGATGGATTTTTATATGTCTCTATCTAAATGAGGCATCCTGGAACAACTAATTGCTGTTGAATGGTCACAGAGACCAACCCAATAGCAGACAGGGCTGGTCTGCTCCCTTTTAGGTCTGTCAACAACTTACTTGGCCCTGGGAAGCAGGAGTCAGTCTGTGTTGTCCTGCACTTTTGTGCATCTCTCCTGCTTGCATCTCTGCAGATGAAGTGTGTTTTGCCTAATTCATTGAGCCCCAGTGATTGTGTGTGTGTGTGTGTGTGTGTGTGTGTGTGTGTGTGTGTGTGTGTGTGTATTTGCCTCCACAGTTATTACTGGGGTTCAGTGCCTGCACTAGGAATCCACCTCTCTCAGCAGCTATTTCCTGGCCCATCTCTTCCATTTTACTGACAGGACAGAGAGAAACTGAGATAGAGAAAGGAGAGAGGGAGAGGTAGGGGGAGAGAGGGAAACAGAGAGGGAGACAGAGAAGGAGGGAGGAGGGAGGGAAGGAGAGAGAGAGAGAGAGAGACCTGCAGATCTGCTTCACTGCTTATGAAGAGTTCCACCTTACAAGTGTTGAGGGAGGGTTGAACCCAGATCCTTGAGCATGGTGACATGTGTGTTTAACCAGGTGCACCACTGCCTGACCCCTCATTGACTCTTCATGATGACTATCCCTAGACACCTGGTGCTGTGAAGTCCACAGGTGATTCCTGAAGAGAGCAGAAACACTTCAATAGACTTGGGAACCTGCTTTAGCCCTAAGAGAATTAAAGCCCACTTCCCCGAAAACAGATGGAATACGGACATACATTTTTAAACTTTAGTAAGACTTCCAGCTTAGTTATACTTTAATGGCTACCTAAATATAAGGATTTCCCCCACACAGAGTTAATAGTATTTTCCTTCTGTATTAATAAATGTTTATTTATAAACACACACTATATACATATATATGTATATATGATGCAGATATAATAATAATGATTTAATATTTTCAAATGATATGCAGCTGTGACAAAAATCATGGATGTGGTACTAAAATACTTCTTTAAAGTTATCTTTATTTGATAGAGACAGCCAGAAATTGAGAAGGAAGGGGGTGATAGAGAAGGTGAGAGACAGAGATACCTGCAGCACTGCTTCACCACTCATGAATATTTCCCCACCTGCAGGTGGGGGCCAGAGGCTTGAACCTGGGTCCTTGAGAACTATAACATGTGCACTCAACCAGCTGTGCCATCACCTGGCCCCAGTACTAAAATACTCTTGATGAAAATTATAGTTTAATGGAGTAAATTGAGAATCTTGAAGATTACTTTAAAAGTTTCACAAATGGTTGATAAAACCCAATACAATTTTTTAAAAAGTGCTATCATTTGCAATACTACATCTGAGATGTCAAAGTCATAACATAAGACTAGAATACTTAGTTTTCCAAGCTGGGGGTATGGGTTGACCTGCCAAAACCCATGTCCAGTTGGAGAAGCAATTACAGAAACCAGATCTCTCATCTTCTGCACCTCAAAAAGAATTTTGGTCCTTACTCCCAGAAGGGGAGAAATAATGGGGAAGATTACCAGAATACCTGAATTCTAACTCCATTGGGATCCAGAGAGAAAAGAGGAAAATGGAGGGTCATTTGGAAGTAGTAATAGGTGTAGGTGTGACTGGGAAAGAAACAGAAGAACAGACTTGGGGGGGTGGGATGGACAAGTATATAGACAGATAGCTGTAGAAATAATAGTTAACTCATATCTGCAATCTTGGGAGAACTTCTGTAGCTTCCAATGGAGGGACTGGGGGTACAGAACTCTGGTGCTGAGAATGGTGGGAAATTATATCCCTGTTATATTTTGTAATTTTGTAAATCAATATTGAATCACAAATAAATTTAAAATAATAAGCTTAGTTTTCTTAATCTTTATGTTCTTTTTTTTCTTCCCCACCTGCACTCTGCTTCACCCCTTCCTTTTCCTCATTTCATTTCTTTTCTTTTCTTTTCTTTTCTTTTCTTTTCTTTTCTTTTCTTTTCTTTTTTCTTTTTGTTCCAGAGTTATTGCTGAGGGGTTTTGTGCCTACACTAGGAATCCACTGCTCCTGGCATCCATTTTTCTTTCTTTTTTTTTTTTCTGTCTTCTCTTTCTCTTTATTGAATAAGACAGAGAGACATTGAGAGGGGAGGGGAAGAGAGAGGGAGCCAGACAGAGAGACACCTGTGCACCTGCTTCACCACTAGTGAAGCAGTCTCCCTGAAGGTGGGGATCCTTGCCTGGTTCCTTGAGCTTTGTACCATGTGTGCTTTGTACCATGTGTGCTTAACAGGGTAAATCACCACCTGACCCTTTTATCTTTTTTTCTTAAGAGTTCAGATTTGATGTCATTCTGTAAGATTTTTATTCAGGTTAATAATTTTGGGAGATATATGTAGTCCATTCAATTTTCTCTGTCCTATTCAATAAAGACAAAGAGAGGACAGGAAAAAAAGAAAAATGTCTGCCAGGAGCAATGGATTCCTAGTGCAGCCACAAAAACCCCTCAGCAATAACCTTGGAACAAAAAGAGAAAAGAAAAGAGGGAAACAAAGGGGTGAAGCAGAGTGCGGTTGGGGAAGAAAAAAAAGATCATAAAGATTAAGAAAACTAAGCATCTTATTTTAAATTTTATTTGTGATTCAATATTGATTTACAAAATTACAAAATATAACAGGGATATAATTTCCCACCATTCTCAGCACCAGAGTTCTGTACCCCCAGTCCCTCCATTGGAAGCTATAGCAGTTCTCCCAAGACTGCAGATATGAGTTAACTATTATTTCTACAGCTATCTGTCTATATACTTGTCCATCCCACCCCCCCAAGTCTGGTCTTCTGTTTCTTTCCCAGTCACACCTACACCTATTACTACTTCCATTTTGGTCACTGTTTTTACTTAGTTTTCTATATTAATTTAGTTAATGAGGTTTAGGTATATTGTCAATCCACATCCACAGTAAGGCCATATCACATGGTCACAAGTAGCTATAGAAACTGTATAATTATGTAAATTGCTCATCTAGTATTTCAATTAGTCACTCCTATGTCCAAAAGGAGTTCTTAAAAAACATGATTGAATCATAACATTTGTCACATGCAAAGAGATGAATAAATACATTACAAATAAAGATTAAAAATCTTGAGAGGCCAAAAATCAACAGTCCTTTTGTTGGAGAGCATTTTTAAAGAGCTCTTTCTGTATTCCACTGATGGAACTCTAAAATATAGTCAAGTACTGTGTGAGATGAATATCAATTCTGTGCTCTTTGGTGGGAATTGTAAATAGAATCTCTAGGTATTCTTTCTAATAAAGTGAACTACCCATTCTTTATGCATAGCTTGTTTTTTATTCTTCTATATGAAGTAACAAGTTTCTTTCTCTTAATAAGATGCATTTGTCAATATCAGCCACTCCTGGTCTGCAAATACTGAATAAGCCTACATATAAAGCATTCTCTGTAGTCCACTTAACAGTATTTTCACCCAGTCTATCTCACAGTAAAAACTGCAATTTGCCAAGGATTCTTGAATGTAATCACAGCTGCCTCTTGACAGGAAAGTCTGCAGGAGAGAGAAATACTTTTTCTAGATGTATTATCAATGTATAAAGATAATGGGAAAGATTAAGGAACCCCCAAGTTGCTTTTTAAAAAATCAACCTTTTAAAGATTTTTTAAAACAAGATTTGTGTTATCAAAATAATTATCTCTACTTTTTCTTTGCCTTACCATCACACTACAACAAAATAAGATGACCCTCCAAGAAATCATGGGAAACTATATTTATTTTAGATTCAATAAATGTAGTCATTGATTTTTATTCTCAGGCGCAACCCCATGGACAGGTACTGTCAAGAACATCAAGAATCGATTTGTAGTAGAGTGAGGTAAGCAAATACAGTAGGGGAGTTCTCAAATCCCCCATCAGGTCACAGGCTTCTGGTTAACAGTAGTTTCATTTCTGAAAGGTGAAGCTGAGAAGCTTCTCCTTGGAATTCAGAGTCATTAGTATGTGTTAGAGAATCTTGCAAAGTTGTACATTCTTAACAGCTCACACATTTGGCAGAACTATTCCCATTTACGCTGTGTGCCGTGAAATTATTTCCATTTCTGTAATAGTGAGTGAGCAATGAAAGCATCAGACATGGACAACTGTCTTTCTTGAAATTGTCTGTAGGAAAAGAAACAGGATAGTAATAAGCTGCTCTATATGCCAAGGCTAAGAATATTAACCGAAATGACAAGTCTTGTGTTAAAACTTTGCTTTCAACATTTGTGGCTTTGCAAAATCACTTTACACGGCAGAAAGCAGAGGATCTACTATGCTTCCTTCTATCTTAGGCAGAAATCTGACTACACATACATGAAATAGGAAAGGGCATGTCAAAACAAGTGATAATGTCTACCTATAAAGAATAAGTGAATGGGAAAGGGCTGTGACAGTGGTGGAAGTAAGACTTTTCTTTTGCAGTTTACCTTTAGAACCATGTAAATATTTTACATAATAAAATTAAATTAAAAATATAAGCAAAAGCAAACTGAGAGTGCTGTGAAGTCTTCCCCTCCTCCAGAGTCCTTTATTTTGGTAATTTTATTTTTTAACTTGCATATATAATACATATCCTTAAATATTAATACATACAGCTGTAGCTAGTAGTAGATGGGCATGTTATACATTTGGAATCTACTTTCAGTGGAAAAGACATAAAATGTGAAATTAGAGATGTAGATAAAAATCTCTTTAATTCTAAACTCAAATTTGAATTCATGAAGTATGTTCTCCACTACTGATAAGCCAATCTATCAGGAGGCAAGGAAACTACCGAGTCTACCGAGGCAATAGTGAAACTACTAAGCGGTCTATTAAAACTGGCTGATACTGGTCAAAGAAAGACAAAAGGAGCATCAAACATAATAACAGTTGGAGTAGATTGTAACAGATTTCCCTGCAGCAAACTGACTTCATAACAAACAACAAAATGCTAAACCACAGTGATAGCTCAGGGGAGTTGAGGGAGATAAGCCAAGGTATTATGCATAAGATCTCCTCCTACCTTCCCTACCTAATTTTTGGTTTCTTTTTTTTTTTGTAATTTTATTTATTTATCTTCCTTGTTGTCTTTTTATTGTTGTTGTAGTTGATGTCATCGTCGTTGGATAGGACAGAGAGAAATGGAGAGAGGAGGGGAAGACAAAGAGGAGGAGAGAAAGACAGACACCTGCAGATCTGCTTCACTGCCTGTGAAGCGACTCCCCTGCAGGTGGGGAGCCGGGGGCTCGAACCCGGATCCTCATGCCGGTCCTTGCGCTTAGCGCCACCTGCGCTTAACCCGCTGCGCTACCGCCCGGCTCCCAATTTTTGGTTTCTAAAAAACATCTTTTAGAGAGGGCATTGTTGCCCAAGCACTGCTTTATCCACCTATGGAGGTCTGCCATTTCAAATCATGGAAGGCATGTGCTTTCCCATTGAACTACTTCCATGGTCTATAGCTAGTTATTTTGGAAGATGCTAAGTAAAATGGGAAAACAAAAAAACCAAGCACTTATATTACTTCCACTGCTCAAGTTTTACTTTAGGATCACCAAATAGCTGATGAGTGAAAGAAGTTCTTCTCCTTCTCCTTCTCCTTCTCCGTCTCCTTTTTCTCCTCCTCTTTTTTTTTTTTTTTAATTTTGCCTCCAGGGTTGTCTCTGTGCCTGCACTACGAATCCACTGCTCCTGGAGGCCATTTTACCCATTTTGTTGTCCTTGTTGTAGTAGTTGTTGTTGTTGGATAGGACACAAAAAAAATCGAAAGAGGAAGGGAAGACAGAGAGGGGGAGAGAAAGACAGACAACTGCAGACCTGATTCATTGCTTGTGAAATGATCCACCCCCCGCAGGTGTGGAGCTGGGGGTTCAAACCGGATCCTTGAGCAGGACCTTGCTCTTTGTGCCATGTATATTTAAACCAGTGTACTACCGCCTGGCCCCAAAGTTCTTCAGAGAATTTTCTACTTAACAAATACTGAAGTAATGAATTCTTCATAGAAAAATGTATACAGGTTGAGGTATTTAATACCGTGGTTGTGCCTGATGCCCCAAATTCCCAGGTTCAGTCCCTGACACCGCCATAATCCAGATTATAGTAGTACACTGATATATTTACTTAATTAATGAAGTGATTGTAGTAAATAGATCAGAGAGTCAATACACAAACTCATTCATTAATATTTATATCACAGAAAGACATCCAGCCACTCTGGATCACTCCATAGAAGTGATTTTAAGACTATGTGTCTTATGAAAGACTTTTATCAAAGCATCAAAAAATGCTAATTAAAATCTGATCATTTCTTAAATATACAACATGAAAGAATACATTTGCAACAAGGAGAGATAATCACAAAGGTAAAATTACTTTAAAATAATTTATAAAGGGAAAATTAATGAACAAGGAACTTTTAGAAATTTTGATTTTAGACCATGTACCAAAATTACCAATGGCTGTGTATACATGTTTAAATCTGCCTTTCAAAAGTAAATGATAGAGACTTCCAAAGGTGGGCTACAGAGTAGCAGCAGCTGTGTTTCTCTCCTCTCTTCTCCTGGGTCAACCAGGAATACCAAAGGAGACCACCTTGGACCGCAACAAGACAGGACTAGATCAACTTCAGGAACGTACAAAATCACCAGTAAGTGCAAACATGTGGCTCATGGACAAAGAGAAACCTAGGGGTAGATTAAGTGGCTGGTAACAGTCCAGAAGTTTACTAGTTGAGACACCACCTCCAGTCTGTTTCACCAACAAGGGCCCATATATCAAAACACTCTAAAACTCTACAAGAATGGTGTTAAAATATCTTCAATCTTTGATATCAATAAGTGTCAATGGCCTGAATTCACCTATTAAAAAGCACAGAATAGGAAGATGGATCAGAAAACACAACTCAACAATATGCTGTCTAAAGGAAACCCACCTAATTCAACAAGACAAACACAGACTCAAAGTGAAAGGATGGAAACTCTCATACAATCCAATGGCCCATAAAAAAGGGGCAGGAACAGCTATTCTCATATCTGACATGATAGACTTTAAAATCAATAAAATTAAAAAAGATAGAGATGGACACTACTTAATGCTCAGAGGATCAGTCAATCAAGAGGACTTAACAATGATTAACATCTATGCACCCAATGAGAAGCCATCTAAATACATCAAACATCTACTGAAAGAGATACCACAATATCTTAACAGCAACATAGTCATAGTAGGGTACTTCAACACCCCACTCTCTCAACTTGACAGATTATCCAGGCAGAAAATCAATAAAGACATGAGGGAGCTAAATGAGGATATAAACTAGAACTATTGGACATTTTAAGAGTCATTCATCCCAAGAAACTGGAATACACATTTGACTCAAGTCCACATGAGTCATTCTCAAGGATAGACCATATATTAGGCCACAAAGACAGCATCAGCAAATTCACGAGCATTGAACTCATCCCAAGCATTTTCTCAGACCACAGTGGAACTAAACTAACACTTAACAGTCAATGAAAGATTAGTAATAGTCCCACAATGTGGATGCTCAACAGTCCACTACTCAACAACTACTGGGTCAAAGAGGAAATAAAGGAAGAAATCAAAATGTTTCAAGAGATCAATAAAAATGAGGATGCAAGCTATCAAAATATTTGGGACAGCTAAGGCAGTACTGAAAGGGAAGTTCATAGCCATACAAGCACACATTAGGAAACAAGAAAAAACACAAATAAACAGCCTGATTGCACATCTTAAAGACCTAAAAGAAGAAGAACAAAAGAACCCTAAAGCAACCAGAAGGGCAGAAATAACTAAAGTTAGAGCAGAAATAAATAACAATGAAAATAAGAAAACCATACAAAAGATCAACAAAAGTAAATGTTGGTTCTTCGAAAGAGTGAACAAAATCGACAAACCTTTAGCCAGACTCACAAAACAAAAAAGGGAGAAGACTCAAATAAATCGAATTGTAAATGAAAGAGGAGATATCACAACAGACACCACAGAATTTCAGCATATCATGCGAGACATCTATGAACAACTATATGCCACTAAGCTAGTGAACCTGCAAGAAATGGGTGATTTCCTAGATACCTATGAACTTCCAAAATTAAGTAAAGAGGAACTAGATAACAGGAACAGGTCCATCACAGCTAATGAAATTAAAACAGTTATGAAAAACCTTCCCAAGAATAAAAGTCTTGGACCAGATGGTTTTACAAATGAATTCTATAAAACCTTCAAAGAAGAACTAATACTTCTCCTTTTAAATGTCTTCCAGAAGATTCAAGACACTGGAATACTCCCTTTCAGCTTCTATGTAGCCAACATCACTTTAATACTAAAAGCAGACAGGCACATAGCCAAAAAAAAAAAGTAGAACATAGATGCCAAAATATTGAACAAAATTCTAGCCAACTGGATAAAGCAGTATATTCAAAAGATTGTTCATCAAGACCATGGGGTTTATCCCAGGCAGGCAAGGTTGTTTTAATATATGTAAATCAGTCAATGTGATCTACCACATCAATAAAAAAGCAAGACCAAAAATTACATGGTCATATCAATAGAAGCAGAGAAAGCCCTTGACAAAATACAACATCACTTTATAATCAAAGTGCTACAAAAAATGGGAATAGATGGAAAATTCCTCAAGATAGTGGAGTCTATATATAGCAAACCTAAAGCCAACATCACACTCAGTGATGAAAAACTGGAAGCATTTCCCCTCAGATCAGGTACTAGACAGGGCTGCCCGCTATCACCATTACTATTCAAAATAGTGTTGGAAGTTCTTGCCATAGCAACAGGCAGGAGCAACGAATTAAATGGATACAGATTGGACGAGAAGAAGTCAAACTCTCCCTATTTACAGATGACATGATAGTATACATAGAAAAACCTAAGGAATCCAGCAAAAGAAGCTTTTGGAAATCATCAGGCAGTACAGTAAGCTGTCAGGCTACAAAATTAACATTCAAAAGTCAGTGGTATTCGTCTATGCAAACACTAATGTAGAAGAAGTTGAAATCAATTCTATAGCAACAAGACAATAAAATATCTATGAATAAACCTAGCCAAAGAAGTGAAAGACTTGTATACTGAAAATTATGAGTCAATACTCAAGGAAATCGAATAAGGCACAAAGAAGTGGAAAGATATTCCATGTTCATGGGTTGGAAGAATCATCAAAGTGAAGATACTACCCAGAGCCATCTACAAATTTAATGATATCCCCATCAAGATCCCAACCCCATTTTTTAGGATAATAGAACAAATGTTATAAATGTTTATCTGGAACCAGAAAAGACCTAAAAGTTCCAAAACAGTCTTGAGAAGAACAGAACTGGAGGCATCACACTCCCAGATCTCAAATTATATTATAGGGCTATTGTGATCAAAACTGCTTGGTACTACTGAAACATGAGTAGTCACACTGACCAGTGGAATAGAATTGAGAGCCCAGAAGTAAGCCCTCACACCTATGGACATCTAATATTTGACAAAGTGTCCAGACTATTGAATGTGGAAAGCAGAGTCTCTTCAACAAATGGTGTTGGAAAAAATGGGTTGAAACATGAAGAAGAATGAAACTGAACCACTACATTTAACCCAATTCAAAAGTAAATTCCAAGCAGATCAAGGACTTGGATGTTAGACCAGAAACTATCAGATACTTAGAGGAAAATATTGGCAGAACTCTTTTCCACATAAATTTTAAACCATCTTCAATGAAACAAGTCCAATTACAAAGAAGACTAAGGCAAGCATAAACCTATGGGACTACATGAAAGTAAAAAGCTTCTGCACAGCAAAAGAAACCACTACTCAATCCAAGAGACACCTCACCGAATGGGAGAAAATCTTTACATGCCATACATCAGACAAGAGGCTAATAACGAGAATATATAAAGAGCTTCCCAAACTCAACAACAAGAAAACAAATAACACCATCCAAAAACGGGGGAGAGGACATTGACAGAATATTCACCACAGAAGAGATCCAAAAGGCCAAGAAGCACATGAAAAAATGTTCCATGTCTCTGATTGTCAGTGAAATGCAAATAAAGACAACAATGAGATACCTGTGAAGCTACCTTCACTCCTGTGAGAATGCCATACATCAGAAAAGGTAACAGCAACAAATGCTGGAGAGGTTGTGGGGTCAAAGGAACCCTCCTGCACTGCTGGTGGGAATGTAGATTGGTCCAACCTCTGTGGAGAAAGAACAGTCTGGAGGACTCTCAGAAGGCTAGAAATGGACCTACTCGATGATCCTGCAATTCCTCTTCTGGGGATATAGCCTAAGGAACCCAACACACCCACCTAAAAAGAACTGTGTACACATATGTTCTTAGCAGCACAATTTGTAATAGCCAAAACCTGGAAGCAACTGAGGTGTCCAACAACAGATGAGTGGCTGATCAAGTTGTGGTATATATACACAATGGATACTACTCAGTTACAAAAAATGGTGACTTCACCATTTTCAACTGATCTTGGATGGACCTTGAAAAATTCATGTTAAGTGAAATAAGTCAGAAACAGAATCATGAATATAGGATGATCTCACTCTCAGGCAGAAGTTAAGAAACAAGATCAGAAGAGAAGACACAAGTAGAACCTGAACTGGAATTGGCATATTACACCAAAGTAAAAGACTCTGGGGTGGGTGGGTGGGTGGGGGGCAGAATTCAGGTCCTTCAGAGACCTAGTGGTGATTGTATTGTTATATGTAAAACAGAAATGTTATGTATGTATGAACTATTGTATTTACTGTCAAATGTAAAACATTAATTTCCCAATAAAGAAATAAAAAAAAGTAAATGGTAAACCATAAACCAGTGCTCCAGTAAAAAAAAAAAGTACATAATTTCCCAAAATTAAGGAGGTTAGCAGTCTAGTCCCAATAAAATCAAGAACATCAAGAAAAATAAATCCAGCGTGGGGGTAGACAGCATAATCTTAATGCAAAGAGACTCTCACACCTGAGGCTCAAAGTTCAATCCCCCACACTATCATAAACCAGAGCTGAGCGGTGCTCTGCTTAGTAAAAAAAAAAAAAAAAGAAAAGAAAAGAAAGAAAGAAAAGAAAAAGAAAAAGAAAGAAGAAAAATGAAAAAAGAAATCCAGACTTAAGCTCACCAAGATACATAGTAATTAATGTAAAAATTATCACAGACAGAGACAGTATTAAAAGCAACTATAGAGAATCTATCAAGGTGCTCCCATAAATTAAGAATCAGCTTATTTCTCAACAGAAACTCTTAACGGCTAGAAAGGACTGGCAGGATATAAAGAAAAAAAATAATAAGAGGCCAGATGGTGGTACAGCAGATTGAGTGAACACATTACTGTGTGCAAGGACCCCCAGTCCTCACCTGCAGGGGGGAAGGTTCATGAGCTGTGAACCAGTGCCACAAGTCTCTTTTTTTCTCTCTCACTATCTCTCCCTTCCTTCTCAATTTTTCTGTCTCCATCCAAAATACACAAATAAAATATTTTTTAAAGTAAATGACAAATTATGACAAAAAATACTTTCGATTACCTACTGTTGGTAGCTGTAAAACTATTATAGTAAGAGTTCATTGTATTATGGTAAGGAGCACATATGGCAACATAGGGAGACTACTTAGCTTAGTACCTAGTATGCAATTTTATTATTATTTTTTTTACTTTATATTAAAATTTATATACCCAGGCACTGGATAAATTTTCACCAATTCAAATAATGTCATAATATCAATCTTACCTTGTAGGTGCTTACATTGTGTGCACACAAACACACATTAACACTCTGTAACACACCATCAGAGTCCCAATGTGACGCAGCAGGGGGCTGGAAAGTTTTTCACTACCCATTTTCACATAATCCCTCAAAACCACTCAGTCCTGGGCTCACTTTTGGAATGAGGTGAAGGAAAGAACTCTAGATCTTTGAGAGCACAGTAAAGGGAAAGGTTAGGAGGGGAGGCAAAAGAAGGGCAGTTATAAGGACATTAAAATTTCACTAAGTATGTTCCCAGAATTAAGTCATTTCATTTCTGCCATTTTCAGGGAAAAATAAACAGAATCTTTCAGCACCCACAGGGAAGACCTTGGAGAAAAGCAGTGTTTTCAGCCAGCTGGACCTTGTTTGGATAAGAGGCAGAACACATCTGGTCATTAATAGTGATAATTGCACTTTGGTTAAAAGCCATCATTTAGATATAGAAAATATAGAAAATGTTGCAGCTGACTATTGTGAGTCAGGTGATCACATCCTATAAATTTTCATTTCAGTCCTTCAATTTCTTTTTTGCATGAGTGATGGTAATAAAAGGCTAAGAAAAAATTTACATTTTCAATATATACATAATCTGGGGGCCCTGTAGTGCTGCATCTAGTTGACAGCTCATGTTACAAAGACCATGCCAGCCACCCACCCCCCAACCAGGGAGAAAGCTTCAGGAGTAGTGAAGCAAGTCTGCAGGGTCTCTCTTCCTCTCTATCTTCTCCTTCCCTTTATAAGTGACTGTCAAATAAATTTAATAAAAATTAAATAAAATCTTTAAAAAAATGAATACAAAATATTGTTTACATTACAAAAGAGTAACAGTGAGGTACTGAAAGATATAACATGTAACATCATGTTCTTTATAGACATATAAAGTGTCAAAGAGAATTTTCACCTGGTTAGGGAGATTATAATCATATTCATTGAGAAAATGGAATTTGAGAGAGTTCTTGAAAAAAATATATACATATATATATTTAATTAATGAAAGAGAGTGATATGGATAAACTCCAGAGTATCATTCTGGTACAAGTGATGGTGGGAACTGAATTTTGGACCTGCTGCTTTTTAGTCCAGTGCTCTAGGGCCAGGCTGTTTGGGAGATTACGAAAGAGGAATGCATGGGAGATAATGATAACAGTGCTGGAAAAAGTGTTTGGGATTGAGAAGAAAAAACAGTTGATTGCTATATAAATATAGGGTTCATAGATAAATGTAAATTTATATAACAGCAATTATTTTAATATGAATATTATCTGTGCAATATCTATAGCAAATGAGTTTTAAATGCCCAGAATGTGTTTAAAAATTTAATCTTATAAAAGTTCAAATATCCTGGAGGAAGAAAATGGGAAAAACTGTGAGAAAAATATTTTGGTCATGTGCATAAGGTATTAGATTCCAGACAGAAGAATGACAAATGTAATTTTATGGGAACTGTAGAGACACTTTATGTGTGTGGCACATAGTGTCAGAGTAATACAATATGGCAACTGAAAGAATAAGATGACAATGATAAGTGTGAGGGAAAAAATGAGATAGGATATTAGACAGGAAGTGAGTATTTTAGATGATAAAAATAGTTTGGAAATGGAGATGCTTAGACACATTGGGATGGAAACAACAGACTGCATATTAAGACAAAGGACATATAGAGTCAAAGATGTCTAGAAGTTTAAGATGATTTTGCTAATGTCTATATTAGATGGAGCATCTGGCTTTAGGAAAATCAGGGAAAAGAAGTGGGATCATGTTTGGGGGAACTGACAAGGTGAGAAAACAGATACATATGCTCAGTAAGAAACTAAATTGTGTTCCTGAAAGCAGTACTTAGAGATTCTAGATATTAAACTTTCCCATTCAATAAGTTGATCACACATTGATCAACTTATAGATCAACCTATAGCTCATAGAAGCAGAAGATGAGCTCACAATGGATTATGAATGTAGAGATTTTAATTGTAGGATTTTATTCAGTAATTAGAACTTAGTTGGCCACTTATGGTATATTTAATAACTTTATGGGACTTATAAATAGGAATATTTTGAGTAAACATGTTTGTGTATATAAAACATTAACTACTATAGTACATTACAAAGAATTTGACAGTAAAGGTTAATGAACCACCATTTGATGTATACTATAATAATGTGTCTAATTTAGGGTTCTTTGTCAAAACTGGTAAAAACTGTAGCATAAAATTTCTAATAAACTTTTAGGTACATGAGAATTAACAGATCTCTATAAGCTTGATGCCTCTTTTGAACCTGATTTTTTAGAAACAAACAAACAAAAACCCACTGAAAAAAGACAATTGATACTATAAATTAAAGATAACTTAAAATATAAATCATATTATAAATTAAAGGATAGCTTGGTAACTTTAAAATGTCAATTCTCCTCAACGTTAATAGAGTCAGTACATTGTCAGTTCTAATTCTAGTAAACTTTTTGGGGGTGCAGAAACTAATAAATTAATTCAAATTTTCAAGGAGGTAAAAAAAAAGAAAAAGAAAGACCTTTAGATACACAAAGCAATCACACAGGAAGTACATTGAAGGACTTTCACTGCCTGACTCCATATTTTACTTTACAGACATGGTAATTATAATAGTGTATGAGTGCCTAAGATTGGATAAAAAGAATAAAAGAACAGACTTGAATCTAAAAGGAAACCCTTACTTACCCTGTCAAACATACTCATATAATTTAATGGCAAAAGAAGACTTTTCAGTAAATGGCCCTCATTTCAGTGAATAGTCACAAAGGGAAAATTAAATTTCAACCCCTATCCTACACTTAAAATTAATTCACAATGCATCAAATACTTAAATATAAAAAAGATAGATACTTAAGGGAATAGAAACTGCATGGGACTTCTCAACGTCAATACAAAATATTTCCCTACTACTCAAATTCCTATTTGTTTTCCAATTTCCGTTCATAATTAGGCAGCTAATACCCAGTACTTAGAACATATTGCAATTCAATCTGAATGGCTATGAGAAAATCAAGCAATTGGATAAAAAATGTTATAACTTCTATTACAAGATAGATGTGAAATGTGCCTGTAAAACTTTCACAGTAGTAACAATATTGTCATTATTAATAATACTATTATTAGTGTGGAATAATATCACTGTTTTTATTAATTAAAGACCAAGGCAAATAATTCATTTACCTTTGATGGATAGTAATGTCTCTACAAAGAAAAAAGAGGTTTTTCTGGTTTTTAAGTTAATTTGATTATACTGGTTGAAGGGTCCATGTGTTTTTTCCAACATGCTTCTCTCCCCCTACCTACTTGCAAATTTTAAAGAGGCAACAGTAAAAGATGCAACACAAAATCATGTACCTGAGTCCATAGAGAACAGTTCCATCAGGATGTAGTCGGATCATTCGATTCTTCACTGTAACTCCATGAACAAATGATTTCTTGTCATTCAGGAAGTAGGTGTCTGGTACCCAGAGTTGGTCAGCTACTCTGTTGTCTAATGTGAGGTTTAGTGGAATTCCAGAGTAAGAAAGTCTTTTGTCTTTCCATGACTGTTGGAAATACATGGTGAGTGTATAGTCCTATGAAATAAGGGAAACAAAAAAGGGACTTTACTGTCATCATCATCATCCAAAGCCTTCTGCTAAGAACATGGTAAGATGTAGAGTTGTGAATGCCAGAGTGCCACCATCCTACATTTTTCTAAAAGCCCATATTAAAATATATTGAAATGTATAGCCTTAGCACGAGGTAACCAGTATTTTATAAATAGTAGAGTAGTAATTAAATGCCATGCACAAACATTTTACCAATACTATGCTCCTCTGCTATTTAACAGTAGAACACTCCTGTTTAATATGAGGTAATGGATTATTTTGGGGGCTGAGTCTTGATAAATTCATTTAACTGAATTTTAAATGTTGCCATAAAGGAAAATGTCATAGAGAAAGTTATGAAAGGAAATTGTCCTGAGAATTATGTTCATAAAACTTTACCTCTTGATTTTATATTTAGAGCATGCTTTTGAAGGAGAATTTTACAAAATAATAAATAAAATGCATGCACTTAAAAAGGGGTGTTATTCAAAATGCAAATGTCTTTTGAGTGAATTATGCTGTTTGCTTTATAAAGGTCACCAATTACCATAATCTGGATCTGTCTAGCAAAATTACAGCTTGTCTATCAGTCCTAAAAAGTAGTTTATAAAGCATGTCTAAATGGAGATGCTTATCATCAGTGGTGAGACAGCTCAACAATTCCTCTTTTACGTCATTCCTACTTTGTTTTAGGTATAGGTTTGAATTCAGAATTGGATTTGTACTTATGCTTGCTTCTTCACCTCCTGTACATCAAGAGCAGGATTTTGCAATTTCACTTCTGCTCAGATTTCACAGGTAGGAGAGGCAGGAGGATTTGGACCCAATGAATGGATCAAAGTAGAGCAAAAGGACAGTAATGTTTGTCTTAGAGCTTGAGTTTTTTTTACCTGTTTTTTAAAAGAACTCTGTTAAGCCAAAATGTAAACTCATTAAAAAGAAATAAATAGTTCTAGTAAAATAATAAATTATTTAAGAAGAGACCAGACTCATTTTTTTTTCTTTTTTAAAAGACATTTATTTCTTAGAGGAGATGACACAATGGTTATGCAAAAAACAAAACAATAAAATAACTTTCATCCCTGAAGTTTAATCCCTTGCCCTTTGCCTACTACAAGCCAAAGCATGCACAGTTATCTGGTATCTATCTCTCATTATCATTAAAATAAGACAAATAAAATACTTTTTAAAAATTAAGAAAAAGGAAATCTTATTTATTTATAAGAGAGAACAAGAATGTCACTCTGGTACAGGTAATGCCAGAGAACTGAACTTGGGACCTCATGATTAAGAATCCAATGCTTTACCCATTCTCCTGGGTCACTCTTTTTTTTTCCTTTTAATGGACATTTATCTGTCAGTAGTGACTTTGTGAATGCAATAACAATGGCTAAGAAAACAATGTATAGTTGCTGTGCAATGTCTTTATATTCCACTTGTGTACACTATTTGCTGAGAAGCTGTAACTCAAATGATATCTTATGTCTGAACAAACTGCAGTTTATCTAGACCTTTATGTGGATGTTTACAGATTTCTGATAAATTCTAAGATAAGATTTCTAAAAGATATTTTCCAAAAGACATTCATTCTAGATAAAGAGTTCCAGTGTCCTCTAAACCATGACATTCTAGAATGTTTACACGGTTTACTGAGAAACTACCTTGCTCTCATTCAAAAGCATTCTTGTTCATTAACATTTGTTTGTACAAGGACATTTTCTCTTTATTATTAATCATACAATACAGATTTTTAAGGTCTAAGCTCACTTTCTATATAACTTTTACATTTAACAAGGCCAAACGGAATCCTAAGTCTGTATACAATACTCTTTTCCCCATATTTTTCTAAGACAATCTGATTCCAAGTTCCAGCTCATGTAGACCTGTGTAAGCATGAGCAACTAATTTAACCCAATGCACTTCAGATGCCTCATTTATAAAATGAAAATAGTAGAATTTTACTGGCTTTTTAGGAGCACCACATGAGAAAAGTCAAGGTAAAGATACCTTATAAAACAATACACACATATATATGAATATATATATATATATGTAGTTGTTGCTACTTAAATATTAACATTATATTTATAAATTACTGAGTGTGCAAGGACCAGTGTAAAGATCCCGGTTCTGAGGCCCTGGCTCAGAAGCAGTGAAACAGGTCTGCAGGTGTCTGTCTTTCCCCCTTTCTGTCTCTCAGGTACAACTTTAAAGATTTATTTATTCATTTTACCAGAGGTTGGGGAAGGCAACAGAAAGAACCATAGTGCCACTCTGAAGTATACAATGCTGGGGAACAAATGTAGAATTTCATGAATGCAAAGCCTGTGCTTTGCCCACTGTGCCACCATTATACATTTTTGAATGTTTGTTTGTATTTAGAGATAGAGCATGAGAGAGATATCAGAACACCACCCTAGCATAGATAGTGTTGCTGAGATTCCATGCATAAAATTTCTGACACTACCTATTGAGTCATCACCCTAGACAGCATGTCTACTTTTAAAAAGAAGTTCATGAAAGGCAGAATACTGAATCATTCTGCTGGTCATTAGACCACCAACATCATCAATTATCTGTGATCATTTTATAAATGTTGGTGCTGGGTTTACATTTTTAAGTCAACTAGCATTAGAAAATTAATAGTCAACAGCATGTTACTGTAGACTTTGCCATGGGGATTAGCACAATTGGCAATGGAATACATTTTTCAGTACTCAGAGTAAATATTCATTGCCTTCCAGATTATCATGAGTGTTAGGGAGAATCTCCTCACAATGAAATCAGGAAGTGAAACACTCACACCAGGCGCTCTTCAGGAAGGTTAATGTGCGGTAGAAGGAAACAATTTATCGTAAAGTGTAAATGATTATAATGGCAAAATAATACACTGATAATAAGTGCTGTAATTAAAATGCATGTTTATGGTAAGTAAACAATGGAGAATATAAAAGAGAAAATGATGTTCATATAATTATTACTTGCATAAGTTTGAGAGAGAGAGTGTGTGTGTGTGTATGTGTATGTGCATGACTGTGTGTATGATTATTTTCCTTTCCTGCTTTGAAAATTTTATCTTGTTTCCTTAATGAGAGAACTATAAACATATACTAAGGGATTTTCTCTGCATAACTCACTGCCTTCAACAAGTATTAATCAGAAATCATATTAAGGATGTAAATTTAAGTATTTATTTACTTAATTTTCAAGAAAAGGTAACAGTGAAAACTTAGGTAATAAAGGACCCTTCAATTCTTTAATTCATTTCTATACTTATCCTAACTTAAGATATGACTATGTGATAAGTAAGTATGTGAATTATAAAACGGATAATCATAATAAAATTTTGAGTATAATAATAGTGATAATAATAATGAATATTATGGAAAATTCTAAAGTAGAGCAAAGAACCCTTATTACAATATCTATATTATATGTACAACAATGTCTTCAGAGAGTGCTTTGGAGGCTGTAATCTTTATAGCCCTTTATATTTTGTTCTCAAAACACTGGAGAGTGGGGAGTTAGGAAGATGGCGGCCTGAGAAGTCGCTAACAGCAAGTGCTATGATCGCATCGTCAGCAACGGTAGGATTTTCTGCCTTTAGCAGGCCAGTCAATAAGGGGGGACACCAAAGAAGTGATTACAGTTTAATTTGGGTTAAGAATTAGAGTAAAGGTGACACGGACTAGCGGGGCGCCAGAATTCCCAGGCGGCGCCGGGCAAGGCGAGTACGCCGGGCATTGTCCTCCGCCAGCCCAGGAAGGCGGCTCCTCCGCCGGTTGCAGAGCGCAGCGGGCAGAGGACCCTGAGAGAGCACTTTAGCTTGGGGGCTTTCTCTTGGGAGTCTCCAGGGTCCACCGCGACCCTGAGGGCGGATCCAAAGACTTATTGAGTATAGCTCTCATTGGATCAAAGGACTTGGAGCTAGTTTTCATTTTTGAGAAATCCTTTAAAAAAGTCTGGAGGGGGGGGTTTCCCGGAAGATGGCGGACTGAGAAGCGGCTAGCCTTTGAGCTCCGGACACATCTCGTGTAAACAATAGGATTTTCTGCCTTTAGCAGGCCAGCCAGTAAGGGGCCATAGCGGTGACACCAAAGAGGTGTCTATAACTTAATTTGGGTTAAGAATTAGAGTAGGGGAAAAAATTCTTTTTTCTTCCTTTTAATTTTCAAGCATACATCCTTCCCGCCGCCCCCCCCCCCCCATAAGCAGTGCCTGGGACCAGCTACTAGCAGGATACCCCATACCACCAAACAGGGTGTTTTTTGTTGTTGTTTTTTTTTTTTAAATTCACTGATACACATTTGGGAAGTTCCTCGCACTGCTCTTTAATTACAACTCTTCTTCTTATCTTCTCCCTTTTCTCTCTCTTATCTCTCTCTATCTCTTTTTTTTTTTTTTATCTTGTCATACACTTCTTTCTTCTTTGCCTTTCTGAATTTGTGAATTACTTTGGGGAAGAAATTTGACCCAGAGTGGACTCTCTATGTGTGTATCTCTGCTCTAGTTCCCTTTACACTCTTGTTACCCTTAGAATATACACTGGATAGTAGATTTTCATAACTGTCTATTCTTGCTATCCTCTCTTTCTTTTCTCTTTCTTCACTGGGATTTGGTTACTAGTTTTTCACGGACTGGAGAAATTGTTTGGCTAACTGGTAACGATTAAACTCCTTCAATACTTACTTCAGTTGCTACTGTTATTCCGGAGGTTGGTGAGTGCAATTGTCATAAAGGTATTTAGTACAGTGTTACTTGTGCTCAAAACACAACAACTGAGGAACAACAGAGCATAAAAAAAAAAAAAGAAACACATAAAAATAATGGGTAGATTAAAAACAAATAAAACTGCTACCCCAATGAATGGAGACAAGAGCCCAGAAGAAACCACAAATCAGCCAGAAGTAACCATAGATAAGAAAAGTATGCAAGCAATAATAAACTTATTAATCACAGAAATGAAAACAACATTGGAGGAAAGGAATGGCAGTATTAGGGAAACAACAGTTGAGACCCCCAAGGAAAATACTGATTATCTTGAGACAATTAGAGAACTGAAAGCTGAAATAGCTGTAATGAAGAAAGAAGCTGAGGCAAGGGAAAGCAGACTAACAGAAGCAGAAACAGAATTAGTCAGACAGAGGATGAGTTAGAGAAAACGAAGAAAGAGGTGAAAGAGCTTAAAAAGAGATTGAGAGACACTGAAAACAACAACAGAGACATATGGGATGATCTCAAAAGAAGTAACATTCGTATAATTGGCCTGCCAGAGGAAGAAAGAGAGGAAGGGGAAGCAAACATTCTAGAGGAAATAATACAAGAAAACTTCCCAGACCTGAATAACAGAAAGGATATCAAGGTTCAAGAGGCCCAGAGAGTACCAAACAGAATCAACCCAGACCTGAAAACACCAAGACACATCATAGTCACAATGAGAAGAAGTAAGGATAACGAAAGGATCCAAAAGGCTGCAAGAGAGAAACAAAAAGTCACATACAGGGGAAAACCCATAAGACTATCTGCAGATTTCTCAACTGAAACTCTAAAAGCCAGAAGGCAGTGGCAAGATATCTATCGAGCCCTGAATGAAAAAGGGTTTCAACCAAGGATAATATATCCTGCTAGACTTTCATTCAAGCTAGATGGAGGGATCAAAACCTTCTTAGACAAACAACAGTTAAAGGAGGCAACTATCACCAAGCCGGCCCTGAAACAGGTACTAAAAGACCTCTTATAAACAAGAACATCACTATAATATTTGCAATATATGAGAGTAAACAAATTGTTTTCTTAGAACAATGGCACTACAATACATTAAATCCATAATATCAATAAATGTCAATGGCTTAAACTCACCCATCAAAAGGCACAGGGTGGGGGGATGGATCAGAAAACATAACCCAACCATATGCTGCTTGCAAGAATCCCATCTGTCACAACAAGATAAACACAGACTTAAAGTGAAAGGATGGAAAACTATCATACAGGCTAACGGTCCACAAAAAAGGGCAGGAACAGCCATTCTCATCTCAGACACGATAGATTTTAAATTAAATCAAGTAATAAAAGATAGGCAAGGACATTACATAATGATTAGAGGATCAATCAGCCAAGAAGACTTAACAATTATTAACATCTATGCACCCAATGAGGGACCATCTAAATACATTAACCATCTACTGAAAGAATTTCAAAAATACATCAATAGTAATACAATAATAGTGGGAGACTTCAATACCCCACTCTCACACTTAGACAGATCAACAAAGCAGAGAACCAATAAAGATACAAGAGAATTGAATGAAGAGATTGAAAGACTAGACCTCTTGGACATTTTCAGACTCCTCCACCCCAAAACTGGAATACACCTTCTTTTCAAATCCACATAACACATACTCAAGGATAGATCACATGTTAGGCCACAAAGACAGCATCAATAAATTCAAGAGCGTTGAAATCATCCCAAGTATCTTCTCAGACCACAGTGGAGTAAAACTAACTTTTAACAACAAAAGGAAAAATATTAAAAGACATAGAATTTGGAAACTAAACAACATGCTCCTTAAGAACCACTGGGTCAGAGACTCACTCAAACAGGAAATTCAAATGTTCCTGGAAACTAATGAAAATGAAGACACAACCTATCAAAATATTTGGGACACAACGAAAGCAGTACTGAGAAGGAAACTTATATCCATACAATCACATATTACACACCAAGAAGAAGCCCAAATGAACGACCTTACTACACACCTCAAGGACTTAGAGGAAGAGGAACAAAGGAACCCTAAAGCAACCAGAAGGACAGAAATCACTAAAGTTAGAGCAGAAATAAACAACATCGAAAATAAAAGAACCATACAAAAGATCGATGAAGCCAAATGTTGGTTCTTTGAAAGATTAAACAAAATTGACAAACCCCTAGCCAGACTCACCAAACAAAAAAGAGAGAAGACTCAAATTAATAGAATTGTAAACGATGCAGGAGATATCACAACTGACACCACAGAAATCCAGAGAATTCTGCGAAACTTCTATAAAGAACTATATGCCACCAAGCTAGAGAATCTGGAAGAAATGGAACAATTCCTAGAAACCTATGCACTTCCAAAACTGAACCAAGAAGAACTACAAAACTAAATGCACCAATCACAGACAAAGAAATTGAAACCGTTATTAAGAATCTCCCCAACAACAAAAGTCCTGGACCAGATGGCTTCACAAACGAATTCTACAAAATTTTCAGGAAGCAATTAGTACCCATACTTGTTAAGCTATTCCATAAGATTGAAGAAACAGGAATACTCCCTTCCACCTTTTAGGAAGCCAACATCACCCTGATACCAAAAGCTGATAGGGACAGAACAAAAAAGGAAAACTACAGACCAATATCTCTGATGAACATAGATGCCAAAATATTAAACAAGATCTTGGCCAATTGGATACAGCAACACATCAAAAAGATTGTTCATCATGACCAAGTGGGATTCATCCCAGGAATGCAAGGCTGGTTCAACATCCGTAAATCAATCAATGTCATTCACCACATCAATAAAAGCAAAACCAAAAAACACATGATTATCTCAATAGATGCAGAGAAAGCCTTTGACAAAATCCAACACCCATTCATGCTCAAAACTCAACAAAAAATGGGAATAGATGGGAAATTCCTCAAGATAGTGGAGTCTATATATAGCAAACCTACAGCCAACATCATACTCAATGGACAGAAGCTGAAAGCATTCCCCCTCAGATCGGGGACTAGACAGGGCTGTCCACTGTCACCGTTACTCTTCAACATAGTATTGGAAGTTCTTGCCATAGCAATCAGGCAAGAGAAAGAAATCAAAGGGATACAGATTGGAAGGGAAGAAGTCAAGCTCTCACTATTTGCAGATGATATGATAGTATACATAGAAAGACCTAAAGAATCCAGTAGAAAATTACTGGAAGTTGTTAGGCAATATAGCAAGGTATCAGGCTACAAAATCAATGTACAAAAATCAGTGGCATTTCTTTATGCAAACACTAAATCTGAAGAAGAAGAAGACATCCAGAAATCACTCCCATTTACTGTTTCAGCAAAATCAGTCAAATACCTAGGAATAATGCTGACCAAAGAAGTGAAAGACTTGTATGCTGAAAACTATGAGTCGCTACTCAAGGAGATAGAAACTGATACCAAGAAATGGAAAGATATCCCATGCTCATGGATTGGAAGAATAAATATCATCAAAATGAATATTCTCCCCAGAGCCATATACAAATTTAATGCGATACCCATCAAAGTTCTCCAAGCTTCTTTAAGAGAATAGAACAAACACTACAAGCATTTATCTGGAACCTGAAAACACCTAGAATTGCCAAAACCATCTTAAGGAAAAGAAACAGAAATGGAGGCATCACACTCCCAGACCTTAAACTATATTATAAAGCCATCATCATCAAAACAGCATGGTACTGGAACAAAAATAGGCACACAGACCAGTGGAACAGAATTGAAAGCCCAGAAGTAAATCCCAACACCTATGGGCATCTAATCTTTGATAAGGGGGCCCAAAGTATTAAATGGAAAAAGGAGGCTCTCTTCAATAAATGGTGCTGTGAAAACTGGGTTGAAACATGCAGAAGAATGAAATTGAACCACTTTATCTCACCAGAAACAAAAATCAACTCCAAATGGATCGAAGACCTAGATGTCAGACCAGAAACAATCAAATACTTAGAGGAAAACACTGGTAAAACACTTTCCCATCTACACCTCAAGGACATCTTTGATGAATCAAACCCAATTGCAAGGAAGACCAAAGCAGAAACAAACCAATGGGACTACATCAAATTGAAAAGCTTCTGCACATCCAAAGAAACTATTAAACAAACAGAGAGACCCCTCACAGAATGGGAGAAAATCTTCACATGCCATACATCAGACAAGAAACTAATCACCAAAATATATAAAGAGCTCAGCAAACTTAGCACCAAAAAAGCAAATGACCCCATCCAAAAATGGGCGAAGGAAATGAACAAAACATTCACCACAGAGGAGATCCAAAAGGCTAACAAACATATGAAAAACTGCTCTAGGTCACTGATTGTCAGAGAAATGCAAATTAAGACAACACTAAGATACCACCTCACTCCTGTAAGAATGGCATACATCAAAAAGGACAGCAGCAACAAATGCTGGAGAGGATGTGGGGACAGAGGAACCCTTTTACATTGCTGGTGGGAATGTAAATTGGTACAGCCTCTGTGGAGAGCAGTCTGGAAAACTCTCAGAAGGCTAGACATGGACCTTCCATATGACCCAATAATTCCTCTCCTGGGGTTATACCCCAAGGACTCCATAACACCCAACCAAAAAGAGGTGTGTACTCCTATGTTCATAGCAGCACAATTCATAATAGCTAAAACCTGGAAGCAACCCAGGTGCCCAACAACAGATGAGTGGCTGAGAAAGCTGTGGTATATATACACAATGGAATACTATGCAGCTATCAAGAACAATGAACCTACCTTCTCTGACCCATCTTGGACAGAGCTAGAAGGAATTATGTTAAGTGAACTAAGTCAGAAAGATAAAGATGAGTATGGGATGATCCCACTCATCAACAGAAGCTGACTTAGAAGATCTGAAAGGGAAACTAAAAGCAGGACCTGATCAAATTGTAAGTAGGGCACCAAAGTAAAAACCCAGTGGTGAGGGGTAGACATGTAGCTTCCTGGGCCAGTGGGGGGTGGGAGTGGGCGGGAGGGATGGGTCACAGTCCTTTGGTGGTGGGAATGGTGTTTATGTACACTCCTAGCAAAATGTAGACATATAAATCAGTAGTTAATTAATATGAGAGGGGGAAATCAATTGTATGTCTCAACGTTTCTCAAAAGACAAACTGAATCTTTTTAATATATAGGCTGTGTATTTGATATGCAGACTCTCTCAAAAGCCTAGACCAAGTAGATTAGAAGCTTCCAATAGCACAGCTATATACAAGATACTGGGTACTGTACAGCAAACCATAACAAAGGGACTTTTCAAAGTTAACCCAATTAACAAATAATGTGATAATAATATTAACTATTGATTGTCTTTTTGAACCCTAAGACAGCAGGAACCTCACATCTTCACTATAGAGCCCCTACTTCCCCCAGTCCTGGAACCCTTGGATAGGGCCCACTTTCCCGTATGCATCTCCCAATCCAAACCAAATTATTGCATCCGCCGATCACAACCTAACCAAAGCAACGATTGCCATCTCAACATGCTTCACCTCAGACTGTATCCAGAGACTTCACGTGTGGAATGACAACCCTTCAGCTTCATTACTCGGGTGAGACCTTTCCTTTAATAGTACACTCTAATTTCATCTCAGGTAGTTCACTTTCTAACAAAGTCCCATAACCTATATATACACCAGTTTCTGTGAGAGAGAGCTTATGTGCACACGTATCCATAAACTACTGCAAAATATATACCTGAAAACAGGATTACACTAGAGTTTGCAGTGAGTACCTCCCTAACACTTCCTCTCCACTATTCCAAGCTTGGGATCCATGATTGCTCAACAAATTGTTTGGCTTCATATGTTAACTCTCTTTTCAATCACCAGGTTCCAGATGCCACCAGGATGCTGGCTAGGCTTCCCTGGACTGAAGACCCCACCAATGTGTCCTGGAGCTCAGCTTCCCCAGAGACCCACCCTACTAGGGAAAGAGAGAGGCAAACTGGGAGTATGGACCGACCAGTCAACGCCCATGTTCAGCGGGGAAGCAATTACAGAAGCCAGACCTTCTACCTTCTGCAACCCTCAATGACCCTGGGTCCGTGCTCCCAGAGGGCTAGAGAATGGGAAGGCTATCATGGGAGGGGGTGGGTTATGGGGATTGGGTGGTGGGAATTGTGTGGAGTTGTACCCCTCCTACCTTATGCTTTTGTTCACTAATCCTTTTGTTAAATAAAAAATTTAAAAATAAAAAAAAAAAAACACTGGAGAAGGCGGTTGAGGAGATAGCATAATGGTTACATCAGAATACTTTTATGCCTGAGCCTTCTAAGTTCTAGTGCCTAGCTTCACCATAAACCAGAATTGAGCAGTACTCTAGAAAGAAAAAGAGAAAGATATGAATAGAGATAGAGGGTCGGGTGGTGGCTCATCGGGTTAAGTGCACATGTATGAAGCACAATGACTTGCGCAAAAATCCTGATATGAGCCCTTGGCTCCCAAACTGAAGGGGCGGTAGTGGGGGTTTTTGCTTTCATGGTGAAGCAGGTCCACAGATGTCAATTTTCATCCACCTCCCCTCTCAATTTCTGTCTGTCCTAAACTGCCCCCCCCGGCCCAAAAAAAAAAGAAAGAAAAGAAATAGAAAAAAATGACCACAGGAGCAGTGGATTCCCAGTGCAGGCACTAAGCCCTAGTGATAACCCAGAGGCAGAGAGAGACAGAGAGAGAGAGAGATGAAGGAAAGAGAATCTATTATTTACTGTGCTTGAGATGCTACTACTTTTACATAAATAATTCTATCTTCACTTTAATATAAATATTAATAGTTACATCCAAGTAAAGTCTACGGTGTTGTTTTGCTGTATCATTTTTAGGTGGAAAAGAAAGGTTTTGAGTTACTATATTTTGTTCTGCTATAAAAGAAATGTTTTATTAATTCTTTATTAGTTGAAAATGCAAGCACTCCAAGCAGGATGGAGTTTTTTTTTTTTTTTTACAAAAGAAACAAAATATTTCTGCAGTACCCAAGAATATGAAAATCACTTTCCAGGTGTACTTATAAGTATTCAACCATCTCTCTCAAGTATGCAAGTCATTACTTGAGAATAAGAGTGCCAGATTTAGAAACCATGGACCCTAGGGGATTCTTTGATGTGGAGGCAAATTAATGTGATTAGCGGATGTGAGATTGCTAATGAAATTGGTCAGGCTAATTCAGGCATGAGAGGACTTGATTCATTGAGGGGAAAAAAGCATAATAGATGATATCAAATTAGTAGTGCCCAATTAAACCCCCAAACAATACATTTGTTAAACCTAGAAATGGAAAATGGATTTAAAAATGTACAGTAAATAAAGGCACTTCTGAGAATAAAATTAATGTGAATTTTAGATCGGTAGTTCTATATTCTGAATGGTTTTGGCCTCTGGAAGTGGGAAGAATTCAGCAATGTCTGGGGACAGTTTTGGTTGACACAACTGAAAATTATGGTGGCATGATAATAGGGATTCTTCCCAACATTACATATAGCACAGCACAGACCCAATAACAAAGAATTATCCTACTCAAACATCAACAGCTACAAGGTTCTGAAATGCTAACTTGTGACTAGGGAGTGGTGCAGTAATAGGGTACAGGACTCAAGACTTTAAAAGCGGGGGCCAGGTGGTGGTACATCTGGTCAAGTGCTCACATTCCAGTTTGCTAGGACCCAGGTTCAAGCCCCTAGTCCCCACTTGCAAGAGAAAAGCTTCACAAGTGGTGAAACAATGCTGCAATTTACAAAAGTAATCCTTTGCTAGGGAACTATAAGGTTTATAATTTTCTACTTTACCACAAAAATCATTTTATATAAATCCATTACCTAGCATTACAAAAGGGAAAGAGTTGTATTTTTGGTCTCGAGAGATAACTCACTAGGGAGGAAATATACCTAGTTGTAGTTTCTCTCTCTCTCTCTCTCTGAATTAAAAAGTGGCCTAAAAATATATAGGTAGATAGATATAGAAATAATAGTCAACCCATATCTGTAATCTTGAGGGGAGGGAGATGTGGAATTATACCCCTATTATCTTATAATGTTGTAAATCAACATTAAATTCCTAATACAAAATTTGAAAAATATGTTACATAATATAGCTCAATTTATGCTATTCATTACTTATTATTATCTATCTATAAGATCTATTTGCTATTTCTTTAAATGCTACAAAATTATTCTTTATGCACAGTTCATTAACAAAGTTTTAAAAATTATTTTATTTTTAAAATTGATTTCAGATAGGAACAGATAAACTGAACGAGAAGGAGAGATAGAGAGGGAGAGAGGTGAAACAGGCACCTGAAATATTGTTTCACTACTTGTGAAGCTTTTCTCTTGCAAGTGGGGACCAGGGGCTTGAACCTGGACCCCTGCACACAGTTATGTGTGTACTCAATCAGGTGCACCACTGTACTGCCCCATTAATAAAATATTTAGATATGCCCCCTAAAATCGTATGGAGAAAACATAAAAGGTGATAACTTCCATAAATTTTAATGAGATTTTATAATCAAAAATTTTAATTATTGCAACTCTTCAATGTATTTATCATTTCATACTGAATGTCTTCTGTTGCACTGGATAATAAAACACTGGCAGTAACGGGGGCCAGGCCACAGCACAAGGGTTAAGCACACATAGTATGAAGTGCAGGGATAGGTGTAAAAATCTTGGTTCAGGTACAAGGATCCTGGTTCGAGCCCCTGGCTCCCCACCTGCGGGAGGTTCACTGGTTTAAGGACTGCAGGAGCACATCTGTAGGTTGTCTATATTTCTCTCCCCCTCTCTATCTTCCCCTCCTCTCAATTTCTCTCTGTCCTATCCAACAACAACAAAAAAAAAAAAAAAGGAAAAAATGGTCTCCAGGAGCAGTGGATTCATAAGTTTTGCACCGAGCCCCAGAGATAATCCTGGAGGCAAAAAAAAAAAAAAAAAAAGACAGTGAAAGTAGCTACAATGAAACCAAGATAAGCCATATTAAAAATTTAGCAAAATTTATCAACTTATCTTAATATCACCATTATTTTTGACAAACTTTATTAATTCAATAACAAAACAAAACGGTGGGCTAAAGCAGTGAAATAACACACCTGAAATTCTCAGGCTATGAGGATAAGAAAGTTAGTGTTTTATACATGCATTTTACCAGAATTAACTCTAAGGAGACATTTTGGGGGGGATGAAAGAAATCAAAGTCTTATATTAACTACCTCCATCATTAGCACAAGTCTCAGACCAACTGATTATTAGTGACAAAATACAAACTACTGCTATTTGGGAATAGAGTGGCTCCTATGAAACCTTTCATATTCTGAAATGACATAAAGTGAAGAAACATATACCATTGATTTATATAAGGAAACATGTTCTTGCTTCGCTACATAAAAAAAAAACTGCCACATCAAAGCAAATAATATGCAAAGCCTAGAATAATACCAACACAGTAAGTGCAGAAGTTACTTTATAAAAACACAGATTGTATATAAGTTTCTAGGATAGGTTGCTCAAGGAGCTCTGTGTTGCTATTTTTACAGCTCAGGGTATGCTGCACTATGTCTATTACAGCTGTTAAAAAATAACCATTGAGTGTTATTTTCACATTTTGCTTTTTGTCTTATAAGTGAAAATCTTGAGATTTATCTTGGTTATTAAAAATGGGTACTAAGATTGGTCCTAAAATTGAAGTGTCATAAACATTCAAAAAGCATGTTGCACTTCCACTTCTTCTAATTCTTGTGGGATCTACAGGCATTTTGATACTTCAACCTCTTATGAATATTACAAAATACCCACAACCTTACTAGATGTTGATTCCATCTTTATTTTCTTCAACAAGGAAAAGTCCTAATAATGATGTTGATATATCAGAATCTCATTAGACAGTGAAGTTTTCTTCATATAAAGGAAACAAGAAAATGGGACATAAAAGGAAAAAAAAAAAGAAAATGGGACATAAGTAACAAAAGCAGAAAAGGAAAATACAAAGAAAACTTGAAGTGGGTGGGGGGTGTAGTGCACCAAAAAGTCTGTGAGGCAAGGAGGGTTTGGGATGGAGTCATTAGCAGCGACTTGGGATACTGATGTCAACAATTATATTGTATGTTGTAACAATTATATTGTATTGTTTACAACTATATTGTAAACAATTAACACCCCCAATAAAATGGAAAAAAAAATGTGAAAAGATTATCTGGCCCATCTCTCTAATTTAAGAAGGGAGGCATTATGATACATCAGAACATTTTAAAAGGGGATACATATTGAACTATAAGAAAAGTCATAGCTAATTTTTGCACAGAAAAATGTTATGGCTTTTCCAACAGCCCAGTGCTTTGTTTTGTTTACTAACCAAGAGAATTCCCTAGTGACAACTACTGCAGTTTCCAGTAGAGGAGATGTGGACACAGAACTCTCGTGGTGAAAACCATATGGAATTACACCTCTATGGGCAATTATGTACAAATGTAGATGATAGCTGTAGAAATGACAGTTAATCCATATTGGCAAGTTTGGGAGAATCACGATGGTTTTCAGTGAAGGGAATTGGGATACAGAACTCTGGTGGTGGGAATGGTATGGAATTAATCCCCTGCTGAAATATAATTTTGGAAATCACTACTGAGTCGCTAATAAAAAATACATCTCTTTAATTGAATATTAAATCAATATTCAATTACTAATAAAATAAATTTAAAAAGAGAATTCTCTAGCTAGAACAATGACAATTTTCAGGAAAGTCATCTAGAGACTACGCTGAGTGTATATTACGTCAACTTACATCTCATAAAACTAAAGTTTGGGGGGGTTCCCGGAAGATGGCGGACTGAGAAGCTGCTAGTGGCTTGAGCTCTGATCACATCTTCTGGAAACAGTAGGATTTTCTGCCTTTAGTAGGCCAGTCAATAAGGGGTCCTAGCGGTAACACCAAGGAGGTGACTATATCTTAATTTGGGTTAAGAATTAGAGTAGGGAAAAAAGGGGAAAAATTTTTTTTCTTCCTTTTAATTTTCAAGCATACCTCCTTCCCCCCCCCCATAAGCAGTCCCTGGGGACCAGCTCCTAGCAGGATCCCCCACACCACCAAACATGGTGCTTTTTTGAATTCACTGATACACATTTGGGAAGTTCCTTTCACTGCTCTTTAATTACAGCTCTTTTTCTTATCTTCTCCCTTTTCTCTCTCTTGTCTCTCTCTCTCTCTCTCTTTTTTTTAATCTTGTCATACACTTCTTCCTTCTTCTTTGCCTTTCTGAATTTGTGAATTATTTTGGGGAAGAAATCTGACTCAGAGTGGACTCTCTATGTGTGTATCTCTGCTCTAGTTCCCTTTCCCCTCTTGTTAACCCTAGAATATACAGTGGATAGTAGATTTGCATAACTGCCTATTCTTGCTATCCTTTCTTTCTTTTCTCTTTCTTCATTGGGATTTGGTTACTATTTTTTCACGGACTGGAGAAATTGTTTGGCTAACTGGTAACGATTAAACTACTTCAATACTTACTTCAGTTGCTATTGTAATTCCTGAGGTTGGTGAGTGCAATTGTCATAAAGGTATTTAGTACAGTGTTATTTGTACTCAAGACACAACAACTGAGGAACAACAGAGCATAAAAAAAAGAAACACATAAATAAAAAAAAATGGGTAGATCAAAAACAAATAAAACTGCTACTCCAATGAATGAAGATAAGAGCCCAGAAGAAACTACAAATTAGCCAGAAGTAACCATAGATAAGAAAAGTATGCAAGCAATAATAAACTTATTAGTCACAGAAATGAAAACAACATTGTAGGAAAGGAATGGCAGTATTAGGGAAACAACAGTTGAGACCCCCAAGGAAAATACTGATTATCTTGAGGCAATTAGAGAACTGAAAGCTGAAATAGCTGTAATGAAGAAAGAAGCTGAGGCAAGGGAAAGCAGACTAACAGAAGCAGAAAACAGAATTTGGTGGAAAATACTCTGATAAATTAGCCAATTTAACTTGTAATTGAAATGAACCACACAACATCTGTTTCCACTGTAACCTTCTGCTCAAATGTTTTATGTATCAGTGTCACCTTTAAGTAAGTACATTATCTAACAAATTCATCTTGTGTCTTCAGATTTGTTTTTAATTTCTAAACTTTTACTGTAACATCTATCCTTATGTTAACTGCTAATATGCTTATTGTTTCTACTTCTCATTTTTGTTTTGTTCATCTTCAAAATATATGCATTTACCATTGTTGTCAAAGCCATGTTTATATTTATTGTTGATTTTCTCATTGCCTGTAGCCTGGTGCTATGCCTCAGAGAACACAGTATTCTTTTACCTTTGTCATATCCTAAATAGCCCCATTTGGTTTATCCATCTGTGTAGTCAGAATTTTTGTTAGTCTTGTGTTCTGAACAATTTTGGAATTGATCAACCCTGTGGGTGAACAAAATATTGAGAATTATGGGTCTATACCAAAAAAAAAATCACCTGAGTAAATCACTTGCAGCACATTGTGATATATGGGACATATATGACACTGACGTGACAGTTAGAATATGCACCTAATTCTGATGCAATGAACTATTAAAACTCACTGTATGAAGCTCTGAGATTATACTAATATAAGAGTTTCACCATTTATATTCGAATATCTACTTTAGAAGATGAAAATATCTGTCTTCCTTAAAGATATAAAAACAAGTTTCTATATATTAAATACAATTTCTTAACATGTTTAAGAATTGTGTTTCATATTGTGATAGTTTAAAAGTGTCATATTTTAGAATTCCTCAGTAATCAGTAGTCCAAGTAATTAAAGATGTTTCAATGGCAAAATAGAGTGAAACTGTGGACCTGAAGCAGAGAAAGTTTTCTAGAAATCTCTGAGTTGGGATCTGGAGGTGGTTCAGCTGGAGTGCCTGTCGTCTCACACACATGAGTTGGGCTTGATATTCTGCACTACACTAAGTTCTTCATGGATGATGTAGTAGTGTCCTTCTCTCTCTCTCTCTCTCTCTCTCTTTCTGTCCCATACACACACACACACACACACACACACACACACACACACACACAATTTCCTCCTTTCTCTTCATCTCTCATTTCTATCTCATTCTAAAATATTACAATTTAAAAAAATTAGATGGTGGATTCCTGGTAAAGTTCATATGTGAGACACTTGGTTCAATCTTTGGTGCTACATTAAAAAAATAAATATGAACTTCAGAGTCAGAAAGACCTTAAGTTATGAAAATGACTAATTCATTGTATCAGCAATTATTCACAGGGCCAGGTGGTAGTGCGCTTGGCAGAGCACATATGTTTCAATGCACAAGGACCTGGATTCAAGCAAGCCCCAGGTCTCCAAATGCAGGAGGAAGGCTTCACAAGAGGTGAAGCAGTGCAGTAGGTATTTCTGTCTCCCTCTCTCCCTATCTTCCCCTTTCCTCTTAATTTATTTCTGTTTCTACCCTAAATAAATAAAATATTTAAAAAATAATTCACCATATTTAAAGAATTATATCAGATCTGGGTAAGAAAATATGAATAATGCATTTTCTTTGCCTTTTTTAAAGGAACTCAAAGAAATTCAGCATTATCATCTCTACGTTGTCCAATTGTCCTCTTTAGATTTCTCAGTTTTTCTACCACCTTTGTTACCAGTCCTCTGCTTGAAATCTCTTTTATTTGAAATTTTGTGAACACTAAGAGTGGCTCTACTTTTCTTCATTGGGAGATGTTAATATAGGAAAAAAAGAATAGTGAATAGGAAGACATCTTTTTATTCATCTCTGCTACTAACGAATTGATAAGGAAGTCAGGATTGACTTAACACAGCAGTGAATGGGGAAATAGAAGAGAGGAAACTGTAAAATATTGATGCTACCTGCAATATTGGACAGCCTTTTGACATGAGGGACTTAGAGAGAAGGCCACTTCAAGAATGGCCATTGTTGGGGGGCCGGGGCAACAGGTTAAGCGCACATGGCACAAAGCACAATGACCAGTGCAAGAATCTCAGTTAGAGCCCCTGGCTCCCAACCTGCAGGGAGGTCTCTTCACAAGTGATGAAGCAAGTCTGCAGGTGCGTGCGCACACACAAACACACACACACACACACACACACACACAAACACGAATGGGCACTTTGACTTGAGTGGGTAGAAAGAAAGATAATTTGAGTGTTTTGTAAATATTTCTCAGACCCACTCACAATAACTTGCTACTTTGCAAGTATGACTGTATTTATGCTGAAATTTTAAAGATAGGATTTCTACTTCCTGGAACTTTGGAACTCATTCAGAATTTAAGCAAGGGACTGCATGTTGGTGTGCAATGGGCAGAGGACATATGTTACAATATGCAAGTGTTGTATGCTTTACATTGGGTTGTCCTAGCTCTCCCCCACCAAGAGAATTGGATCAGTCCTGCTAGTTTTGCGGGCCTGCTTGGCCCCGCCCCAAGGAACCCCAAGGGGGTTCCAGAGTTTGAGTGCTTGGCGCCGCTGTGGGAAAAGAGGCAGCAGAGTTCTGTTTGGTGATTAGTATGGTTTAGTTTATGAATCGTTGTTCCTGAATAAAGAAATACAGCTTCCCTGCCCAGCCGTTGTCTCTGCGTCTCTGTTACCCGCCCGTGAAGCTAGCCCGGCCAGCTAGAGCCTCCGAATTTTAACAACAAATGGCGACCACGTGGACCTGACCTGCGCATCTCTCAGATAAGTGAAGACAACTTGGCTACCTATGTACTATGGCCTTCTCTTCTGCTTGTGAAGAGATCTCCAAAGGCCTCTGCTCTTTCTTCATGAGACTGTTTTGCTGTTTCTGGAACATTTATCTCTTGACCACTCTGTGGTTTCCACTCGCTTGGGCGAACTCAAAACAGCCAGAGGAGTTGGGAAGAGCCAGCGGGCAAGAGGCGAGGCGCGGAGCTGCCTTTTCCACCTGGTGGAACACCCAGCCAGCCGGCTGTGCCCATACAACCCCGGCGCACCGCGCCCACAGCCCCGCAGCCCCGCAGCCCGCAGGGGGCTGACGCCAGCACGCAGGAGCCCGATGCCACCACGCAGGAGCCCCATGCCACCACACAGGAGCCTGATGCCAACACACTGGAGCCCGATGCCAACACGCAGGAGCCCGATGCCACCACGCAGGCCAGCCCACAGGAGCCGGCTCTCCACCGCATGGCACAGGGCACTGGACGTGTGATCCCTCCACACTGCTCAGCCACTGCGAACAGGGCAGCAGACATGGCAGGGCCATGGGGCAGGGCTGCGACAGCCTATCATGGCCGCCACCCCTGGGCACCTCGGCCCACGCCTTCTACAAGGCTGGCCCACCTGCCCTCTTGCTATGAATTCTGGAATGATCCTGGACCTCCCGGACCCCCGGGGCTCCCTGCTGAAACTGGGCACACGAGATCTCCAGCTGCCAGTCCGGTCTTAAAGCAGACAAGCTGAAGTACGCAGAGATTTGTGCAGAGATCGCAACCTGCAATTCCTTGAAGTGGAGCTGCGTGGGAAGCCACCTCCGGATGGTGAAAACCCCCCCCCCCAACAACTAAGACAGTACAGATTTAAATTCGTGTTTAAAATGACATGTCTTCGTAACAAAGGTTTCTCTCCTTGTGTATTAATGACCATGTTTATGTGTATGTTTAAAGTTTGGTAAACAGTAACTTTAAGGCTAAATTCTTACTAGTCAAAGTTAAATGAAAAAGGTTTTCAACATAATTCTCATAAAGATAAAATTAACTTACATTTAAAGTCTGAGGTAAAAATTAGTTAACAATCAATATATTTTAACTAAGTTGGCCTAAACAAAAGGTTAAATAGACTTGCTGATATGTAAAACTCTCCATTACCTTCTCTATTAGAAATGGTAGATCGCACAATGGCTATGCTAATTATTCTCATGCCTGAGGTTTCCTTTCCGGCACACAACTAGGGTGTGACTCCATCTTGAATGGGTGTAACAAAAGGTTAAAAAGATGTTGTTGATATGTAAAAGTCTCAAATTCCTTCTCTATTAGAAACGTTCGATTGTGCTTGGTTATGCTAATGACAAGTTTTGTTTCATAGTAAGTAAATTGCAGCCAGCTGCCTTTGGGACTCTAGGCCGTTCCCCACCCCCATGCAAATGTCTTTCAAGGCAAGTACGCCCCCCAGAGGCAAGAAATGTTTTTTTTAAGCTGATAAAGTTTTGCCCACAGAGGCAAAAAAATATGGCCCCCTCATGCCTTCCCTTGGCAGCACACTGGTTCTTGTTACTTGCTTACATGTTTCTCCATGTTTGTGCCAGTTTCTTTTTTGAAATGCCTGTATGATATATGTTTCTGTTCACCCCACACCCTTGATACTGTAGTCATTTAGTTAAAAAGAAAAGGGGGAATTGTTGTATGCTTTACATTGGGTTGTCCTAGCTCTCCCCTGCCAAGAGAATTGGATCAGTCCTGCTAGTTTCGCGGGCCCGCTTGGCCCCGCCCCAAGGAACCCCGAGGGGGTTCCAGAGTTCGAGAGTTAGAGAGTGCTTGGCGCTGCCGCGGGGAAAGAGGCAGCAGAGTTCTGTTTGGTGATTAGTTTGGTTTAGTTTATGAATCATTGTTCCTGAATAAAGAAATACAGCTTCCCTGCCCAGCCGTTGTCTCTGCATCTCTGTTACCCGCCCGTGAAGCTAGCCCGGCCAGCTAGAGCCTCCGAATTTTAACAACATGCAAGGACTGGATGGAGTTAAAGCACTAGGTTAAAGGGGCCAGGTGGTAGCGCTTCAGGTTAAGTGCAAATGGTGCAAAGCGCACAGACAGGTGTGAGGATACCGGTTCGAGCCTGGGCTCCCTACCTGCAGGGAGGTCACTTCACAAGTGGTGCAGCAGACCTCCAGCTGTCTTTTGTTCTCTTCCCCTCATCTCTCGATTTCTCTCTGTCCTATCCAACAGCAACAAACACAGCAATAACAACAACGATGAAAAACAAGGGCAACAAAAGGGAAAAAATAGTCTTCAGGAGCAGTGGATTAGTAGAGCAGTGGGTTCGAGCCCCAGTGATAACCCTGGAGACAAAAAAATAAAAATAAAATAAAATAAAATAAAATAAAAAACACTGGGTTACACCAGCAGAGAAGGCTGTTTCATGAGTAGTGAAGCTTTGCCACAAGTGTCTCTCTATCTCTCCTACAGCTTTCAATTTCTCTCTGTCTGTCTTTGTCCAATACATAAATAACTAATTTTTTAAAGAAGTGTAATGTTGGGAGTGTTCAGGTCTTGGAACATGATGGTGAAGGAGGGCCTAGGTAGTAGGTTAGAGCATTATGTGGAAAACTGAGAAATATTACACAGGTACAAACTACTGTATTTTACTGTTGATTATAAATCATTAATCCCTCAATAAAGAAAAAATGTGATGTTGAAAATATTTTTAATTTAATAAATATCCAGTAATACCAATTAAACACTAAATTGATTATTAATTCACCAAGTGTTGTGTGCACAAATGCCACTGACATCGGGGTCATGTAATGAATTGCATTTGACTCACAAAGTTTTGTCAAAGTTCCTCAGTTCCAGAGGTTGCTAGAAAATTAGGATTTCTATGTATGTCTTTTTAGTATCTAAATAAGAGAAGAAATAAAGTCAGATGCCCACAGGCTCTAGTGGAGTTTTAAAATGTAATAGTTTAGTTGACCGTCCTGCCTTGAACTATAGATAGATACATGGCCAGAATGGTAATGAGTATGAGATAAATATGTAAACCTCAGAAAATTCAGTTAGCTATGAACTAAAAAACACTATGTAAATCAGAATAAGACTTTCTATCAAAATACAGTGATGAAAAAAAAAATCCATGATCATTTTCTACTCAGGAAGGTAGTTTACTCTTGTTTGTTTTGCTGAGATCGAAAGCCTGGGTAATGACTCCAAATGCGTGTTTATCTTTCCTTCCTTCCTTTCTTCCTTCTTTTTTTTTAATAGATGTGACAGGAAGAGAGGGAGGGATGGGAGAAGGAGAGGGACTCAGGAGAGGGGGAGGGACGGGGAGGGGGCGGGGAAGGGAAGAGAGAGGGGGGGAGGGGGAGAGAGAGAGAGAGGGAGAGGGAGAGGGAGAGAGAGGGAGAGAGGGAGAGAGAGAGAAAACTAGAGAACTGTAGGCATACTCCATGCCTTATGAAGCTTTTCCCCTTACAGATAGGGGCCAGGGCCTCAATTCTGCCCCCTTGCATATTGTAACATGTGCACTATACCAAGTAAGCCACAACCAGGTCCTGGGTAGTTTCTCTCTATCCGCCCACCCGTTCTTTTTCTTAGTTTTTTCTTCCGATTTACTATATTGTGATGCATATAAAACTCATAAAGTATCACCCTAATTCCTATACTGTTCTGTTGGAGAAATGAGGTCTTAGGTAAAACTCAATTTAAATCTAATAGGGTATAGAGACCAGGAAATAGTTTATCTGGTAGGTGTACACACTTCACCATGCTTGAGGTAGAGGGTTCAAGCCTCCTGCCACCATACAAGAGTGTTATACATAGGGGAAGCTTTATAAGTGGTAGAGCAGTTCTGTAGTGTCCCTCCTCCTGCTCTGGGTCCTCCTCCTCCCCTGCTTTTGTCACTCACCCTTTAGTTAAAATATAATGAATCATGATATGGAATCATGCAGGTTCAAATCCCCAGAAACAAACAAAAATTAATAGGGAGATAGTATAAGTTATGTAGAGAGACTCTCATGCCTGAGGCTCCAAAGTCCCAGGTTCAATCCCCTCTACCACCATAAGGTGTGGTCTGGTGCAGAAGAAAGAAAGAGATAGAGAGAGAGAGAAGGAAGAAAGGAAGAAAGAAAGAAGGGATAGGAGGAAGGAAGGGAGAAAAAGAAAGAAGAAAAGTAATAAGGTAGACAACAAGATATTGCAGTGAGTAGTCTCTAAGAATCAAGTATTTTTATTAACTCGGAACATCCTATTAGCTTCAAGGAAGGATTTATTTTTTTAAAAAAAATATTCTTAGAAACCTCTTTTTTATACCTTTTAAGAGAAACATGAATTTCCTTCAAGTACACAATATCTATCACAATAATTTTCATTCCACTGATTTTTTTTGTTTATGTACCATTTTGAAAAGACCATCAATAGCAGCTTCTATGGGTTCCCTGAACAGCTCATAAAGTAGGACGAGTAGCCAATGACCATGCCCCAATACTAACTTTATCATGTTTATACTCGTGCTCTGTTCTCTCTTTTCTATATTATACTTCTTACTAGTTTAGTACTTAGTTTTCATTTATTTGTTTATGGATACCATTAGGGCTTCATTGCTTGGGCTTGACAGAACTAGAGAAAAAGAGAGACAGAAAGATTCAACATAGCACTGAAGCTTCTTCCAGTGCAGTGGAGGCTGGGATCAAACGTGGGTCATGTGCATGTTAAGTAGGTACCTTTCCTGCGTGAGCTTCCCCTCCTCTCTCCGTTTCTATCTGTCCTATCCAACAATGATGACATCAATAACAACAATAAAACAACAAGGGCACAAAAGGGAATAAATTAATAAGTATTTTTTAAAAGGTAATAAATAAACACTATCAACATTTTGATGTTGATGGGTTCATGGATTTTAATCAATTAAAATAATTTAATTATATGCACACTAACTTTTAAGTCAATTTAAGAATTTGTCTATTTATATGTTCATTTTTTCTATTTGCTTATTACTTATCAACCTCTATTCCTTCATCCTACTTTATTTTATTGGTCAGTTAGTAGGCTGGTAGACAACTTTTAGTTTGTGCTCCTGCAATTATATATTTATATATATGTAATGTATATGTATAAATTTATATGTAAAAATTTTATCATTGTCTACAAATAGCTTTGCACTGATTTACTTCTTTCAATTATTGTAATAACACAACATAGAAATTCCTTCAAATCACTGGGGAAAAGACGCAACTTTATTTAATGGTTATACAATGTACTCTAATATTAAAAAGATAATTATTTTACTAATAGCTATTTAAGTTTTTCATATTTTTTACAACTAAAAGCATAATTCATCTTCATAGATAGGTATATAGTAAAGATATAAACACTAGTATTTTAATGCATCTCCTGCCTTATATATGATGCCATTTTCTGGAAATTTATCTGATAACTTGCTGAAGTAAATAAAAATAAAATCATAGGCTGTTCCATTGGAATCATCATTTCCAAAAATTGAACTAACCCTGAATTTATAAAAAGCATCAGCTAAGACCTAACAGTCAAATTTACACAGCCTAAGAGCTACATAAACATCTATATTGGCCATATTCATTAGCTGAAAATTGAGCATATGTTCAAACTTCTGTTGGTCTTTGATTAGATCTAGCTTAAAAAGTGACTTGGCAGACAATGCCACAGAAAAGAACCTTGGCAACATTATAGTATATTATAGTAATAATAACAATTCAAAGTTCTGGGAATGTCTTTGGCATTGTAGAAAAGTGATTTGAGGATTCTAAAGCTAATGATTCTGATAAACTTACTTCCCCTTTTAAAGTTGTAACATTTAGATCATCATTTTTTAAAAGATTTATTTTTCATTATAAGAGAGAGAATAGAGATGGAGAGAAAGCACTATTCAGTTCTTGCTTATGGTGGTGACAGGAAATTGAATTTTGATGCCTGTGGGATGCAACTGATGCCCTAACAAGTCGATCTTCCTGGTCCATAGTTCTCACTTTTGAGACTATACTTAAAGCATTTAATTTTTAAAAAAACATATTTATTCCCTTTTGTTGCTCTTGTTTTTTTATTGTTGTAGTTATTATTGTTGTTGTTATTGATGTCGTCATTGTTGGATAGGACAGAGAGAAATGGAGAGAGGAGGGGAAGACAGAGAGGGGGAGAGAAAGATAGACACCTGTAGACCTGCTTCACCGTTTGGGAAGTGACTCCCCTGCTTGTGAAGTGACTCTCTGCAGGTGAGGAGCCGGGGCCTCGAACCAGGATCCTGAGCTTTGCACCACCCATGCTTAATCCGATGCGCTACAGCCCAACTCCCAAAATAACTAAATTTTCAGTAAAGTTACAGACTGGTCCCAATGAGAAATAAAATCTCCATGCTACCACTATGCTAAAACAGAGTTATCAACTAAGTCTTTGACTAAAATAGGGTTGGGAGACTTAAAGTCTAACTAGAGTCACTGCATACTAATGCTGTGATAGCAGAGTGGCTTAAGTCAACTAGTCTGAATCTCAATCTTACTATCCCTTTCAAGAACTAGAAAAGTACCATCAAGACTATTGGAAATGATGAGCTGAAATTACATAATCGTTTTTAAAACTATCCTTGAGTGGGGAGGAAGACTCTGGGACAAAATTTGTGACTTGCATGGGCTCACATGAAAGCAACAAGACATCATGAGAACGCCAATGATAATGGGATAGTGCTTTGTACTCTATATATCAAAGTATCTCAAAAAATGAAAGGCAATGGCTCATCCAATGTAGTGCACTGGTTTGAACCCTCAGTCACCACATAGGAGCACAATGCAAAGGGGAAAATGCACAAGTGGTGGAGTGGTACTGTCATGTCTCTCCACTATGTATCTCTTTCTCCCTGTCTCTCATTCTCTATTTGGAAAAAAAAATTCACATGGAGTTGTGTAAAGCCCCAGAGAGGGGGAAAAAAACAAACAAAAAAACCAAACCAAAACAAAACAAATAGACACATGAAAATGTAGGTCATGGCATTGACTCAGCAATGTATGTTATGAGTACCAGAGTTTAATCTGTGGTATGTAAAAAGCAAAACCAAACCATAATTTAATAATTAATGTAAATAAAGTGGCTGAAAACATGTTACATAACAATGCCTAATAGACATTTTAGTTCTCTTGAGTTGTGTATCCCCTTTTAAAATAATAAGCACTGCCTTAAAAATGATAGAACTGTGACTAGCACCCAAGTCTGTTGACCTTACATTCCTAGTTTTTCCACTGAATCATGTAATATGCAAAGGCTTAGCCATGCATCACAAGCACAGAAGGTTTTCCTCGTAGCACATGGCTTTTATCTCTTGCCTAAGGCTGACTTCTGCTTTGCTTTGTGACGGATGCCAATTAATCATTAACATTCAGTTTTAATGTAGACTTTTCTGGCCTCTGTGATGTTTTATCTATGACTTCCCGCTTCATCAGTTGGCAATGCTAATGAAAGTCACTGCCATACTCTTATCTGTATGCCTTTGGAGACCCCACAGATTGTAAAATACAATCAATAGCTCATCAGTGCTCCTGATGATTCTTCAGATGTCAGCTTAGGGAAAGCTAACATATTTTTTGCCCCATAGTCATCCTCAAGTACAGGAAGTAGAATAAGTTTCTTTAGGTTGGGTAGTTTTTATATGACAAGATATTTTATTGTTTTCAAATAAAACACCCCCCCACCCTCAAACTCGTTGTGGTAAAAAAACTGTATTTTTCTAGAAATTATTTCTTAGTAACAGTACTACAGAAGACAAATATGCCAAATGCTTAGAGATTTAAAATCTTAATTTAAATCTTGCTATTTATATACTTCCATCATATTTGAGAGCTACTTTATGTCCTAATCCAACTTTCTATTACTATTCTCAACTCTGACACCATCTTCCCAGATAACACTTTTTAAAAATTTTTTTATTTATAAAAAGGAAACACTGACTAACCAATAGGGTAAGAGGGGTACAACTTCACACAATTCCCACCATCCGAACTCTGTATCCTATCCTCTCTCTTGATAGCTTTCCTAGTCTTTAATCCTCTGGGAGTATGGACCCAAGGTCATTGTGAGATACAGAAGGTTGAAGGTCTGGCTTCTGTAATTGCTTCCCCACTGAACATGGGCGTTGACAGGTCAATCCATACTCCCAGCCTGTCTTTCTCTTTCCCTAGTGGGGAAGGGCTCTAGGGAAGCGGGGCTCCAGGACACATTGTCTGTCCAGGGAAGTTTGGTTGGCATCATGCTCACATCTGAAACCTGGTGGTTGACAAGAGAGTTAACATACAAAGCCAAGCAAGTTATTGACCAATCATGGATCTAAGGGCTGGAATAGTGCAGATGAAGAGTGGGGGGGGGGGATCTTCCATTTTGTAGATAGCGAGTAGGCATACCCTAGTTATATTTCGAAGGTACTGTGACTATACTAGATTTTTTTTCCTTTTTCTTTTTTCTCCTAGCCTGAAATCTGATATGCTGGTGGACCCCAGTTATTGTCTGGGGAGATGATTTCATGGCTGGACAAAGGACCAGAAAGCTGGATCAGGGAAGAGAGTAGCTCCCCAATATGGGAAGGGGGTATAAATATTGTTGACTGTAAACCCCATTGATCTGATGTCATCTGGGGCCCCTAATCAGATTAGGAGCCCATGTGACCTCTGCATCCCTCTAGACCTGAACTCACACTCTGTAGTCATGATTAGGAACATTCCAGGCTGCCCAAATATCAACCCATCTTCCTCAGGTGTAGCATAGAGTATGTTGTCCATCGTCCCTTCGGAGGATGGAACATTCTCTACCTTTGTTGATCCAGGTTGAGGGCAAGGTCCTATGGGGGACCACAAAGGGGTACGTTGTACTGTTAGAAATGACTGGTAACAATGGAGAGAGGGATCTATTCAAGGTCTAGGCCCATCAAGTCTGTTTGGGAATCTCAGGACTCTCCAATGAGGGCCCCAACTGATGGAATGACCTGATAGTGACTAAAGAGTCATCATTAAAATATGCTAGTCTCTGGCCCTTATTCAGCTTTTGCAGTCCTTGCTTTGATAAGGTTAGCTTTGGAACTGTAATAGGAAGTAGGTGAGGAGGGTATCTAAGTCTAAGTAAACACTATTTGATTATGAACTGACTCACTACAGACTATTGTGTATTTTTGCTTTCAGGTATCTATTTTGCGCTAATTTATGGATACATGTGAACATATGCTCTATCTCATGGGTCCTGGCCTATATCTAAGTTTTGGGAATTTGTTAGGAAGTGAAAGTCCTGGAATGGAATTAGAGAATACTATGAAAGGAAAGGACTCACCCGAGTAATGAGGGTGAAGACTTGACATTCCATGCCTGATGTCTCTGGACACAGTCTGAAGTGAAGAATGCTGAGGTGGCACGCATTGCATTGGTTAGGTTGGGATTGGCGGATGGACTGGGGGAAATATAGGCTCTATAGAGGAAGTGGGCAGATCCTGCTGTCTTAGGGTTTAAGAAGAAAATAGATAACTATTGCTATAATCACATTATTTGGCAATTGGGTTAACTTTGAAAAATCCCTTTGTTAGGATTTGCTGTATCATACACATCACCATAATTTATGTCCTTTGACATTATTTGCATATAGCTATGCCACTGGTTGCTTCTATTCTCCCTGGACTAAGCTTTTAAGAGAGTCAACAAATCAAAGACTCAGCCTATGTATTAAAAAGACTTAGCCTGTGCTTTAAATCAGTCAGTTTTTCCCCTCTCATATTGCTCAAATGGTGATTTATATGGCTACAAATTAATAGGAGTGCATATAAACACCATTACCACCACCATTACACTGTATCCTCATCCCCCCCACCCCCACCCCAGCCGCATGAAGCTGAATATCCACCCTCACCCTCCAACCAGGGTTTTTACTTTGGTACCCTACTCCAAATTTAGTCAAATCCTGCTTTGAGTTTCCCTTTCTGTTATTCTTTCTCAACTTCTGTTGATGAGTGAGACCATCTCATACTCTTCTTTATCTTTCTGGCTTAGCTCACTTAACATAATTCCTTCTAGTTCCATCCACAATGGGTCAGAGAAGGTGGGTTCATTGTTCTTAATAGCTGAGTAGTATTCCATTTTGTGTATATATACCACAACTTTCAGAGCCACTCATCTGTTGTTGGGCACCTGGGTTGCTTCCGGGTTTTAGCTATTAGGAATTGTTCTGCTATGAACATAGGTGTACACATCTTTTTGGTTGGGTGTGATGGAGTCCTTGGGGTATATCACCAGGAGAGTAATTACTGGGTCATATGGAAGGTCCATGTCTAGCTTTGTGAGAGTACTCCAGACTGCTCTCCACAGAGGCTGGGCCAATTTACATCCCCACCAGCAGTGCAGAAGGGTTCCTCTGTCCCCAGAGCCTCTCCAGCATTTGTTGCTGTTGTCTTTTTTGATGTATGTCATTCTCACAGGGGTGAGGTGGTATCTCAATGCTGTCTTTATTTGCATTTCTCTGACAATCAGCGACCTGGAGCAGTTTTTCATATGTTTATTAGCCTTTTGGATCTCTTCTGTTGTGAATGTTCTGTCAATATCCTCTGTTCATTTTTGGATGGGGTCATTTTTTTTTCTGTTGCTATGTTTGCTGAGCTCTTTATTTATTTTGGTGATTAATATCTTTTCTGATGTATGGCATGTTGAGATCTTCTCCCATTCTATGAGGGGTTTCTGTTTGTGTGATAGTTTTTTTGGCTGTGCACTAGATAACACCTTTAGCTATCAGGCTAAAGCAAAAGTTACTAAGTTCATAGACCCCTTGGAATATACCAGAAATAAATTTCCTAGCTTCTTCCCACACAAAGACCCTTAGTTTTATCTGCCCTATTCTTACAGTTAGGTTTCTGATTATTTAACAGTTTGTCCTGTTTTATATCTTACCACTCTTCAGCCACAAAGTTGCAGACACTACTGTGATGCCACCTTGACTACACTGAGGAGATAATTTTAATAATGTGTCCTGGAACCTCACCTCCCATGACCTCTAACCCACTTAGAAAAGATAGAAACAGGCTGGGAATATGGATCAACTTGCCCGTGTCCATGCTCAGCAGAGAAGCAATTATAGAAGCCAGGCCTTCCACCATCTGCACTCCAAAAAGAATTTTGGTCCATAGTCTCAGAGAGGGAGAAATGATACGGGAATCTTCCAATGGAGGGAATGGGATAAAGAACTCTGGTGGAGGAAACTATGTGTAATTGTACCCCTGTTATCCTACAATCTTGTTAGTCATTTGTAATCACTAATAAATCTGAAAACAAATTACATCTTGCATGATAACGAAGTAGTGAGAATACATAAACTGACTAGCTCTCTTCACCCACCTGCATGACTAAGTCAGAAAAAAAGTGTTTTATGAGTCTATTCTCTTTATAAATTCCATATTAAATAAGCCAATAAAAACCTGATATTTCCATTTCAGAAAATATCTCCTTATCTAGTTCTAGTTGCTATACTATAGCCTGGAATTATTATTATTTCTCATCTGATTTACTGTGATAAGCTCTTAACTAGACTGCTGCTTTTGTTCTTGTCCTTGTTTAATCCATTAGTTGAACTCTATGTTTTTTAAATTGTTATTATGGTCATCAAGGTTAAATTTAAAGACCCTTCAATATTATGAGAATAAAAATAAAGTTCAAACAATATACTTCCTCTGTTCTCATGTCCCTCGATATACCTCTTACTTGATTCCTTTTTAACCTGCATTATCCTGCTATCCTTTTCTCTAAAATAAAATCCCTCAAACACAGAAAATTATGAAATCTTCTGATCCTAGATCATTAACTCCTCTGCTGCCCATCTGTATGTCTACCCTCTACTGATAAAAATCTCAGACTGGAAGCCAAATTGCATTCTTTTCTCCATAACCAGAAACCAGAAAACTAAGTTTGGTCCCTCCTCTGTTCACATTTCCATGATAGTTCAAATCACTACAGAAAATGGAATTTTTTTTTCCTCCACTATACCGTGATTTCCATTAAGGTATATCTTAGTCACTTTCCAGTTCTGAGGACAGGATCTAGAGTTAATTTGATGTCCAACTATTTTTTAAACAAGTAGATGTCTAGATTAGAGAGAGGGCAATCCCAATGGTAAGTAGCCTAGCTAAAAAAAAAAGCTAGTGATGATAATACCAGCTTGAATGGGGACAAGAGAAGTAGGAGGTAATATGAAAATGCTGTAGATATGGAGATGCATAATAGAAAAAAAGAAAGAGAGAAATCAATTACTAGTCAATCACCAGAACTTAAGGAAAAAGTTGAGTTGGACAATTATTTCGAGTGTTTGAAGCAGAAATATAAATATTGTAGCTGATAAAAAGGAGTAGATAAGCAGTCCAAGTACAGATTAAGTCCACATCAACATGCTGGATATGGGGTTAAGTGAAACTATTAAAGTAGACTTATAAATTGAAGCAACAGAATTTATAAGACAGAAACTTAGAACACATCAGTCTTATCTTTCCCACTGGCTGAGAGCTGAAATGTACTTTCTGTGTGCGAAAGCAGAATGGTTGACATGTTATCACTTAAAAGAAGTGAAGGGATGATAGCTTCTATAAATAGTTTTAGTCTATAAAATCCCTTATTTCATGTTAATAGAATTATAATTTTAGTTAACAAAAACATGTTCTGAAATAAAGTACAGCATATAAATGTTGAAAAATACTCAAGTTTTTAAATTATATTATTTTATTTTCAGTGTAATGGTCCTATATACACATTGATGTGGAATTGTTGACCTAACCACTCAGCCAATCAAATTTCTAAATAAATTGTGTAATTACACTCCAATGCATTCTTTTTAAACACAATTTTCTGAAAGTATTAATTTATTCATATTCTAAGTGTTACATGATTTTACCATTTTTCTAAATGCATTACTTTTAAGAAATCATGAAGAAAACTGACGTGCTAGTGAGAATGAACCTACAGTTTGGGGCAAGTGGATTTTAGACCAGTGGATAATCTTTGACAGATAAAATTGACAGGCCATATCTGCTTTCATTCAGAAAAAGTGAAAAGTGGTTAGGTCAACAATTCCACATCAATGTGTATATAGGACCACTAGGACTGTATTGAATGCAAATATGAGGTCCTGAAGTCTTTATTTATTTGTTTGTTTATCTATATTACCTTGAGGTAGAGAGAGAAAGAGAGAGACTGAAGAGACCACAGGACCAAAGCTTTCTTTGATGTGGTGGGGATACCAACTTCAAAAGTTTACATTTTTAGATATATTCTTCCAAGAAGATTATTATGCTATTAATACTTGGATCATAATTTGAAAGAGTTTAATCTGAATATTCTCAAAGGCATCTTTGAAATCTTAAATGGGTAACATCTGTACTTTTACTAGTCCAGTATAATCTCTTTCTCCTAAGGTTTTTCTTTGTGCTCTCTTTTCACTACAACAAAGAGAATACACATTTGAAAATTTCTTTCAGCATTTTCCATTAAAAAGCATTTTGTCATGAGGACTGGGGTAAGGATCTTTGTTATATTTACTTTCTGGTGATGTGTTTTCCTGTGTCTCCAATGGCTTTAGACATTTGTTTTTAAAAGATGTAATTATTAAGTATATTAGAAATTGAATCCTAAGTTCAGATACAAGTGGAAGTTAAGAACCATCAAGCAGTGTGACCACTAAAGTAATATCTACAAGCAAGATACAGCTTGAGTTCCCTTCGCTTCTCTACATCTTGTCTATAGCCATTACTCCAGTATGAGCAGGCGAGAGACTGAAGGGAAAGAGAGGTTTTAAACTGTCATAGAGAGCACTAAGGGGAAAAGGCTATTCTGATTTTCCCCCCATCTGCATAGAGCACTGTGTATTTTGGAACAGTGTTAAAAAATCCTGAAGCAATTTCTCTCATGTCACAAGTTAAGGAGTTATCTATGAATGAGTCAGCCTGGGAGTTGCCATGGTAACAATTTTCATCCCTCTGGAGTCAGTCCCCTTTTGATGCTGCCACTGAAATACCTTACTTTCAATAGAATTTGAGGTTCCCATTACATTTAAAGATTCATCATGTTATATATGCATTCCCTGATTTTGCAAGATTACCTGACTGAAATAATTTTTAGAGATCTATAAATAGACATGCTATGTCAAGCTCATGTTTTCCACAAGATAAAAGACAAGTCTCTAAAATTCCATCCTGTGTTTAGAGCTCAAACTCTCTCTCTATCCCCTTTCCAGAGTGTGTCTGTATATCTTATTAGTGTCCTTCATGTTTGAAGAGGGGAACTTTGGGCAGTTATCAGAAGTCCCAATTTTCAGGGGAGAGGTTGAAAATACTTGCAGGCTTGCTCCACTGCAACTGTACGTGAATGCAAATGATGCTGTAGTTTAGTGTGGAGTCACTAGGCAGTATTTGTGTGGTTTCCTGGTTTATATTTCAGGGAAAAGGAATGTATAAGAATAAAAATTGCTTGTAGTTTCCATACTTTCAAAAAGAGAGTTAAATAAGATAATGTAATAATACACAACACTTTGTATACAGTTATTTGTTTAATAAATAATAGTTATTCAGGAACTGCTTCCAGGATACCAAAGGGCAGCCATTCTGTGTTTGTTGTCCCGTACATGGAATAGTCCTTTGACTATTTCCATTACAGAATTATTTTTTTTTCTGTTTTCAGTGTAATCACTAGGGCTCAGTGTCTGCACTACAAATCCACTGCTCCTGTGACCATCTTTTTTCCATTGTTGTTGGATAGTACAGAGAGAAATCGAGAGAGGAGGGGAAGACAAAAGGGGACCTGCTTCACAGCTTGCCAAGCAACACCTCCCCTGCCCCGCCGGTGGGGCAAGGGGCTCAAACCCAGATCCTTGCACGAGTCCTTGTGCTTCGCACTGTGTGCACTTAACCAGGTGCGTTACCGTTGGGCCCTCTGAATTTTCATTTTTTATACATATGTGATCATAGTCAGGTCAAATGGCATTCTTAATCTAGTCACAACAATTTGATGCAAACAAAATACATATACAGATTTGGTAGTCAACTATAAATTAATTTCTAAACAGTCTTCACATTATGTACACTCAGTAGAACATAAAAGATTCTCTGGAGTGTGAAGGTAGAATACACAGAAACGGACAGAGTAGCCTAGAGCATAAAGATACAAGAGAAAGAGCTGTATGCAGGGCCAAAAGGAAACTAAACCGAGTTCCTAGTGAAAACTACGGAATTTGAAACTACATAAATCAAAGGTGAGTAGCTGACTGAGACACCTGACAGGTATAGCTGAAGATCTCTAGAACAAATCCTGGATCCTGAGTCACATCTTAATGGAAGTGAAGTCTAGTTATGTAGGTGCTGATATTGTTTTCAATATTTCTACACTCCTCTTTTATTTAAATATCAGACACAATATAGTTTCTTTGTAACCTGGAAGCATCAACTCGAGTTTCTCAATGATTTTGATTCAGGTGTGTTTACTATTTGAATTTTACCCCAAGTAATACATTTAACCAGCTTCTAGCTATTTTGCTGAATTCTTACTATGCACCAAGGATTCTACTAAGCTGGAATTCAAACCATTTACTTGTACTTTCCTCTTTGCTATTCATGTGTTTTTAATATTAAATCTGGTATACTGCAGCTCTTTATATCGGTTTACATGTTTGTGTGCTTTCCCTCAGTGTTTAAGTTATTAACTATGTCAGAAGCAAATTACCAGAATATAATAGATATCCATTAACAATATTGGATGATTGCACTGACTAATCAATTGACTAAACAGAGCTATGTTTTGGTAATTTTGTGATGTTTTAAAGAGTAGTATGTAAAGTAGAGAACACCTTTATTTTATTTTATTCCTAGCTAAGTATCTGCAAAGATCCCCTTCCCATTAATGTATATTAATACTGGTTTGGCATCTTAATAAAGATTTGGAACTCCTGTACTTTTAGATTTAGGTACCATGCTGGGTCCAAAATCTGGAGTTTGAATAAAGATATTAGGGTTCTTTGGGGAAATTTTTAAAAATGTTTATTTATAAAATGGAAACACTGACAAGACTATAGGATAAGAGGGGACAATTCCACACAAGTCCCACCACCAGAACTCTTTATCCCATCCCTTCCCTGAGAGCTTTCTTATTCTTTAACCCTCTGTTAACTTGAGAATATGAGCACTCTTAACATCTATTTGTCATGAATACTAAAAATCAGAACTGTATCTATAGAGAAAAGAACAAAGCAGATAGCAGACTGGAGTAAATGAGAGAAATGAAGGTGACACCCTGAGTGATATTATCTTTTTTCCTTCAAATTCCTGGTTTTAAAAGGAGGACTGTTCATCTTGAGAAAAAAAGGATACAAATATCAGGCTATTCACAAAAATAGTCCACACTACCAACCTTAGGTACCAAGTCTAAGACTATCATATCAATCATTAATCTAGAGGATGTATTTGAAATGACAATTCGAATTCACTAAAATACACTGTCGCATTTGTTTTTAACAGTCTCACATAGCACTATTTTGTGTAGTGCACACATAACTCTTGTATCAAAATGTTCTCAGGTACAACTCAACTAATAATTGGCTTCACATTTAAGGGAGCAACTACTGGATTTAAGCATGAATGGAAAGAACTGTACTCCTATTGGTTTTTCTTCCTCTCAATGTCCACTATAGTTCCAGCTTTCCTTGGTGAGTGACATTCCAGAATAGGGTTCATTTTATTTTATTTTAAATAAAAGTTTGTTTTATTTATCTTGAATAGAAACAGAGAGAAATTGAAAGGAAAGAGGTATACAAGAGAAAGACACCCGCAATACTACTTCACCTGCTTGTGAAGCATCCCTCTCGCAGTGGCCTGAAGTTAGGTCCTTGTGTATTTTAATATGTGCTCCCTACTGTGTGTGCCACCACCTGGTCCTCCAAAGTAAGGTTAAAACCCAGGATCTCACACATGGTAAGACACACATTCTTCTAGGTGAGCTGTTTTCTGATCCCTAGAGAACAATTGTCGGGGTCCTGATGAGGACCCCGCTTCACAATATAACCAAGTCCTCTGTTGCGCACCAGAGGAGGGGGCAAAAGAGGTCAAATCAAGGGCAGCAAGGGTGAGTATGCTGGGGGTCTTTCCCCGTGGATCGCAGCAAGAGAGGAGGCAAGGATCACCCCAGAACATTATTTGCCTATGAATAGTGCATTTATTGTATTGCAAGCAAGAGTTTTTATAGGTTGGGGTAGGGGGAAGAACAGGGTGGCTATGGCCTAGCCTTGCATGGTCAGGAATGTTAAGGGATACCTTATATGGTCAAGATAGCAGGGAATAGAGAAATAGTGAGGGTCTTCCCAGTAACCATTGGGTTAGTGGTCAAGCTACTTTGGAGAATGAGGAAGCTAAACCATCAGCTAGCACAGAACAGATGTGGGCCCCTGCAGGAAGGAGACTCACAGGGAGGCTGTAACCCATTTGGCAGGTTCCCTCTTGCTCAACCCATAGGGGTGAAAAACCCCTGGGGAGACTGACAGAAGGCCTTTACCTCCCAGGCATCCAGGGGTCCCTCCCTTAAAGGCCCTGCCACTGCTGGACTGACCTCAGCTTATGCAAGGCCCCACAAACAATTCTTTTGACAAGTTAGGTCAGTTGAATTTTCATTTTGGAAAATGAGATTTATTAATATATATGACAGATTAAAGTAATAATAGGCTAAGGTATGCATGACTCTAAGTAGAGGAAGGGGAGCAGGGTCTTGCTTTTGGTGGAAGCTAAGAACAAATGAAGAAATGGGAAGCAATAGTGACAGAGCTAAATACTCAGAGTTTGGGTATTGTGATTGCTCTTTTGTTTTATATGTCACTGCTAATTTACTATATTTATCTTATATCTGAAAAATGTGATCACTGCTAAGATGGTTTTGTGTTTTGTTCTTAGGGAAGAAAAAAAAACATTTTAAGCATCATTCTGGGATTTTTCTAGACATGTTGGCATCTAACCTACTTGGAAGACATTTCCACCCATTACTCTAGCACTTATAAAATTTTACATTTGTATTAAAACAAGTCATAAGAGAACTGTATATTTTAATCTGAAAATTTAGCTGTAGGAGAACTCTTACTTTTCATTAATCTTTCCTCATTATGCTTTCAGACTGAATATGTGAGATAAAGCTTTAGACAAAATTTTGTATTATCTAACTCCAATATAAAATTATATAAAATTATCTGTCCTAGGAACATTATAGAGTTGCAATATTCTTTTTAAAAAAATTTCTTTAATGGAGAAATATAGTTTACAGTTAAGAGTAAAATATAATAGTTTTTACATATATAACATTTCCACATAACAAAACAACCCCCATCATGCTTTAGGACCTGAACCCTCCCCTCCACCCCAGAGTCTTTTACTTTGGTGCCATAAACCAACTCCAGTCCAAGCTCTACTTAAGAGTTTTCCCTTCTGATCTTGTTTTTCAACTTCTGCCTATGAGTGAGATCATCCCATATTCATCCTTTTGTTCCTGATTTATCTCACTTAACATGTCTTTGAGCTCCATCTAAGATGGGGTAATGAAGGTGAATTCACCATGAACCTGAGACTTTGGAGCCTCAGGAATAAGAGTCTCTGCATAACCATATGCCATCTACCCCTGTTCACATTTCTCAGTTTTTCCACATAACTATTCAATGACCCTCTAGGTCCTCTGCCATCATGTTCTAGGACCTGAACCCTCCTCCATCTCACAGTCCTTTACTTTGGTGCAAAGCACTAGACCCAATCCAAGTTCTGCTTTGTGTTTATTGTGCAATTTTTTTTTTTTGTAATTGGATTTGTTTCATTGAAGGTACCTTTAAAATTTAGATGGAAAAGTTCTGTTAACATATTTCTCTTAAGTATTTGATAGTTTCGTTCTAACATCCAAGTAGTGCTGAAATCCCTGACTATTACTGTGCTGCTGTTAATATATTGCTGTATGTAGCTCTTTCAGTAGATGTTTGATGTATTTACATAGATTCTTATTGGGTGTATAAATGTTAATAATTGTTAAGACCTCTTAATTGACTGATCCTCTGAACATTAAGCAATGTCCATCTCTATCTTTTAAAATTTATTTGTTGGGCATCGGGCGGTAGCGCAGTGGGTTAAGCGCACGTGATGCAAAGTGCAAGAACAGGCCTAAGGACCCCAGTTCGAGCCCCCGGCTCCCCATCTGCAGGGGAGTCGCTTCACAGGTGGTGAAGTAGGTCTGCAGGTGTCTATCTTTCTCTCCGGCTTTCTGTCTTCCCCTCCTCTCTCCATTTCTCTCTGTCCTATCCAACAATGAACGACATCAACAACAACAATAATAACTACAACAAGGCTACAACAAGAGCAACAAGACTGGGGCGGGGGGGAAGGCCTTCAGGAGCAGTGGATTCATGGTGCAGGCACTGAGCCCCAGCACTAACCCTGGAAGCAAAAAAATATATTTGTTTTAAGGTCTATCATGTCAGACTGAGAATAACTGTTCCTGGCCTTTTTTGTGGTCCATTGGCTTTTATGATAGTTTCCCATCCTTTCATTTCAAGTCTGTGTTTGTCTTGTTGAGTTAGATGGGATTCCTGCAGACAACATATGGTTGGGCTGTGTTTTCTGATCCCTCTTCCTACACTATGCCTTTTAATAGATGAATTCAGGCCATTGACAATTCTTCATATTATAGAATGAAGATATTTTAATGCCATTATTCTAAAATTTTAGAGTGTTCTGATATATAGCATGTTTATGATGATGTGGTTGTTTATAAGAGAACTTTCAGAACTTCTTACAGCTTCTTATTAGTTCTGTTTTCTGCCTCATTTATTCTATTCTCCATCCTTTCTATTGTTTTCTGTAGTTAAGTTATTTTGTTACCCTGTTCTGATACTGTATTAGATTGTTCAGCTAGTTGTGCTCCCTGGTCAACTAAGAAAACAAAGAAGATCACCGGAGAACACAAGACAAGACTCCATAACTGTGAACTCTTTAAGTGCCATACTTAAACACAAATCAATCCAGGCAAGTGTGATTGTTACTCTGTGCTGGTTATTGATGGCCACCAGGTGGTACTACTATGATCTCTAGCTTTCTCTTATTTGTATGATGCACAGCAGGTGGGATGAGGTGGTGGTGGGGGTTGCTTTGGGCTGTCTTGTGGTCACAAACGCTGTTTCATGTTGTGTTTTTACCTTAAATTCAGAAGGCTAAAAACCCCTTGTCAAAGATTGAGAGGTTTTAAGCCCCTTTCTTTTTTCTTCAAGTACTGAGAACAGCCTTCACTGCTTGCTGTGCTTAAAGGGAAATCACCAAAATGGTACATCAGTGCTATAACTCATGGAGCTCTAATCTGACCGTGCTGCTCTTCAACCTGAGACCCTTTTTACCCCAACTGCACACGAGCACCCACATGAGGCTGCAAATCTTTTGGCTGTAGATTATGACTTCATTGGGTCTCTTGTACTTATTTGTTTTGGAAGGAGAGATGATTCAATCCTGGTTATTCCATGGCCATGCCTCCTGGAAGACTCAGAGTTACAATATTCTACAACTTGGCAATGTTATGATACCCTTGAATCTGTGGTGGTATTTCAGTTGTTTTATTATTGTTGTTGTTTGCTTGCTTGTTTTTGATTTTGTTTTCACAGCTTCACAACTCAGTGCTAACTTTTTCAAATAAAAAGACTTTTTCAAATAGAGTATCTTTTTCAGAGAGTGAGTGAAATTGGTTTCCTCTAATGTGGTAGGAACTGGGCTCAACTCTGGGTTTCAAGGATGATAGGCTAGGTACACTATCCAAGGAGCAAATCTCAGTGGCCCTTGGTTTATATTTATCTTTTTTCATAACCCAGATTTACAGTCCACTTAACCTTTTATTTCATTCTACCTACCTACCTACCTACCTACCTACCTACCTACCTACCTACCTACCACGCAGTGACTGTTTTCAGATAGGAAGGTAGTGACAGAGGAAGAGGAAAGGTACTAGAAACCTCTGGTGCAGTGGGGACCAGGATGGATCTGGATTATGCACATGACAAAGCAGATGTACTACCTAGGAGAACTATACTATTTACTTGATGTTTCTAATAATATTCTTTTGTTGTTTTTCATAAAATCTTGGTGAAATGGGCTAACATACTCTATTTGAAGTGTAGTCTGTAGACATAAAACACCAACATTTTCTGAGAGCTTACTGGAAATGCAGGAGCTCAGGCCTTAACCCATATCTACTGACTATGCATTTTACTAAGACTCAGGTGATTTATAGTCACCTTAATACTGGAGAACACTACAGTAGAGCATTAATATTAAGCATAAATTTATGTAAGGTAGTAGTTAAAATTATATAATTATTTCAATTCTGACAATATCAAGTTATGTACTTCAGCCAACTGGAAAGCTGATAAAAATGAGTATTTCTAGACCTCAGTCTAAGAGAATTTAGTCCATCAGGACATGAATAAGACAAAGATAATTATATCTTGTCAAGTTTCACAGGTAAATGGGAAGCAAAAGACAGGGCTTAAAGCTTCAGCTCATCACTTCTTCAAGGGTATGATTTCACATACTACCTAGGGCCTAATACTTTAAAGTTTTTCTCAGTTGTTGTAAGGTGGTTAATGGAGATGGGTATACACCATAAATTGTGTTATTATAAGCTGGTGGAGATTTAAAAGCAAAATGAGTGAAATGATATGTGTACTCCAAGCAATAGAGATCATTAACTCAAGGCCCTTAGTTTATGTCTGCCTTACTGACATATGTCTGAGGAATATTCGAGACAGTATATTTATTTATTGTTGAAAACTGTTTTAGAATCATTCTTGTCTCAAAATCTGTTCTTTCCAAGTGATACAATGTAGGCTTGCATGAAGTCATTCAGTTTGTAGGGAAAATAAGAAAAGTAATCATATGAGCAAAGGAATGAAGAATGAGAAGAAATAGTGAACCATTTAAAAGGTGACTTATTATGAATGGAGCTTGAAGGAATAAAGTTAAGTGAGACAAGCCAGAAAGAGAAGGATGACTATGGATGATCTCACTCATAGACAGAAGTTGAGAAATAAGAACATAAAGGGAAAACACAAAAGTAGAACTTGTACTGGGTTTGGTGTATTACACCAAAGTAAAAGGCTCTGGGCAGGGCAGATGTGTGAGGGTGGCTATCAGGTCCTGATGCTTGATGATGGGAGAAGGGAATAGTCCAGGGGTGAGTGTTTTGAAGAAAACTGAGAAATTTTATACATGTACCAAACAACTATATCTATTATAAATCAATTATCCTCCAAGGGAAAAAGAGCTGAAGTGGAATGAAGTCAGTTTTTGCACTCTGATGATATATATATTTTTTCTATTTTATTTGCTAAGACAGAGGGAAATTGAGAGAGGAGTGGGATACAGGAAGACATAAAGACTTCTACTAAAGCTTCCCCCCTGCAGGTGGGTAGCCAGGGCTTGAACCCAGGTCGCTGTGCATGGTAATACATACTCTAAACCGTATGCACCACTGCTCAGCCCCCTAAAGTCAGTTTTTGAATTATGATAGTTATACTTTTATCCAAATGTTTGTGAGCCATTGATTTAAGCCATTCATGGTGAATTAGTCAGGTCGCCTTTAATTTCAATGGCAGAAGCCCAATTTAAACTCATTTAAATTTGAATAACATAATTCATCCATTCTCAGAACTGAGAGGGCTAAAAGGAGCATCTTTCTAATTGAGGCTTAGCTCTAGGTATCAACCTATGTCAAATCTCTCTCTCTCTCACTTCCATCTTCAGCTTTGTTTAGATCTGCTTGTCTTCACTCTCTAAATGACACAACATTTTTTATGCTTGAAAGAAGCTCTGGCAACACCTAGAACATGAAGTATTTATATTTTTGATTCTCAGAGAAAGAACATCTTTCTTGACAACTGAAAAAAGTTACTAGGAAAATTCTCACTAGCCCAACTTTGGTTAAATGTTCATGTCTCAAACAATCACTCTAATGAGTTTCAGACAGTATTCAAATTAGCCAAATTTAGTACTTGTTCACCATTTGGGCATAAGGGTGGTGTAAATTTTTTATAAATTTTTCAAATATCTTTATTTATTTATTGTATAGACAGCCAGGAATTGAGAGGCAAGGGGGTGGTAGAGATGGGAGAGAAACAGAAAGACACCTGCAGCCCTGCTTCACCACTTGCAAAGCTTTCCTCCTGCAGGTGGGGACTGGGGGCTCGAACCCAGGTCCTTGCGCATTGTGACATGTGCGCTCAATTAGGTGCGCCACCACCCAGCCCTGGATGGTGTGAATTTTTAACAGAAACACATGGACTTAGAAAGGATTACTAATGGGAAGGGGTAGCTAATTCACCTAGACCAAGTGGTTCTGGATTTTGCTAAATTTACATATGGAAAACAAAACACTTAAACTGAATTAACTCAATGTTGCATAGTACTAATCTACAAAGACTACCCACCCTCAGGATGTTAATTCCAAGTCCATCTCAATTAACAAATATATTCTTCCTGTCCATTTTTCTTTTAAAATATTTTACTAACTTATTACTTACTTACTTAAGAGAGATATAAGGAAAAATAAAAAAGACTAGAAGTCTGCTCAGCTCTGGATTATGGTGGCATTGGGAATTGAACCTGAGACCTCAGAACCTCAGGCTTACAAATCTTTTAACATAACCACTATGATATTTCTCCAGCCCACCCCTCCTCTCTTTTACATTTTAAACATTGTAACTTCAGCAGCAAGAATCAGTACCTTTATTACCTTCTTAAATTTTCACCAGGGGTTATTTTAAGAACAAAGTCTATAGAATCTCATGGATTTAACTTTGCTTTCATGAAGAATTAGTGGTAAATTCTAATTTACCAACCATGTTCTATAGCTGAGAATCTTCCCATATGTTTTCAGGATAATTCACTTTAATGTGAAGGAATTAGCTACTCTAAACATAATTGCTTTGGGATTCATTGACACACACTGCTATATTTTTCTGGATCATATTAATTTTATATTCATCTATTTATATGTAGATTTATTGGACTGAAAGAAATTTAATATATTTTAATTGAAAAGTTCTGTGAAGTTTCATTTGATTGGCTCGTTTTATTTGTTACTAGCAATATATAGTAACAACATGTTAGTGAAATTGGTAAAAAAAAAAAAAAGTCAGCTTGTATTTATCCACTATCTTTTTTGCCTTTACACTTTATTAGACAAAGATTACTGAGCACCAATAGTTTGCAGACTGCTCAGATTGTCCTAATCACTCAGGGCAATTGGATCTGACAGAAGTTATTACAGAGGAAATCCTAAAGTGTTACATAAACACATAGGAAAGATATTTGTTCCATGCAAACGGAAGATTTTTAACATTTGATCTAAGTTCTTAAGGAGGATCAATTTCCAAATGGGAAAGGGAGGAGAGGCTGTCAACAGGCAGTGTAGCTAGCAAACACTTTTTTGAAGGGCCAGTATTATTCGATAGCATAGGCAATTGGACAATTTTGTGTAGTAAATACGCCAGTACAGTAGTTTAGATTTTAATCTGAAGTGATAAAGAAGCCACTAAGGAATTTTTATTAATTTTTTTTGGACAGCTGAACACTTTAAGGTCACTTGGACAGAATGAACACTCAAGGTCACTTTGCATAGGAATTAGATTGGGAAGCTAGAGGTAGAGAGAACACTAGCTACTGAGACAGGAAATGATGAAGGGGTGTACCACAGAACAGGTAGTGAAGATGGAGAAAAGAGATGGACTGGAGAGATACTGAGAAGATAGAATCACTAGAAGTTTGGTACATATGATTTGAGAATAGTGCTTTCCCTTATTTCCTTATAGTCATTGAAATATGTCCAGTGGCTTCTCTTTCTTTTTTTGCACTCTTGCACTAAACTGAGTCAAAAGTGAAGTCAATGGTTTCGTGATTTCTTTCTGTTTCTCCTAGGAATTGTCTGGGCTAACATGGGTTCATTTGAATGAAAATTATCTAATGTTAATATCACAGATCAGCCTGTTCATTTATCCAGCTACTGGTAGGCCACGTACTGCTGTACATGTTGCCAAATCCTGAAATTTATCATGATAAAATGGAATTCAACACCTTTCTTCTAAAGGCAGTATCTTAACTCAACATTTATGCTCTAGATTTTTCAGAATATATTTTGTTTTTTGCTACTCTATTCTCCTTCCTATTGAAGCTTATATTTATTATATTTTCAGCCAGAATTTTTTTTTACTGTCAATTATTGCCCCTTCCCATATACTATGATACATAATTTAAAAAACATAAATCTGGGGTCAAGGAGGGGCCACAGTGACAAGAAACCAGATCTACCAGAGACTACAGAGGTCCAATGTTCAATCTGTAGCAACACCACATATGAAATAAGTGCTGACCAGTGCTCTCTCATTTCTGACTCATGAAAATAAGCAAAGCTTATAAAATAAAATATATGAATAAAGCCCAGAAGCCTTTCTTCCTCATCACTACATCAAGTCTAATTCAAACTTTCTTGAAATGTTAAACATACTTGTCTCTAAATTTGAAATGTTATTCTGCTATTGGTAATAGTTTTGTTTGTAGGGCATCTAATTATTTAAATAATTTAACAGAAGATGTGCCAGGTTGTGGCACAGTCGGTTGAGAACACATATGCAAGGATCTGGATTCAAGCTCTTGGTCTCCACCTGCAAGGGGTAAGTAAGTTTTACAAGCTGCGAATTAGTGCTTCAGGTGTATCTTTTTCTCTTTCATTTTCTATCTTACCTATCCATCCCATTTCTCTCTGTCTTCATCCAATAAATGAATAAATTAAAGATATTAAAAATAATCTAAAACAGTTGCCTACATAAAATAAATGTTAATGATTTAAGTAATGTTCCCAAGGATATTTATCATTGTTATATTTTTGATATTCTTTATTTGATACTTTATTATTCTTTTTTCTGTCAACTACATATACTAGTTACATTAATCTGCCTCCATAATTACTATTCTTTCTTTCTTCCTTCCTTTCTTCTCTTTCTTTCTTTTTTCCTTTCAAGCTAGACTTGTATTTTTTTAATTATCTTTATTTATTGGATAGAGACAGCCAGAAATCAAGAGGGAAGGGGGTGATAAAGAGGGAGAGAGACAGAGAGACACCTGCAGCCCTGCTTCACCACCTGCAGGTGAGGGCCGGGGTCTCGAACCTGGGTCCTTGCGCATTGTAATACATGCACTTAACTAGGTGCACCACCACCCGGCCCCTAGACTTGTACTTTTTATGTGCCATGATCCCCACTCTCCTGCCCTCAACACTACCAGTGGTAACCATCTTTGTGCACTTTCTATCCACATATATATTTAAATATTTTTTTTATTTAAGAAAGGATTAATTAACAAAACCATAGGGTAGGAGGGGTACAACTCCACACAATTCCCACCACCAAATCTCAGATGAGTGACTGAGAAAGCTGTGGTATATATACACAATGGAATACTATGCAGCTATCAAGAACAATGAACCCACCTTCTCTGACCCATCTTGGACAGAGCTATATTTACATATTTATATATCATTCTTCTCAAAACTCAGTTTCTGAGTTCTTTTTTAAAAGACAAGTTAATACAAACAATAAAGTAGCTTTTCATACAGATTATAAACAAGTTTAAAAGCACTGTTAGATTTTAATAACAACACTAAAGTGAGGATCTGTCACTTAAATTAATGTGGAAATATCGAGAATACTCTATCACAATTCCTATAAACATTGATTCATATTGCCTAGAAAAAATAAAAACAAAATTACAGAAATAAAGAACTTCACCTGAATTGTACTTTCCTAATGAAGTGGGACCAATGCAATATTTTATAAATTGATTTTCATTCTTCCTCCACATTAATGTAGTTAAGAATCTAATAAATATGTTATTTAATAAACCAAAACAAGATAAATCTGTTATAAAAATAAGAAACTCATTAAGTTACTCCTTCTGAGATAGCAGACAGTAGACTTTTTTTTTAAGAATACAAAATAGAAAGCAAAATATCAATATGGAATTCTAATTCTGCAAGTTAATAAAATATTATTATGTGCTGCCTAAAAAATCAGTAATGACCTTTCGTTGTTGTATTTGTCAACTGGAAAATACTCAGAGTCCTTAAATCCATTTTGATAGTCAATTTTATCTGTTTGAAAATTTGCACATCTTCATGGAGAGATAAATGAGGCCATCAAATTTCAAGTCTTGATCCCCTCATTGTATCCTTATGCTATATGATCTTTTTTTTTTTTAATAATGTTTCTATAACCAAAACTCTGGAAAATTATTCTATGCCTGCCTAACATTACAGCAATCAATCTAAGTCAATCAATACTCTATGTAAAAGTAACTTGCACTCAGAAATTAATAGGACAATCCAGAAGTAACAATGGATTTAAGCAAACAAAAAAATGCTCTCATCCAGCTGGAGAAATCACTCAACTGCTAGAGCAGCAGGCTTGCACGTGTGAGGTATCCAGTTTAACTCATAAGTACTGCATGTGTCCAAGTGCTACTCTAATTTCTCTTTCTTTTTCTCTCATGCTTTCATATGCAATAAATAAAATAAATCTTTTTCTTTTTGCCTCCAGGGTTATTGCTAGGGCCTGGTGCCTGCACTAGGAATCCACTGCTCCTGGAGGCCATTTTTTCCCACTTTGTTGCCCTTGTTGTTACCCTTGTTGTTGTCATTATTATTGTTGTTGTCATTGCTGTTATTGTTGTTGTTGGATAGGACAGAGAGAAATAGAAGAGGGGAGACAGAGGAGGAAAAAAAGATAGACACCTGCAAACCTGCTTCACTGCATGTGAAGCAACCTCCCTGCAGGTGGGGAGCTGGGGGCTCAAACCAGGATCCTTATGCCAGTCCTTGTGGTTTGTGCCATGTGTGCTTAACCTGCTGTGCTACTGCCTGATCCCCAAATAAAATAAATCTTAAAAAAAATCTATCCTGGGGGCAGAACCAAGATGATGACTTGGAAGGAGCTGCTGGCTTGAGCTCCGACAACAACTGCTGGAAAGGTTAGGATACCTGGCCTTCAACAGAACGGTGAATAAGGGGTTCTAAGTGTGACACCAAGGAGGTGACTATAGCTCAATTTGGGTTAGAAAACAGAGAAAAAAGAAAGGAAATTTTTTTTATTAATTCTGAAGCACACCCCTCCCCCCCATAACCAGACCCCAGGGGCTAGAAAACTGCTACTAGCAGGCTTCCCACATAGCTTTTTTCTTTACCAAGATTCCTGGCTCACCAGGGGGTGTCATTCCAATCTCTTTCCTTTCTGATTCCCTTTGCCCTTTTTTTTTTTTCTTTCTAAGTGGCTCAAGCCCAATTGGAGTGACAAATATCTGACCAATCAGAGCCTCATCCTGCCTGGGAAAGACTACTTAGAGGTTTTTGGGTTTTTTTTTTGATAAGTGGCTGTCTTTGCTCAGGATGCCTGAGCCAATTGGGAGCCATCCAAGCTACAGACTGACTGTTAGGGTTTTTTTTTTACTCTGTTCTATTTTATTATTACTAATATATATATATATATGTATATATATACACACACACACACACACACATATATATATATATATATATATATATATATATATATATATATATATGCATGTTCCTTTACCCCACCTCCTTCAGGTTGACCAAAATTAACTCTTAGTATATTTTCCATTGCTAGGTGACTGGGTGTCCTATCCATTGGGAGAGGAACTTGTTTCACTCTATCTACCTCCTTTATCTACTCTACCCCTCTCCCTCCTCCTAGCTAATTAAAAAAAAAACTTTCCTTTCACTGCTCTTTTTTTTCTTCCTTTTTTCTTTTTTTTCACATTCCTGTCTTCCTTTCTTCCTTTCTCCTTCTGCTTTCTAAATTCACTGATACTTGTTTGTGAATTATTTTGGGTAAGAAATCTGACTCAGAGTGGACTCTCTTTGTGTGTGTCTCTTCTCTACTTCCCTTTCTCCTCTTACCACCCATAGAATTTACAGTGGACAGTAGATTTGCATAATTCTCTATTCTTGCTATCCCTTTTTTCCTTTCTCTTTCTTTTTCATATGGATTTGGCTGCTATTTGTTCTTGGACAGGAGGCATTGTTTGGCTAACTAGTATTGGTTAAACTGTTTCAATCCTTGCTTCAATTACTATTGTAATTTACGAGGTTGGTGATTGGATTTGTCATAAAGGTATTTAGTATAACATGGCCTGTACTCAAAACACAACAATTGAGGAACAGCAGGAAATAAAAATAAAAAACACATCAATAAAAAAAATGTTTAAACCAAGAGCAAATAAAACTGCTACTACAATGAAGACAAGAGCCCAGAAAAATCTACAAATCAGTCAGAAGTAACCATAGATAAGAAAAGTATGCAAGCAATAGTAAACTTAATAATCATAGAAATGAAGACATCTATGGAGGAAAGGGCTATCAGAATTAGAGAAACAATAGATGAGACCATCAAGGAAAATACTAGCTACCTTGAGGTAATTAGAGAACTGAAAGCTGAAATAACTGAACTGAAGGAAGAAGCTGATGGAAAGGAAAGCAGAATAAAAGAAGCAGAAAACAGAATTAGCCAGACAGAGCATGAGCTAGAGAAAAATAAGAAAGAGGCAAAGGAGCTCAAAAAGGAATTAAGAGACACTGAAAACAACAATAGAGACATATGGGATGATCTCAAAAGGAGGAACATTCATATAATTGGCCTTCCAGAAGAAGAAAGACAGCAAGGGGAGGTAAATATTCTAGGGAAAATAATAAAAGAAAACTTCCCAGACATAAACATCAGAAAGGACATTAAGATTCAAGAGGTCCAGAGAGTCCTAAACAGAATCAATCCAGACCTGAAGACACCAAGACACATCGTAGTTACAATGAAAAGAAGTAAAGATAAAGAAATGATCCTAAAGGCTAAAAGAGAAAAACAAAAAGTCACATACAGGGGAAGACCCATAAGACTATCAGCAGACTTCTCCATTCAAACTCTAAAAGCCAGAAGAGAATGGCAAGATATCTATCGAGCCCTGAATGAAAAAGTGTTTAAATATATCCTGCTAGACTTTCATTCAAACTAGATGAAGGAATCAAAACCTTCTTAGACATACAACAGTTAAAGGAGGTAACCATCACCAAACCTGCCCTCAAAGAGGTTCTAAAAAACCTCTTATAAACAAGAACATCACCTTAATACTTAGCATATATCAGAGCAAATAAAAAATTGTTGAATAATGGCACTACAATACATTAAATCCATAATACCAACAAATGTTAATAGCTTAAACTCACCAATTAAAAGGCACAGAGTGGGAGGATGGATGAGAAAACACAACCCAACCATATGCTGCTTGAAAGAATACCATCTCACCTAAAAGAAACAAAGACTTAAAGTGAAAGGATGGAAAACTATCATACAGGGTAATGGACCACAAAAAAAGCAGGGACAGCCATTCTCATCTCTGACACAATATATTTAAATTAAATAAAGTAATAAATGATAGGCACGCCCATTGCATAATGATTAAAGGATCAATCCACCAAGAAGACTTAAGAATTATTAACATCTACGCACCCAATAAGGGACCCTCTAAATACATCAATTACTGAATGAACTACTAAAATACATCAATAGTAATACAATAACAGTGGGAGACTTTAACACCCCACTCTCACACTTAGACAGATCAACAAAACACAGAATCAACAAAGAAACAAGAGAATTAAATGAAGAGATGGACAGACTAGACCTCTTGGACATTTTCAGAGCTCTTCACCCCCCAAAATTGGAATACACATTCTTTTCAAATCCACACAACACATACTCAAGGATAGACCACATGTTAGGCCACAGTCACAGCATCAACAAATCAAGAGCACTGAGTGTTAAAGTCTCAGACCACAGTGGAGTAAACCTAACATTTAACAACAAAGAGAAAATTACTAAAAGACAGAGAATTTGGAAACTAAACAATAAACTGCTGGGTCAGAGAGACACTCAAGCAAGAAATTCAAATGTTCCTGGAAACAAACAACAATGAAGACACAAGCTATCAAAATATTTGGGACACAGCTAAAGCAGTATTGAGAGGGAAACTCATAGCCATAGAGACACATATTTAAAAACAAGAAAAAGCCCAAAGGAACAACCTTACTGCACACCTTAAGGACTTAGTGGAAGAGGAACAAAGGAACCCTAAATCAACCAGAAAAACAGAAATCACTAAAATTAGAACACAAATAAATAACATCAAAAATAAGAGAAACATACAAAAGATCAATGAAGCCAAATATTGGTTCTTTGAAAAATTAAACAAGATTGACAAACCCTTACCCAGACTCAATAAAAAAAGGGAAAGGACTCAAATTTATATAATTGTAATCAATAGAGGGGATATCACAACTGAAAACACAAAAATCCAGAAAATCATGTGAAACACCTATGAAGAACTATACGCCACCAAGCTAGAAAATCTGGGAGAAATGAAAGAATTCCTAGAAACATATGCCCTTCCAAAACTGAACCAAGAAGAACTACAAAACCTAAATGCACCAATCAAAGACAAAGAAATTGAAACCGTTATTAAGAATCTCCCCAACAACTAAAGTCTTGGACCAGATGGCTTCACAAACGAATTCTACAAAATTTCAGGAAAAAGTTAATACCCATACTCCTAAAGCCTTTCCATAAGATCTAAGTAATAGGAACACTCCCTTCCACCTTTTCTGAAGCCAACATCACCTTGATTGCAAAAGCAGATAGGGACATAACAAAAAAGGAAAACTATAGACCAATATCTCTGATGAACATAGATGCCAAAATATTAAACAAGATCCTGGACAACATGATGCAGCAGTATATAAAAAAGATTGTTCATCATGACCAAGTGGGATTTATCCCAGAAATGCAAGGCTGGTTCAATCAATGTCATTCACCACATCAATAAAAGAATAGCCAAAAACCACATGATTATCTCAATAGATGCAGAAAAAGCCTTTGACAAAATCCAACACCCATTCAAGCTCAAAACTCTACTAAAAATGGGAATAGGCAGGAAATTACTCAAGATAGATGAATCCAGAGGAGATCCAACAAGCTAACAAACATATGAAAAACTGCTCCAGGTCACTGTCAGAGAAATGCAAATAAAGACAACACTGAGATACCACCTCACCCCTGTGAGAATGACATACATCAAAAAGGACAGCAGCAACAAACACTGGAAAGGCTGTGGGACAGAGGAACCTTTCTGCACTGCTGGTGGGAATGTAAATTGTCCAGACTCTGTGGAGAGCAGTCTGGAGAACTCTCACAAGGCTAGACATGGACCTTCCATATTACCCAGTAATTCCTCTCCCAGGGATATACCCCAAGGACTCCCTAACACCCAACCAAAAAGATATGTGCACACCTATGTTCATAGCAGCACAATTCCTAATAGTTAAAACCTGGAAGCAACCTAGGTTCCCAATAACAGATGAGTGGCTGAGAAAGCTATGGTATATATACACAATGGAATACTATGCAGCTATTTAGAACAATTACCCCACCTTCTCTGACCCATCTTGGATGGAGCTAGAAGGAATTATGTTACGTGAGCCTAGTCAGAAAGATAAAGATGAGTATGGGATGATCCCACTCATCAACAGAAGTTGAGAAAGAAGAACAGAAAACTAAACTAAAAGCAGGATCTGATTAAACTGAGAGTAGGGAACCAAAGTAAAAACCCTCTGGTGAGTGGGAGGGTGGATATTCGGCTTCCAGGGGCTGCGGGTGGGTGGGGTGGGTGGGATGGTCTCAGTTTTTTGGTGGTGGGAATGGTGTTTATGTACACTCCTATCAATTTGCAGTTATATATAAATCACTATTTAATTAATATGAGAGGGGAAAATTGATTGAATATCTCAAACTTTTTAAAGCACAGAGTCTTTTTAATACATATTCTGAGTCTTTGATATGTTGACTGCTTAAAAGCTTAGTCCAGGGAGAACAAAAGCAACTGGTGGTATAGCTATATGCAAACAATATCAAAGGATATGAAATATGGTGAGGGTGTGTAAGATACAGCAAATCCTAACAAAGGGATTCTTCAAAGTTAACCCAATCGCCAAACAATGTGATTACTGCAATAACTATTGTCTTCTTATACCCTAAGACAACAGGAATCTCCCAGATTCGTCTATAGAGCCTATGTTTCTCCCAATACTGGAACTTCTGGGATGGGGCTTACTTCCCTGCATGTTTCTCTCAAGTCAGGCCAAATTATATTGCATCTGCTGATTCCAACCTAATCAGTGCAACAAGTACCATCTAAGCATGCTTCACCTCAGACTGTGTACAGAGATGTCAGGCATGGATTGCCAACCCTTCACCCTCATCACTTGGGTGAGACCTTTCCTTTCATGGTAGTTGTCTAATTCCATTCCAGTAGGTTCACTTCCTAACAAAGTCCCAAAACCAAGATAGAGGCCAGGTCCCATAAGATAGAGCATATGTTGACATCTATCTATAAATTAGGGCAAAATACATACCTGAAAGCAAAAATACACAATAGTCTTTAGTGAGTCAGTATCAAGTTCATAATGAAATAGTGTCCACTTAGATACCCTCCTCACCTACTTCCTATTACAGTTCTCTCACTCACTCCAAAGCTAACCTTAGCAAAGCAAGGACTGCAAAAGCTGAATAAGGGCAAGACAATGGCATACTTTAATGATGACTCGTTAGTCACTATCAGGCAATTCCACCAGCCGGGGCCCTAATCGGGGAGTCCTGAGTCTCCCAAACAGACTCCCAAACAGTCTCTCTGATCCAGATTTCTGGTCCTTTTCTCAACCATGACATCATCTCCCCAGACAATAATTAGGATTCATCTTCATATCAGATTTCAGGCTCAGGGAAAAAAAAAAAACTAGTATAGCCACAGGCCCTTTGAAATATAACTAAAATATGCCTACTAGCCAACTACAAAATGGAGGACACCTCCCCCCAACACTTCACCTGCACTATTCCAGCCTTTAGGTCCATAGTTGTCCAACAGTTTGTTTGGCTTTGTATATTAACTCTCTTTTCAGCCACCAGGTTCCAGATGCGAGCATGATATGACCAGACTTCCCTGGACAGATGACCCCACCAATGTGTCCTGGAGCCTTGCTTCCCCAGAGCCTTTCCCCACTAGGGAAAGAGAGAGACAGGCTGGGAGTATGGATCGACCTGTCAACGCCCATGTTCAGCGGGGATCAATTCCAGAAGCCAGACTTTCAACCTTCTGCATCCCTCAATGATCATGGGTCCATACTCCCAGAGGGTTAAAGAGTAGGAAAGCTATCAGGGGAGGGGTTGGTATACCGAGGTCTGGTGGTGGGAATTGTGTGAAGCTGTACCCCTCTTATCCTATGGTTTTGTCAATGTTTCCTTTTTATAAATAAAAAATTAAAAAAAAAACTTTATTGAGCTCTCACTATGTGCCAAGCACAGTGCTGACAAGTGGGGATATATAGGGATTGATAAAGCACTAAGGAGCTCCTATCCTTTTGGCCTTTACAACAATATGAGGTTCCAGCTCTCATTATACTATTGACCTAGTGCAGGGCACAGACACTAATCTAACACTGACACAATTTAATAGATATAATGAAATGGTGATTCATTTCATGAAAGAGAAAAAGACTGTCTCTTCATTTCATAAAATAGGAAAAGACTGTTTCTATCAAAATGGTGATGTTGTGTATGACACAGAAAATGCTAACAAAGGGATTTTTCAGAGTTAACCCAAATGCCAAATTAATATGATTATAGAAATAACTAGGTGTGGGGCCTCATTTCTGGGCTCTCAATTCTATTCCACTGGTCAGTGTGTCTATTCATGTTCCAGTACCAAGAAGTTTTGATGACAATGGCCCTATAATACAGTTTGAGATCTGGGAGTGTGATGCCTCCAGTTCTGTTCTTTTTTCTCAAGATTGTTTTGGCAATTCTAGGTCTTTTCTGGTTCCAGATAAACATTTGTAGCATTTTTTTCTATTCTCCTAAAAAATGTGCTTGGGATCCTGATGGGGATAGCATTAAATTTGTAGGTGGCTCTGGGTAATATATTCATTTTGATGATGTTAATTCTTCCAACCCATGAACATGGAATATCTTTCCACTTCTTTGTGTCTTTTTCAATTTCTTTGAGTAGTGACTCATAATTTTCAGTATACAAGTCTTTCACTTCTTTGGTTAGGTTTATTCCTAGATATTTTATTGTTTTTGTTGCTATAGTAAAAGGAATTGATTTCTGGATTTCAATTTCTTCTAACTTAGTGTTTGCATAGAGGAATGCCACTGACTTTTGAATGTTAATTTTGTAGCCTGACACCTTACTGTATTGCCTGATGATTTCCAAAAGCTTCTTGCTGGATTCCTTAGTTTTTTTCATGTATACTATCATGTCATCTGCAAATAATGAGAGTTTGACTTCTTCTCTTCCAATCTGTATCCCTTTAATTCCTTGCTCCTGCCTGATTGCTATGGCAAGAACTTCCAACACTATGTTGAATAGTAATAGAATTGAGAGCCCAGAAATGAGGCCCCACACCTATGGACATCTAATCTTTGACAAAGGGGCCCAGACTATTACATGGGGAAAGCAGAGTCTCTTCAACAAATGGTGTTGGAAACAATGGGTTGAAACATGCAGAAGAATAAAACTGAATCACTGTATTTCACCGAATACAAAAGTAAATTCCAAGTGGATCAAGGACTTGGATGTTAGACCACAAACTATCAAATACTTAGAGGAAAATATTGGCAGAACTCTTTTCTGCATAAATTTTAAAGACATTTTCAATGAAACTAATCCAATTACAAAGAAGACTAAGGCAAGTATAAACCTGTGGAACTACATCAAATTAAAAATCTTCTTCAAAGCAAAAGAAACCACTACCCAAACCAAGAGACCCCTCACAGAATGGGAGAAGATCTTTACATGTCATACATCAGATAAGAGTTTAATAACCAACATATATAAAGAGCTTGCCAGACTCAACAACAAGACAACAAATAACCCCATCCAAAAATGGGGGGAGGACTTGGACAGAATATTCACCACAGAAGAGATCCAAAAGACCGAGAAACACATGAAAAATGCTCCAAGTCTCTGATTGTCAGAGAAATGCAAATAAAGACAACAATGAGATATCACTTCACTCCTGTGAGAATGTCATACATCAGAAAAGGTAATAGCAGCAAATGCTGGAAACGGTATGGGGTCAAAGGAACCCTCCTGCACTGCTGGTGGGAATGTAAATTGATCCACCCTCTGTGGAGAACAGTCTGGAGAACTCTCAGAAGGCTAGAAATGGACCTACCCTATGATCCTGCAATTCCTCTCCTGGGGATATATCCTAAGGAACTCAATACATACATCCAAAAAGATCTGTGTACACATATGTTCTTGGCAGCACAATTTGTAATAGCCAAAACCTGGAAGCAACCCAGGTGTCCAACAACAGATGAGTGGCTGAGCTAGTGGTGGTATACATACACAATGGAATACTACTCAGCTGTAAAAAATGGTGACTTCACCGGTTTCAGCCGATCTTGGATGGACCTTGAAAAAATCATGTTGAATGAAATAAGTCAGAAACAGAAGGATGAATATGGGATGATCTCACTCTCAGGCAGAAGTTGAAAAACAAGATCAGAAAAGAAAACACAAGTAGAACCTGAAATGGAATTGGCATATTGCCCCTAAGTAAAAGACTCTGGGGTGGGTGGGTGGGGAGAATACAGGTCCATGAAGGATGATAAATGACATAGTGGGGGTTGTATTGTTAAATGGGAAACTGAGGAATGTTATGCATGTACAAACTATTGTATTTACTGTTGAATGTAAAACATTAATTCCCCAATAAAGAAATAAATTTTAAAAAAAAGAAATAACTATCTATTGTCTTCTTAAACCCTAAGACAGCAGGAACCTCCCACTTCCTCTATAAAGCCTATATTTCCCCCCCAGTCCTGGAACTTCCAGGGTGGGGCTCACTTCTTTCGAGTCATACCAAATGATATTGCATCTGCTGATCCCAACCTAATAAACACAAGGAGTACTGCCTCAGCATGCTTCACTTCAGACTGTGTCCAGAGATGTCAGTCATGGAATGTCAACCCTTCAGCCTCATTACTTGGGTGAGACCTTTCCTTTCATAGCATTCTCTAATTCCATTCCAGGTGGGTCACTTCCTAACAAAGTCCCAAAACCTAGATATAGGTCAGGTCCCGTGAGATAGAGCATGTGTTCATATGTATCCATAAATTAGGGCAAAATACATACCTGAAAGCAAAAGAACACAAGTCTTCAGTGAGTCAGTATGAAGTTCAGAATTAAATAGCGTCTAATTATATTTAGATACCCTCATCACCTACTTCCTATTACACTTCTCTCACTCACTCCTAAGCTAACCTTAGCAAAGCAAGGACTGCAAAAGTTGAATAAGGGCAAGAGACTGTCACCTGTCTACAAAATGGAGACGCCCAACTCTTCATCTGCACTATTCCAGCCTTTAGGTTCATGATTAGTCAACAACTTGTTTAGCTTTATATGTTAAATCTTTTTTCAGCCACCAGGTTCCAGATGCTAGCATGATGCCAACCAGTCTTTCCTGGACAGACAACCCCAACAATGTGTCCTGGAGCCCCATTTTCCCAGAGCCCCACCCACTACAGAAAGAGAGAGACAGGCTGGGAGTATGGATCAACCTTTCAACACCCATATTCAGCGGGGAAGCAATTACAGAAGCCAGACCTTCCACCTTCTGCATCCCACAATGACCTTGTGTCCATACTCCCAGAGGGATAAAGAATAGGAAAGCTATCAGGAGAGGGTGTGGATTACAGAGTTCTGGTAATGGGAATTGTGTGGAGTTGTGCCTCTCTTCTCCTATGGCTTTGTCAATGTTTACTTTTCATAAAGAAAAAAATAAAAATAAATTAAAAATGGAGTCAATTGGATGGATGATGTTAGATGTGCTATACTCAGAAGCTAAGCTGCAAAACTGTACATCTGAACCTTTATCATGTTCTAAATCTATGTTTCTTCAATAAAAGAAAGATTATTTTTTAAGTATGTAAAAGGATTTGACTACTCCTGGTTTAGTAAGTGGGTAAGTGATCAGGAAGTTTTCCCAAAGAAAATATATTTGAGAAGAGGTAGGAAAATACAGAAAAAGGAACGTGGATATGGTTAGGAGACTGAGAGGAGAGCTTATACAAAGGTTGTTTTGCAGGAGGGAGTACATTTTGCAGGATCTGAATGAAAAGCCCTGGTAGATGCAGTCATACATAACTGGAGTAAATGTACTTACAGGAGGCTAAAGATAGGAGCAGGGGACTGCCAGTGCAGGGCTGGTATTTTTTAAAAAATATTTTTATTTATTTTATTTTTAATGAGAGAGAGATACAGAGAGAAAGAGAGTGACCAGATCACTACTCAGCTCTGGCTTATGGTGGTGCTGGGGATTGAATCTAGGGCCTCCAAGCCTCAGGCATAAAAGTCTTTTGCAGAACCATCATGCTGTCTCCCCAACCCTATTCACAAGGTTGGTCTTTATCCAGGCAATGGGAAGACCTTGAAAAGTTATACCTATGTTCATAGCAGCACAATTTGTAGTAGCTGAAAACTGGCAACAACCCAAGTTGTACAACAACAGATACGTGACTAAGTAAGTTGTGGTATTTACACAAAAGAGAATACTACTCAGTTATTCAAAATGGTTCATTCACTTTCACCTCATCTTGAATGGATCATGAAGGAATCATATTAAGTGAAATAAGCCAGAAAGAGAAGGATGAGTATGGGATGATATCATTCATAGACTGAATTTGAGAAATAAGAACAGAAGGGAAAACACAATACAGAACATGGACCGATTTTGATGTATTGCACCAAGGTAAAGGACCTGGGGGTTGAAGGGGCTTTCAGGTCCTGGAGCATGATGGCTGAAGAGGATCTAAGTAGGGGGTTAAAGTGTTATGCAGAAAACTAAGAAATTTTTCCACATGTATTACTGTGATTTACTGTTGACTTAAGCCATTAATCCCTCCAATCAAAAAAAGAGAGAAAAGAAAAGAAGAGAAAAGAAAGGAAAATAAAAGAAAAATAAAAAAGAAAACCCTTAGCAGATGTGGAGGAGAAAAGATAGGAGAGCAAGGGCTATGGCCATTATTTAGGAGACTGTTACAGGAAACCATTATTCAGGCAAGAGACGTGAGGATGAGCAATTCCTTAGGAAATTTTCAGCAGACTTTTCAAAAATGGATGCTTAAAATTATGACAATGATTTATACATTTGGAAAGCAAATTTAGGGGCTTGGGTCATGGTGCACCTGGTTTAGTATACATCAGGTTTACTACTGCAGGCAGGAAGCTTCACAAGTGGAGAAGCCAGTACCACAGGTGTTTCTCTCCTTTTTCTGTCCCCCACCACTTTGAATTTTTTTCTGTCCTATCAAAAAAAGAATAAAAGATATGGCTGGGGAGACAGCATAATGGTTCTGCAAAGACTCTCATGCCTGAGGCTTTGAGGTCCCAGGTTTAATCTCCAGCACCCCGATAAACCTGAGTTGAGCAGTGCTCTGATTCCCTCTCTCTCTCTCTCTCTCTCTCTCTCTCTCATCCTTTGCCTCTCTCTCATTAAAATTAATAAATAAATAAGTAAATAAAATTCTTAATAAATAACATTTTAAAAATGAAAAAAAGAAGTAAATTTAGGCTATTATACATCTGAGTTCTGATTTTCAAGCATTTTCCTTCTATGCTGACCTACTTGCATTCTTGGAAGAGTAATTCTCTCTTCATGCCTGGATTATTTGAACAATTGATGGGGAATAATTTCTCTTGTCCTTCTTTCTATTTCACCTGACTAAATCCTGATCATTTAGGGGCCTCAACTAAGTATCTCTCCAGAAAGATTTAAATTAATTCCTAAAATCCATCATGGCTCCCATTGCATCAGATAGTCCATGATGCTTAATTAACTAATCATAATTATTCATCTAATTCTGTTTCTTTCATTCAAGCATGAATATTTTAAGATAGATACTGCATTAATCACATCAGTTTATTATTATTATTTATTTTTCCCTTTTGTTGCCCTTGTTTTGTTGTTGTAGTTATTATTGTTGTTGTTGTTGATGTCGTTGTTGTTGGATAGGACAGAGAGAAATGGAGAGAGGAGGGGAAGACAGAGAGGGGGAGAGAAAGATAAGATACCTGCAGACCTGCTTCACCACCTGTGAAGTATCTCCCCTGCAGGTGGGGAGCCGTGGGCTCAAACAGGGATCCTTATGCCGGTCCTTGCGCTTTGCGCCATGTGTGCTTAACCTGCTGCGCTACCGCCCGACCCCCAATCACATCAGTTATTTTTTTTTCTTTCACTTGATAGGGCAAAAAGAGAGGAAAAGAATATAAAGCAGGAAAGAAAGATACCTACAATACTATTTCACTGATTGTGTAGCTTCTGCCCCCTGCATGTGGGGACAGGTGCTTGAGCCTGGGTCCCTGTGCATGGAAACATATGTATTCAACCGAGTATGCCACTGCCAGGCTCCTATATCAGTGTTTTAAATAACATACATACAGCACTTGCCATTTTAGTCCATATGGACTACAAAAATTATTTTCTGGTTAAATGAATGCAGGAAAATACATCTACTTGTCAAGAATAACTCCACATTGGTTTTTGAATTTCTTTTGGGGGGTGGTGTGAGGATGAGGTGACATACATTTGATATTTATGATATAATTTCTTTCAATGTGGAGTTTTCTCTACTACTGATTGTCTATCATGACTCTTTTTATGATGAATACTCTAGCAAGCAGCTATGCCAATTGATTAATTTCTGGGTGTTGGGTGGTAGAAAGCAGAAAGGGGTATATTAATAGGCTGGAAAGAATGATACGTTTGGAAATAAATGATGTTAACAATTTACTGCCCATGGAGGGATATTGGCGCTGTACACCTATGAGCTGCCTTTTGGTAAAGATGTGCTCATAGCATTTTTTTTTTTTTTTTTGCCACCAGGGTTATTGATGGGGCTCGGTGCCTGCACCATGAATCCACTGCTCCTGGAGGCCATTTTTTTTTACTCTTTTGTTGCCCTTGTTGTGGTTATTATTGTCGTTGATGATATCATTCGTTGCCGGTCAGGACAGAGATAAATGGAGAGAGGAGGGGAAGACAGAGAGGGGGAGAGAAAGACACCTGCAGACCTGCTTCACTGCCTGTGAAGCGACTCCCCTGCAGGTGGTGGGGAGTGCTGGAACAGGAATCCTTACGCCTGTCTCCATGCTTTGCGCCAAGTGCCCTTAACCCGCTGCGCCACCGCCCCACCCCAGCTCATGGCAAAATTAATCACTAATGGTTTTTGTAAGGTTCAAAGTTGATTTGATATATTAGTACATTGTGCTTACTTTGCAGCAGATGATAATTCTGCTGTGGACTGAAATTCAGACACAGAGTTGCCCAAGATCATCCTTTATTCGAGAGAGATGCATTTCATTCATTCATATCGGATTCATCTTAAAAGTATGAAAATCATGATTTAATTATTGCTTTTTGCTATGAGATACAACACTGAATAAATATTTATGAAATGAAAAAGAGAGACTAAGATATTTTATTTATCCATTAAAGTATGTACTATGCCTGGGAAAATGTCTAACTGACATAAGGAAATCACTGATACAAAAGATAAGAATAGATCTTGGCCAACCGGATACAGCAACATATAAAAAAGATTGTTCATCATGACCAAGTGGGATTCATCCCAGGAATGCAAGGCTGGTTCAACATCCGTAAGTCAATCAATGTCATTCACCAGCAAAGCCAAAAACCACATGATTATCTCAATAGATGCAGAGAAAGCCTTTGACAAAATCCAACACCCATTCATGCTCAAAACTCTACAAAAAATGGGAATAGATGGGAAATTCCTCAAGACAGTGGAGTCTATATATAGCAAACCAACAGCCAACATCATACTCAATGGACAGAAGCTGAAAGCATTCCCCCTCAGATCGGGGACTAGACTGGGCTGTCCACTGTCACCGTTACTCTTCAACATAGTATTGGAAGTTCCTGCCATAGCAATCAGGCAAGAGAAAGGAATCAGAGGAATACAGATTGGAAGGGAAGAAGTCAAGCTCTCACTATTTGCAGATGATATGATAGTATACATAGAAAAACCTAAAGTATCCAGCAGAAAACTACTGGAAGTTATTAGGCAATATAGCAAGGTATCAGGCTACAAAATCAATGTACAAAAATCAGTGGCATTTCTTTATGCAAACACTAAATCTGAAGAAGACATCCAGAAATCACTCCCATTTACTGTTTCAGCAAAATCAATCAAATACCTAGGAATAAAGTTGACCAAAGAAGTGAAAGACTTGTACACTGAAAACTATGAGTCGCTACTCAAGGAAATAGAAACTGATACTAAGAAATGGAAAGATATCCCATGCTCATGGATTGGAAGAATAAATATCATCAAAATGAATAATCTCCCCAGAGCCATATACAAATTTAATGCAATACCCATCAAAGTTCCACCAAGCTTCTTTAAGAGAATAGAAAAAACACTACAATAATTTATCTGGAACCTGAAAACACCTAGAATTGCCAAAATCATCTTGAGGAAAAGAAACAGAAATGGAGGCTTCACACTCCCAGACCTTAAACTATATTATAAAGCCATCATCATCAAAACAGCATGGTACTGGAACAAAAATAGGCACACAGACCAGTGGAACAGAATTGAAAGCCCAGAAGTAAATCCCAACACCTATGGGCATCTAATCTTTGATAAGGTGGCCCAAAGGATTAAATGGAAAAAGGAGGCTCTCTTCAATAAATGGTGCTGGGAAAAGTGGGTTGTAACATGCAGAAGAATGAAATTGAACCACTTTATCTCACCAGAAACAAAAATCAACTCCAAATGGATCAAAGACCTAGATGTCTGTTGGTATGCATGAGACCCCTTCTGTTTCATTTGGTTTAAAACCCCCCTGCTTAACACTATTCTATTTACATAACCACTTCATTCTATTTACATAACCACTGTTAACAAGTTCCACCCTCCCTCCAGGGCATTTGTGGTTCAGTGATAGGATTCTTGCCTGCTCTGCCCCCTCCTTGTCACACCCTGATCCCCTCTTTGTCACACTCTGATTTTCACCAGTCACTTTTCTCTCCACCCTCTCTATGTCACATCCTGTTTCCACCTTACTTGGCAAGTATATATAAAGACAGCATTGTGAGTTTTACGGTACTGTACTGTACTTTGAGTTTAACTTAGCTCGTCTTAGATTGTGCTGCGTCCTGCATGAATAAAGAGATACTGCCTACAGCTCAACCATGAGTCCCTGGTCGTCTGTTACCCGCCCGTGAAGCCAGCTCGGCGAAAACAACATAGCCCGGAGAAAACAACAGATGTCAGACCAGAAACAATCAAATACTTAGAGGAAAACATCGGTAAAACACTTTCCCACATACACCACAAGGACATCTTTGATGAATCAAACCCAATTGCAAGGAAGACTAAAGCAGAAACAAACCAATGGGACTACATCAAATTGAAAAACTTCTGCACATCCAAAGAAACTATTAAACAAACAGAGAGATCCCTCACAGAATGGGAGAAGATCTTCACATGCCAGACATCTCACAAGAAACTAATCACCAAAATATATAAAGAGCTCAGCAAACTTAGCACCAAAAAAGCAAATGACCCCATCCAAAAATGGGCAGAGGATATGATCAAAACATTCACCTCAGAGGAGATCCAAAAGGCTAACAAACATATGAAAAACTGCTCTAGATCACTGATTGTCAGAGAAATGCAATTTAAGACAACACTAAGATACCACCTCCTGTAAGAATGGCATTTATCAAAAAGGACAGCAGCAACAAATGCTGGAGAGGTTGTGGGGACAGAGGAACCCTCTTGCATTTCTGGTTGGAATGTAAATTGGTACAGCCTCTGTGGAGAGCAGTCTGGAAAACTCTCAGAAGGCTAGACATGGACCTTCCATATGATCCAGTAATTCCTCTCCTGGGGTTATACACCAAGGACTCCATAACACCCAGAGAGAGGTGTGTACTCCTATGTTCATAGCAGCACAATTCATAATAGCTAAAACCTGGAAGCAACCCAGGTGTCCAAGAACAGATGAGTGGCTGAGAAAGCTGTAGTTTATATACACAATGGAATACTATGCAGCTATCAAGAACAATGAACCCACCTTCTCTGACCCATCTTGGACAGAGCTAGAAGGAATTATGTTAAGTGAACTAAGTCAGAAAGATAAAGATGAGTATGGGATGATCCCACTCATCAACAGAAGTTGACTAAAGAAGATCTGAAAGGGAAACTAAAAGCAGGACCTGACCAAACTGTAAGTAGGGCACCAAAGTAAAAACCCTGTGGTGAGGGGTAGACATGCAGCTTCCTGGGACAGTGGGAGGTGGGAGTGGGTGGGAGGGATGGGTCACAGTCTTTTGGTGGTGGGAATGGTGTTTATGTGCACTCCTAGCAAAATGTAGACATATAAATCAGTAGTTAATTAATATGAGAGGGGGAAAATCAATTGTACGTCTCAAAGTTTCTCAAAACACAAACTGAATCTTTTTAATATATAGGCTGTGTATTTGATATGCAGACTCTCTCAAAAGCCTAGACCAAGTAGATTAGAAGCATCCAATAGCACAGCTATATACAAGATACTGGATACTGTACAGCAAACCATAACAAAAGGACTGTTCAAAGTTAACCCAATTACCAAATAATGTGATGATAACATTAACTATCGATTGTCTTTTTGAACCCTAAGACAGCAGGAGCCTCACATCTCCACTATAGAGCCCCTACTTCCCCCAGTCCTGGAACCCTTGGATAGGGCCCACTTTCCCATATGCCTCTCCCAATCCATACCAAATAATATTGCATCCGCCGATCACAACCTAACCAACGCAATGATTGCCACCTCAACATGCTTCACCTCAGACTGTGTCCAGAGACTTCATGTGTGGAATGACAACCCTTCAGCTTCATTACTTGGGTGAGACCTTTCCTTTTATAGTACACTCTAATTTCATCTCAGGTGGTTCACTTTCTAACAAAGTCCCATAACCTAGATATACACCAGTTTCTGTGAGAGAGAGCTTATGTTCACACGTATCCATAAACTACTGCAAAATATATACCTGAAAGCAGAAGTACACTAGAGTTTGCAGTGAGTACCTCCCTAACACTTCCTCTCCACTATTCCAAGCTTGGGATCTATGATTGCTCAACAATTTTTTTGGCTTCATATGTTAACTCTCTTTTCAATCACCAGGTTCCAGATGCCACCAGGATGCTGGCCAGGCTTCCCTGGATTGAAGACCCCACCAATGTGTCCTGGAGCTCAGCTTCCCCAGAGACACACCTTACTAGGGAAAGAGAGAGGCAAACTGGGAGTATGGACCAACCAGTCAATGCACATGTTCAGCGGGGAAGCAATTACAGAAGCCAGACCTTCTACGTTCTGCAACCCTCAATGACCCTGGGTCCATGCTCCCAGAGGGTAGAGAATGGGAAAGCTATCATGGGAGGGGGTGGGTTATGGAGATTGGGTCGTGGGAATTGTGTGGAGTTGTACCCCTCCTACCTTATGGTTTTGTTTATTAATCCTTTCTTAAATAAAAATTTTTTAAAAAAGATAAGAATGGTTTCCTTAATCTGTTTTCCAAATGCCAGGAAAAATTCATGTTAGCATTTTATTTTTGTGGTGTATTAGGACATTCTTGATTTAATATACATACTATTGCTGACACTATTTTCATTCATTACTTCAGCTTTTAACAGTAGACCAATATTATTTACTAATAAACAGTTTTGTGCTTAAACTTTTTACTTAATAAGTCACTTAATAATCAAGCCCAAAAATGTTGAAAGGGGAAGACAGAGTGTGGCCCTTATGGGATAATTCATGTGCAGAAGAGGTGACCACAGTCTGGCAAGACAAAGAAAGAAAAATCAAGAGTTCCCCATAGGGACCAGATGATAGCATATCTGGTTGAGTACACACCATTACAGTGTGCAAGGACCAGGGTTCAAACCCAGGTCCTAGCCTCCAGGGGAAGCTTTACAAGTGATGAAACAGTCCTGCAGCTCCTTCTCTCTCTCTCTCTCTCCCTCTCTCTCTCTCTCTCTCTCTCTCCCTCCTTCCCTCACTCTTTCTTTCTCTCTCTTTCCCACCTTCTTTCTCTTTCTCTCTCTCCCTCCCTCCTCACTCTTTCTCTTTCTTTTCCTCCCTCCCTCCCTCCCTTACTCCTTCACTCCATTTTTTTCTCTCCTTTCCCACCTCAATTCCTTTCAAATAAAATATTGAAAAAAGTTACCCATAGTGATACAAAGAACTACATGGCACTTCTGCACTTTGCTTTGCTCTACTACCAGTTACAGATATACAAATATTTCTAGAAAGCTGAGGTCTGAGACATAGTAACTTTTTGTAACATAATAAAGTAAAAAGCCTACACATGAAATATGTTACATGGTGTACTTTCTGTAACTCTGAGTTAGATTTCCATTTTTGAGAATCACAAAATGGGGCCAGGCAGTAGCACACCAGGTTATGTTCACATAATGTGAAGCACAAGGACCTGTGCAAGGATCTCAGTTCCAGCTCCAGGCTCCCCACCTGCAGGAGGGTCGCTTCACAAGCAGCAAAGCAGGTGTCTATCTTTCTCTACTCCTCTCTGTCTTCCCCTCTTCTCCTTTCTCAATTTCTCTCTGTCCTAACAACAATGGAAAAAAAAAAGATGGCCACCAGGGCAGTGGTATTGGCACTGAGTCCCCGTGATAACCCTGCAGGCAAAAAAATAGAGAATTACAGATCAGTTAGTTGATACAGTATGCACTCTTTTGTGTCCAGTTTCTTCTTTTTAGCATTATCCTTTTGAAATGATGTAACAGTTATTTTATTAGTGGTATTAATAATTTTTGATTTAGCTTTTTATTTTCATTAGTCTAGGGAGGGCTTTTTCTAGACCATAGGCTTTTGTCTTTATTAAATCCATTTTCAGATTTAATCTTGTTGAATTTACTCTTCTTTCCTGAATTATTAAAATGGAAGATGGTTGACATAAGAGCCTTATTTTTTAAATATAGTTATTTAAAACTTTAAGTTTCCCTCTTAACACACATTTAACTACATACTAAAATTTAAATTTATAGACTCTTCATTTTCATTTAATCCAAAATATAACTACTTCAGCTTTATTTTTGTTGTTTCATTATTGCTTCTCATTTACATTGCTCTGTGTTAAACTATCTTTACTTTTATATGTAAAACATGTTTTTTATTAGCATCTGCCATTTTCACTGGTGTGGCTATTTTTGGTCTATATGTTATGTAATTCACAAGAGGCTTCAATATATCTTTTACTATTTGTTTTCTCTCTCTCTTTCCTTTTAAAATCTTAATCAAAATGCTGTTAGTCTATTGTATTTCCTCTAGCGACTTTCTAAATGGTCAGCATTTAATATTCTCAATAGTTGCTCCATAATCTAAAATATACATTTTTAATTTTTCACAATGGAAGGTAATTTATTTTTAATTTCACTTTACAAGTAAAATTACTAGTATGGGAAATTTATATACTTGCCTGAAACTATAGCTTGTAGGAGTCTAAAAAATGTTGACAGAGAAACATAGTGTGGACTGCATGGCGTAATTCATGTGCAGAGTGGCATGTAAGTAAAAATATAGTGAGACAAGGTTAGCTTCGGGGTGACTGAGGGAAGTGTAATAGGAAGTAGGTGAGGAAGGTAAGTCTAAGTAGACACTATTTCATTATGAACTTTATGGTGTCCTTTTCAGGTCTTTCTACTTGCTTGCTGCATATACTGATTCATTACAGAGTATTGTGCATTTTTGCTAGGGAAAGAGAGAGGCAGGCTGAGAGTATGGATCAACCTGTCAACACCCATGTTCAGCGGGGAAGCAATTACAGAAGCCAGACCTTCCACTTTCTGCACCTCATAATGACCCTTGGTCCATACTCCCAGAGGGATAAAGAATAAGAAAGCTATCAGGGGAGGGGATGGGATACAGAGCTCTGGTGATGGGAAATGTGTGGAGTTGTACAGCTCTTGTCCTATGGTTTCTGTCAGGGTTTCCTTTTTATAAATAAAAATAAAAAGATAGTGAGACAATCTGTATGAAAAAAAATAGAACAGACTAGACATACTGTGATTGTAGTAGAGAAAAATGTTTTTTCCTTAAAATTTTTCCTATTTATTTTTGCCTCCAAGGTTATTGCTGGAGGCTTAGTGCCTGCTCTACAAATCCACTGTTCCTGCGGCCATCTTTTTCCATTGTTGTAGTTGCTGCTTTTGTTGTTGCATAAGACAGAGAAACTGAAAGAAGAGGGGAAGACAGAGGGGGAGAAAAAGATAGACACCTGCAGACCTGCTTCATGTTTGTGAAGTAATCCCCCTCAAAGGTGAAGGGGGTCTGGGGACTCAAACCACAATCCTCGCATGGGTCTATGCACTTCACACTATGTGCACTTAATCCAGTACACTATCATCTGGCCCCTTCTTTTTACTTTTTACAATAGTTGTAAAGCTATTCATTTTGGCTATTCATTTTTATGGTAGTTGTTAGGAAAGCAGCTAGGCTAATTTAATTTGTATATCCAAATGTCATAATGTTAACTGATTCCAAATATTCATGTGTGTATTAACATACATGTCTATGTCTGTTAGTGTGCTATAGTTTTCAATAATTCTAATCCTTAATAATTATATAAGAATGTTGATATCATTCTTATATACATGACCTAAATAAAACTTTAGTTCACTAGTATCATAATGGTAAATATTTAATCCATACAAGATACTATAATCAGGAAATAAGATTCAATGTATGGAGTGTATCTTTGCATAGTTTTTTTTCTACTCATCTCAGAGCCTATTTTTTATAATTCTTAAAAATAACATGGAAAATGACAGCTGTGTTATGAACGTGGAAGCAGAGGCTAACCACCTACATAGAAACATTTTTAGCACCTCAACTAGTTTATGCAGGAATGGAGCCTAACTGTAGACAGAAAAAAAAAATAGAAATACATAGTTCTTATAAAGGCTGGATATGGGCAAGAGACCAACATATTTTAATGATGGCTCTTTTGCTTACTACCAGGCCACTTCATCCCCTAGGGCCCTAGTCAGGGAATCTTGGGATTCCCACACAGACATGATGGGCCTAGACTTCTTCTTCTTTTTTTAATTTTTTATTTATAAAAAGGAAACATTGACAAAACCATAGGATAAGAGGGGTACAGCTTCACACACAAAAAAAATACCAGACCTCCGTATACCAACCCCTTCCCTGATAGCTTTCCTACTCTTTAGCCCTCTGGGAGTACAGACACAAGATCATTGTGAGATGCAGAAGGTTGAAGGTCTGACTTCTGTAATTGCTTCCCCGCTGAACATGGGCATTGACAAGTCGATCCATACTCCCAGCCTATCTCTCTCTTTCCCTAGTGGGTAAGGGATCTGGGGAAGCGGAGCTCCAAGATACATTGGTGGAGTTGTCTGTCCAGGGAAGTCTGGTCAGCATCCTGCTGGCATCTGGAACCTGGTGGCTGAAAAGAGAGTTAATATACAAAGCCAAACAAACTGTTGGACAACTATGGACCTAAAGACTGGAATAGTGCAGGTGAAGTGTTGGGGGTGTCCTCCACTTTATAGATAGCTAGTAGGCATATTTTAGTTATATTTCCTGTAGCTATACTAGTGTTTTCTTTCTTTCCTTTTTTTTTTTTTTTTTTTTTTTTTGCCTGAGCCTGAAATCTGATATACAGGTGAATCCTAATTATTGTCTAGGGAGATGATGTCATGGTTGGGAAAAGGACCAGAAAGCTAGATCAGGGAAGAGAGTAGCTTCCTAATATGGGAAAGGGGTATAAATATTACTGTAAACCCCATTAATTTGATGTGATCTGGGGCCCATCATTAGCTTAGGAGCTTGTGTGACCTCTATATCCCTCTAGATCTGAGCTCACATTCTGTGGTCATGAGTACGAGCATTCCATGCTGCCCTGGGCCTAGACTTATAATAGATCCCTCTCTCCATTGTCACTGGCCATCTCTATCAAAAACAACATAATGGACATGGGTCCCTATATGATCTTGTCCTCAATGTGGATTAACAATGGTAGTGACTGCCCCATCTAGGAAGGGAGGTTGGACCAAAATCCTCTACACTCGAGGAAGATGGGTCTGGCAGTTGGGTGCAGCCTAGAACATTCCTAGCTATGACCACAGAATGAGAGCTCAGACCTACAGGTATACAGAGGTTATGCAGGCTCCTGCACTGAATATGGGCCCCAGATCAAATAGATGGGGTTTATAGTAATGGTATTTATATACTTTTCCCAGATTTGGGAGCTACTCTCTTCCCTGATTCAGCTTTCTATTCCTATTTCCAACTATGATGCCATCTCCCCAGATAATACCTTTGGCCCACCTGCATATTAGCTATCAGACTCAGGCAAAAATTAGTGAGGCCATGGGCCCCTTGGAACATGTTGTGTTGTGTAGTTGGCTGGAGATGGTGTCAGCCTGATGGGAACTAGAAGTAGCTAGAAGTCTGGCCTTCTTTGCCTGAATGTCTGTGGTGACTGGATGCTGGGGGAGGAGGTGGTGCTAGAGAAAGACTGCTGGGGCATTCTAGATATAGGATGGAGAGATATCACTGAGAATGGTTCTATTCCCGGGACTTGGACACACATAAATTGTAGCATTGCTAGTTACCTTTCTCATGATCTGGCCAACTCTTAACCCTGATTTCCCGGCACTTTTTGTGGGACATGATGATCCCAGCTTAGGCTTCCCAGGACCCTCTAGACTTGCTGTTGACTACAACTATGAAAATTGGGGCTGAACTCCTGGTAACTGACACATACTTTCTGGGCTATCATGTTCTCAATTCCAGCTGATAATTTCTTGTTTTATAGTACCTAGCTATTTGTCCTTTACACTTGTATAACCCTAATAAAACTTGAATTGTTTAAACCCATTCCCAGCAACCCCAGAGTCAATCCTTTACACACTGTATCCAAAGCCCCCGTTTAAGTTAAAGTTACAACAGGAATATACTAAAATATGCTTACTTTTTCCAAAATGGAGACCCCAAATCTAATCTGCTATATTCTTGCCTTTAGGTTCCTGCTTATTAAACATTTTGTTCTGCTTTATGTCTTAAAGACTTTTTCAGACACCAAGTTGCGATTCTACCATGCCACCAACCTGGCTTCCCTGGGCAGACGACCTCACCAATGTACCTTAGAACCCCATCTCTCCAGAGCCCTGCCCAACTATGGAACGATAGAAATAGGCTGGGAGTATGGATTGACCTGTCACTGCCCAGGTTCAGTGGAGAAGCAATTACAGAAGCCAGACCTCCCACCTTCTGCACCCCATAATGACCCTGGGTCCATACTCCCAGAGGGTTAAAGAATAGGAAAGCTTCCAGTGGAGGGGATGGGATATGGAACTCTGGTGGTAGGAAATGTGTAGAATTTTATCCCCCTTATCCTATGGTTTTGTCTATATTTTCTTAACTTTACAAATACATTTTAAAATTAAAAAAAGAAATATATAGTTCTTTTACTTATGCCCTTATCTCTCCTTTGTAGTTCAGTTCATTACAGATCTTCCTGCAGTATATGCTATAATATTATTTTTTACCTCCTCCCTCCTTTTTCCACTACTTCTTCCTCTCCTCCCTCCTCCTCCTCCTCCTTTTTTTTATATTATTTCTGTTTGATCAGAAAAATTCTCTGTCTTGGCTATTGGGTCAAACTAGGGATTTCTCCAATACATGTCCTGTGTACTACCACTATCTCCATCTCTTCTGACATAGTCTGTGTGTAGGTACTAGTTTTACCTTATGAAGACTTTTATCTATTTGCTCAAAATTTTCCAATAGCTTTCACAAGCTTCCTAATATGGCATTAAAATAACTCTTACTCTGATTCTAAATTTACTCTCCAGACTTTTTTCTAAATATTCCTTTACATCAGTACAATAGTCTATGTAATTTGATGATTTTTACCGTTTTCATTGATGATCCACATTGAGGGCAAGGTCCTATAGGAACCCACAAAGGGGCCCATTATGTTGTTCCTGATGGAGATGACCAGTGGCAGTGGCAACAGGAATCTATTAGAGGTCTAGGCCCATCATGTCTGTATGGGAATCCCATGACTCCCTGACTCAGGCCCCAGGTGTAGGGTGACCTGATAGTGACTAAAGAGTCATCATTAAAGTATGCCAGTCTTTTGCCCTTATTCAGCTTTTGTAGTCCTTACTTTGTCTGACAAGGTTAGCTTTGGAGTGATTGAAGGATGTGTAATAGGAGGTAGGTGAGGAGGGTATCTAGATCTAAATAGATTTTTACCATTTTCAAATGCATATCTTTCTCCCTTTCCTACTAAGATTTAACATGCTATTCTCTTCATCTGTAAAGTCCCATTAGTGCCAATATCCACTTAAAAATCTTATGTATTCTTCAATCTCATACATCACAACCATAAAGAACTTTATATAGATATAGATTCTTAGCACCTTTTTATCAATTCCCTGGTATCAGTCATTTCAATAAAGAAGAGATCCAAAAGGCCAACAGACATATGAAAAAAATGTTCTAAATCACTGATTATCAATGAAATGCAAACAAAAGCACAGTGAAATACCACTCCACTCCTGTGAGAATGCCATACACCAAAAAGGACAGTCACAACAAATGCTGAAGAGGTTGGGATGGGTAGGAGTAAGGGAACACTCCTGCACTGCTGGTGTGGATGCAAATAGGTCCACCCCTTGTGAAGAGCAGTCTACAGAACTCTCAGAATGCTAGACATGGACCTTCCCTATGACCCTGTAATTCCTCTCCTGGAGATATACCCAAAGGAACCAAAGAGCCATCCAAAGAGATCTATACATCTATGTTCATAGTAGCACGATTCACACTCAGAAGCAGCCCAGGTTCCCCATCAACAGATGAGTGGATAAGAAAGTTGTGGTGAATGGGGTACTCACTGCAGATTCTTGTGTTCTTCTGCTTTCAGGTATATATTTTACCCTGGTTTATGGACACATGTGAACATATGCTCTATCTCAGGGGACCTGGTCTATATCTAGATTTGTAGACTTTATTGGGGAGTGGACCACCTGGAATGGAATTAGAGAATACTGTGAAAGGAAAGGTCTCACCCGAGAAGCTGAAGGGTTGGCATTCCACACCTGAAGTCTCTGGACACAGTCTGAAGTAAAGCATGTTGGGGTGGCACTCATTGAGTTGATTAGGTTGTGATCAGCGGATGCAATATTATTTAACATGAATTGAGAGAAGCATGCAGGAAAGTGGGCCCCACCCTAAGGTTCCAGGACTGGGGGAAATAAAGGCTTCATTGTGGAAATGTGATGTTCCTGTTGTCTTAGGGTTCAAGAAGACATTGGATTGCTATTGTTATCATCACAACTAGGTAAAGAGAGAGGCAGGCTGGGAGTATGGATTGATCAGTCAACGCCATGTTTAGCAGAAAAGCAATTACAGAAGCCAGACCTTCCACCTTCTGCAACCCACAATAACCCTGGGTCCATGCTCCCAGAGGGATAGAGAATGGGAAAGCTATCAGGGGAGGGGGTGGGATATGGAGATCGGGGGGTGGGATATGGAGATCGGGTGCAGTTGTACCCCTTCCATCCTATGGTTTTGTTTTTGTTAATGTCTCCTTTCTGAAAGAAAGAAAGAAAGAAAGAAAGAAAGAAAGAAAGAAAGAAAGAAAGAAAGAAAGAAGCAGTTTTGTTTTTGTTAATGTCTCCTTTCTGAAAGAAAGAAAGAAAGAAAGGAGAGAAAGAAAGAAAGAAAGAAGCGGTTTTGTTTTTGTTAATGTCTCCTTTCTGAAAGAAAGAAAGAAAGAAAGAAATAAAAGAAAAAGAAAGAAAGAAAGAAAGAAAGAAAGAAAGAAAGAAAGAAAGAAAGAAAGGAAGAGAAAGAAAGAAAGTTGTGGTATATGACACAATGGGACTACTCAATTATGAAGAATGATCAATTTACTTTCTTCACCTCATCTTGGGTGGTGCTTGAAGGAAACAGGTTATGTGAGATAAGTCAGAAAGAGAAGGATGAATATGGAATAATTTCACTGATGGGCACAAGTTAAGAAATAAGAACAGAAAGGGGAATCACAAAGTAGAACTTAGACTGGGTTTGGCATGTTGCACCAAAGCAAAAGACTCTGGGAAGGGGGAGGGGTCCTAATGTTCAGGTTCTGGTGCATGATGAGGATCTAGGGTAGGTATAAAAGTGCTTTGCACAAAACTGAGAAATGTTGCACATGCATCAAGATATGTATTATATTTACTGTAAACCATTATCCCCCAATTAAAAAAAGAATTGATGGATGCACTTTAATATCGTATGATCTCAGGTTTTATAGTTATGCTGTATAACTTTTTATTTTATTTACTTAATTTTTGTGTTACCAGGGCTTCAGCTCCCTCCTAAATTTTTTGGATAGAGACACAGAGTGAGGAGGAAAGATGCCATAGCACTGAGATTTTGCCCAGTGCAGTAGGGACTGGAGTTGTATTTGCTAGAGTGCTGTCCCCAGCCCTACCCCACCCCACCCCATATATAGCTATCATGACATGAATAAAATAAAGCTATTTATGAAAGTACAGAAGTGAATAACAGAGAGAGATAGCTCAGAGTCTTAGAGCACCAGCTTGCAGGCTGCAGGCCCCAGTCCCAGGTTTAATCACTGACATCACCCTGTGCCAGAGCTCAGTATTCTGATTCTCTCCTTCTTTACCTTATTCCCTGCCTCTCTCTCATAATAAATGTATATATCTATTTAAACAGTAAAAGAATGACTATAAATACTGGAATTATTGTAGAAATAAATCTCCACAAAATATTTATGATATCAAAATTTTCAGAATGGGAAGTTACTAGGATAATTGTGAGATTTCCATTACAGACTAGTATAGAATGGCAACCTTTTCTTTCTATATGTTAATATAGACAACATTAACAACTACTGAGTTTTTATTTCTGTTTTAATGTCAATCTTATATAATGGGACTCCAATAAGAAAAATTTCACTTAGGCTCTACCATTGAAGGAGGCTGCAAAACTAGAGGAGAGAAACAGAACCTTAACTCTTGTGGGGTAAGCAGAGTGGACTTCATTCCATAAGTGACAATTTTGTCATCAGGCAGAAACTTGAACTTCTAGTGAATAGTATCTTTTACTCAGAAGCCTTGATATCACTGCCCTAGGGCAAATCCTCCAAGTATCTGAAGTTTCAAAAACCCAACCTCTTCCCTTATTTCACCAGCCCAGGGGTATTAAGTAGATGCTTTCCTAGGATGAAACTTCTAAGACATCTTAGCTTTTTTTTTTTTTTTTTTTTTTTTTTTACTTTTTGATGTCTCAAATAGCTAAAAACAAATGGAATATTTTACTGGCAAAAATGAAGCCCAATTTGAAAGTCACTTGAGTTAGACTAGAATTAGAAAGTTGAAATTCAATTTTCCTTTTTTAAAAACATATATATTTATTTATTCCCTTATTTTGTCCTTGTTGTTTTCTTTTATTGTTGCAGTTACTGTTGTTGTTAATGCCGTCATTGTTGGATAGGACAGAGAGAAATAGAGAGAAGAGGGGAAGACAAAGATAGACACCTGCAGACCTGTGAAGTGACTCCCTACAAATTGAGATTCCGTATTGCCAACTAAGAATTTAAACTTGTTTGCAGGAAAGTGTTGCCTTGACCTCTGATGATTTCATGTTTCCAGCATAAATCCAATTATATGGATTTTGAAAATAAAATCTGGGCACTGTTACAGACAAGATGATAACACAGTCAATGCTAACAGGATTTCCCAGAAGCTCTGCCCTAGGCCATTTTTAAAGTCTTAGAGGTCAGACAATAGTCCCAACATGAGTTAGAGATATAGACAAGGATTTGGGCAGTAGCGCAGCCTGTTAAGCGCACGTGGCATAAAGGACCACCCTAAGGATCCCCGTTCGAGCCGGCTCCCCGCCTACGGGGGGGGGTTCGCTTCACAGGCGGTGAAGCAGGTCTGCAAGTGTCTATCTTTCTCTCCCCCTCTCTGTCTTCCCCTCCTCTCTCCGTTTCTCTCTGTCCTATCCAACAACAATGACATCAATAACAACAATAATAACTACAACAACAATTTTAAAAGGCAACAAAAAAGGAAAATAAAAAAAAATTTAAAAAGATATCATGGAAATGGATAGAAAACCAGAAGATATACATGTTTATTATTAAATTCAAAAACGTTCAGCTCAATGCATTCATGTTAATTCACTTACACAAAATATTTTAAATATGATTAATCTGAATGAAAATGAGTTTTCATAGACATTCTTTAAGATGCAAAGTATTTCATAGACAGATACATTTTAACTTAGTGTTATTAGGTATCTTCCTAAATTACAGCATATACAAGTATATGTAGTTATATACACCGAAAGTACACAGTGTATTAAGCTTTTTTTTTTTAGAAAGAAAGAGAGAGACAGAGAAAGAGAGAGAAAGATATCATAGCACCAAAACTTTCCCCAGTGTATTAGGTTCCAGGCTTGAGTCTGGTTTGTATGCATAGCAAAGCAGATACCTTTTCAGGCAAGCTATGTTATTGAGCCAAAAATGAAATTGTATTTTAAGTCATTTAGGCAATATTAATATTTAAAGGAACCATGCAGGAGGCCTCTCTTAAATGAGTTTTTAATTATAAATTATTTTAAATTTGCAGTAATTAGAGTGGATAATGCACACCAAGAGATCACTTAGTTTATTAAAATTTAATTTTGCAAAAAAAGAAAAAAAAGAAAAAATAATTTTGCAATATTTGATTTAAAGTTTTAGAATAAATAATTACCAATATAGTTGGAGAATCTTTTATGGTCCCAGAATCTATTCCCAAATTTCATTGCCAAAGAAGCTATAAGTTGATTTTGATGTTTTTCTTTTACATCTATGCTATTCTATTATTACCTCATATGCATGCATTCTAAAAGCACATATAACTTTACAAATTTTCAATCATTATGTCAACTATGTAATATGTTATAGACCAAAGACTTACACAGTGGTAACTTTACACTAATGACCATTAACTATCTCCTTTATGTCACATACTCTAGTTATTTTTAGTGTTTCTTTATCTAAAATTCCTTTAGCCTTATATATATTTTCCCTTAATGATCTAATGAGGTAACTGACAATTACATAGACAAAATAACTTCCCCAAATTATTTCATAACCAATTTAAAAATAAACAAATATTAAGAGGCAATTCATAATCCAAGATCATTTCATAATAAAATCTTATTCTGTGAGAATAATTTTCCAATGATTCTTTATATAGTTCCCAACACTAAAAGCCCTATACATACTAAATTTAGTACAAGTAAGTGATAGAATTAGATATAGTGGGAGTCGGGTTGTAGCGCAGCAGGTTAAGCGCAGGTGGCGCAAAGCACAAGGACCGGCATAAGGATCCCGGTTCGAACCCCGGCTCCCCACCTGCAGGGGAGTCGCTTCACAGGCGGTGAAGCAGGTCTGCAGGTGTCTATCTTTCTCTCCTCCTCTCTGTCTTTCCCTCCTCTCTCCATTTCTCTCCTCTCTCCATTTCTCTCTGTCCTATCCAACAATGACAACAATAATAGCTACAACAATAAAACAGCAAGGGCAACAAAAGGGAATAAATAAAATAAATATTAAAAAATTAAAAAAATATATATATATATAAAAAATTAGATATAGTACAAAACCTCTGTTCCTCCTGTGTTCCAAGATGATCTTATATAGATTACAGGGCAGAAGGAGTCTGGGAGCTGAAATGTGCTGATGACAAAAATATATCAATGCTGAAAAGGGCTTCACAGAAGCCATGTGCTTAAGACATATCTTGACAAATGGATCAAGACTGAAGAAGGCATTCCGAATAAAGAGGTACACTCCTACAGAGACCTGGAGGCCTGAAGATACATGTCATTTGGGAACATTATGCTATTTTGAATGGTTGAACTTCATCTAAATAATTCATGCTTTATGCCTGTGGACTTCAAAAAATAACGTTTATTTTTCTAAAAACTCAGTGGACCTACTTCTCTCCTAATCTGAAAATATAGAAGTCTTGCACGATACCTATTAAACACAAAGTGGTAGCTTCTGCTTTCTGAAAGTTTGCATTGTATTCTATTTGCCCAAAGTAAAGCTCCAGGACAGCAGGATCCTAAAAAATAATGTGTGTGTGGGTCCAGTAAAGTCACAATTCTATTAATAAATCCCAAGTAATATTAGTAAATGCAAACCTTTTATTCTCCTACCTAGTTCACTAGTCTGATTTATTTACAATTACATGCTTCAAAGCCTTTAGTTTTGACAATTCTGCTGACTTGGAGAACAGATAAGTAGAGAGTGAATGAAGACAAATCATAGCACTAAACATTATGATACAGTGATATTCTTTTCATGTCCAAGACATAATTTGAAATGGTTTTACACATCTTTGCTGCCAGGTTGAGCACTGGCAGATGTCTGTGGCAACTATTTTGTAAGTGAATGATATTCCATATTAAGGGCTAACTGCAGGGAGCCAATTCAAGTAATTGAGATGAATGTCTTGGGCTAGGGTGAACTCCCCAACACTTCACCAGCAGAACTAAAAAAAAGAAAATTCTTAGTGGAAACAAAACAAACCTTCTCTTTGTGGAGCTCATCAATACTGCATTAAGTAACTAGCTGTAGAATATACCAACCTCAGCAATTTATTTTGCTATAAAATACTTATATAAAGCTAACAGTTAAAAAACCACAGGCCATTTGCAAAGATTTTCAAAGGACAATAATTGTCTTCAATTAGCAAGATAAAACATCAATGTGATGAACGATTCTTATCTACATTTCTATATTCATGATAAATGTAGAAAATATTCTGAAGTCCTTGTCAGAATGGCATGATCCAACTAACTGGATGGCTTGACTCACGGCTGGAACATTAAAAACAAAGAAAAAGTAGAGTGAAACAAAATCGTTGTACTCTATTGCAGCAGAGCCAAAGACTGCAAAGTGGGGAGGCAAGAGGGAGTTGGAGACCCATTGCGAGATGATGGAGTAAGATCTAAGTTAGTGGTGGGAGTGGTGCACAGACAACTATCATGGGGAGATAAGAAATCATAATTATGTGGCAACAAATGCCCTGTAATTATTGTTTCTTATTTTCCTCAGTAAAGTCAATTGGAAAAAAAAATGATAGTATAAGATAAATAAAATGGGAAGCTAAAAAGCACAAAACCAAAAGAAATCTTTCCCAGTTCACTATGCATTATAAAACTGTGCTTGGGATAGACAAGCAGTAGAGTTTCTGCCTTGCATGCATGAGGCCTGGGTTCAATCTCCAGTGTTACATGAGAGAGCAACAAAGACAAAATTCTATGAGTAGTGAAGCAGTACTCTAGTCTCTGTCTCTGTGAACAAAATAACACAAAATGAATGGAGTAGGGAGGTGACTCAGTGGTAGAGTATATGAGTGAGACTCTGATTTGGAGTTTTATCGCTCCATAAAAAAATCAAGTTAAAATTTTTAATTTGTTTTTATTCTGTTTCAAATACAGAAAGTATTATGTGCAAATATCTTTAGTTAACTTTTACCATGATGATTTCTAGAATATTTCCCCAAAATGAAAAGCAAGTGTATAGCCCAAGATATAATGAAATAGTTTGAATATATATGCATTCTTAAAAATGTCTATCTGCTTATCTGTTAATGAGAAAGTGAAAGGAGTGCTATAACCAGAGCATCATTATGCGTGTGTGATAACAGGGATTGAACTCAGGACCACATTCTTGAGAGTCCAATACTTTATTCACTGCACCACTTACAGAGCCACTGAATATCTATTTTTGATGTCTCCACCTACTTTTTCAACTCACTTTTGTCAAAGTATTATTTATTTGTGCTATCTTACCCATCCCAGCATAAAAAGTTTAAAAGACATATGTAACAAGATAGAATTTTAAAAGGAGGGGATAGATATTTCATTAATGTCCCAAAATTTAACAAAATCCAAGACTGATAATTGCTTTGATATCTGAAGCCAAGTAATGGGAATATTTAGTCACAATAAAGAAAATTTCTAGGAGGAGACAGAGATAATATGAAAGATCCCATGAAAGGTATACCAGCTGTCAATATAAATATTTGCAATGAGAAATTTACTCCTCACATTTCTTCATGGTATATAAGAACTATGAAGCTATTAAACTTAAAAATCATCTTCAGAGGGGTCTGGGTGGTAGCATAGCGGTTAAGCACACATGGCCCAAAGCGCAAGGACCTGCTTAAGGATCCCGGTTGGAGCTCCCAGCTCCCTATTTGCAGGGGGTTTGCTTTGCAGGTGATGAAGCAGGTCTGCAGGTGTCTATCTTTCTCTCCTCCTCTCTGTCTTCCCTTCTTCTCTTGACTTTTCTCTGTCCTATCCAACAACAACAGCTATACAACAATAACAATAACCACAACAAGGACAACAATAAGGACAACAAAATGGGAAAAATAGCCTCCGGGAGCACTGGATTTGCCGTGCTGGCACTGAGCCCCAGCAATTACCCTGGAGGCATTAATAAAAAAAAAATCATCTTCAGAAATGAATGACTGCAGTGACCATTATTCTAGCTGAGATTTCTGAGAATGACAATTTCAAAAAAAAAAAAATGGCAGAGGACTGAAGATACAATTTTGTATCCCTCTGTATTTAAGAAATTTAAGGAAAATGAGTGAAGTCAAGGAATAAAAATAGCTAAGAGAGAGAAAAAGGCACATAAAATCAGTGAATCCAAAACTGCAGAGAATTTTAAGTTCCCTGGGAGCACATAGAAAACTGCTGTATTTGGCTTAACCTACTTTTTTCATGATTTCTTGTCAAGAATTTTTAAGCAGCTCCACATTTTCACTTTGTATAGTACCTCACACTAGTTGGCTTGGTTTCCAAAATGAAAATTGGAGAAACTTTTGGTTAGCATGGAGGTGGACTGACAAATTATACCAGGATTTTCATTAAAATATCTGCAACTATCCACAAACAGACGAAAACCTGGCAGTACCACAAACTAATGAAGAAAGCCACATGCCAAAAATATGGACAGAAATTCAATTATCTGCCTTCATGATGAAGAATGAAAAGGCACATTCCTAGACAATAAAGTCAGACAAACCAGATGGTCACAAATAATCTAGATAAGGATGACGTTGAAAACTTTGATTCACTAGTGATTTCTAGAAACTAACCTTGATATGGAGGAATTTTCTAGACTAAGGAGTAGGTTCACTTCTCTTAAATATTTTAAAAACTATTTTTGATGTGCTCCAAAGTCAGAGTTTCACAGCTTCTATGTCAACCAATTTTTATTAACTACTGGACACATTGTCTGAATTTTTCCCTTCCTTTCCAGTTTATGGAAAACTTGGAGGAGGAGAGATATTAACTCTTCCTTTGACTGTTTGGCAGAATTCACAAGTGAAACCATCTACTCCTTGGCTTTTGTTTACTGGGAAGCTTTTGATTACCATTCCAGTTTCATTCCTTTTAATTGGTCACTTCCAATTTTCTATTTCTTCCTGTTTCAGTTTTAGGATGTTGCAAACTTAAAAAAATTTTTTTAATTTATAAAATGGAATCACTAACAAGACCATAGGTAAGAGGGGTACAATTCCACACAGTTCCCGCCACCACATTCCATTCTCTCCCCTGATAGCTTTTCTATTCTTTAACCATCTGGGAGCATGGACCCAGGGTCATTATGGGGTGCAGAAGATGGAAGATCTGGCTTCTATTATTGCTTCCCCGCTGAACATGGGTGTTGACAGGTCGATCCATACTCCCAGCCTGTCTTTCACTTTCCCTAGTGGGGCAGGGATCTGGGGAGTTGGGGCTACCATCTGCCCAGGGAAGTCAGGTTGGCATCATGGTAGCATCTGGAACCTGGTGGCTGAAAAAAGAGTTATGATAGAAAGCAGAGCAAATTGTTGAGTAATCATGAACCTAACGGCAAGAATATTGCAGATGGAGATTTGGGGTCTCTGTCTTGGAAAAAGCTAATAAGTCTATTCTAGGTATATTCCAAGGGGCCCATGACCCAACTAGTTTTTGCCTGTGCGTCATATCTAATGTGCAGGTGACCTAAACTATTGTCTGAGGGGGATGGTGTAATAGTTGGAAAATGCTACAAACTTTTAAGAATACATTTGGAATATCCCACATATTTTTCCCTGTTCCAGTCTCTTATAATCAAAATAAGTCTGTTATATTGTAAAAAAAAATGAAAGTTAAATATATACAAATATGGACTGATAGTTGTAGAAAGATTAACAGTTAACTCATATCTGTAACCTTAACAGAACTGCTGTAGCTTACAATGGAGGGACTGGGAATTCTGAATTCTGGTGGTAGTGGGAATGATGTGGAGTTGTACGTTTGTTATCTTGTAATTTTGTAAATCAATATTAAATCACTAATTTTAAAAATAACTAAATAAGTTGTTGCCTTGGAGTCCTGGAGCATGATGGTGTAAAAGGACCTAGTTTGTAGGTGAGAGTGTTTCACAAAGAACTTTCTCATGGAGATAAGAAATTATTCCTATGTGCCAATGGCTGCACTGAAACTTCCCCCTCCAATTAAAAATATAGTTTTTTTATTTCTTCTAGGCCATCTAACTTTCTGCCACATAATTCTTTATAATACCCTTCTCATGATCTTTTCTATTTCTGTATCTATTGTAGCTTCTTTTGTTTCTTATTTTTCTGTTGTGTGCTTTCTCTTCTTTCTGAGTTTGGGGAAAGGTTTGTCTATTTTGTTAATCTTTTCAATGAACCAGCTTTGGTTTCTCCTTTTCTCAGGGTGACTGGTTAGACTGGCAACCCTGCCACTTCTGTCCCAGAGCCTGGTATGCAACTTTCAGTCATTTTTCTTTCTAGCTAATGGAATAGCAACCTCTGTAGTCTCTATAGTGCAGTCTAGGATCTCTGAAGTGCAAGGGAAGCTTCAGCTTTCTCCTGATATATGAGACTCTCAGTGTCATGCCATTCTGATTAATTTTCAGTCACTCTTAGAACCAATGTAAGAAGCCTCCTCTATTATAATATAATCTTGGTGACATCTCTGCAGTCAACTTTTCTATGACTTTTTCTTTGGGTGAACATACTTAGAAATGATGATTACACTGTCTTCTGAGAAATGAACATTCTCTTTGGGTTGTGTTTCTAGACATGCAGGATATTATCAACAATGTCAGTAAAATTTGTATTTCACAATTGGAATGAAATTTCAATTACCCCATGTCACTTCTACACATTTCATTATTCCATATAATGTGATTTTTCATATTCCAGTGTTCCACTATCAAGCATTAAAGATTAAGAGTAGAAAAGAGTGTACTATTGCGATTGTACTTTGTAATAATGTATTTGTGACCAAGTAGGCAATAATAAAATTACAAATTAAATTTAACTTTGCAACATTTGGGTAATATTGTATACATCAGAGTTCTAGACACACACCCGCCCTTGGCACACTCTGGAACCTTAGCTGCCTGTGGAATCCTCTGCAGAGAGTGGCAGAGATAGAGGTAGCAGGGAACAAAGCTTTCTGTTGGTGAGATGGCTTAGAGAGTTTCAGAACTAAAGAACTACAAACTCTAATCCCATATATCTATCACTAAATCAAATAATCTGACCATGAAATTAAAAGAACTGAAGTCTCTCAACATAATAAATTTATAAGCAAAAAAAGGCTGTAGTCATATTTTTTACCTTCTGGTTTAGAAAGTAGATGAGAATAAACCCTACCTTACCATAAGAAGTCTAGGGACACTTTGTGTATTTTGTCTAATATATAAAAGCAGAACAGTTAAGAATCATCCTTATTTATGGACAAAACATTTGAAAATCAAAAATGATAGCTGGAAAATGTGGATTTATTGATGAAGTCAACAGAAAGCTTTAGTTTCCAGGCTATAATTTGCTCACCTGACAAGGTATTTGATTAATCTGAAGTCTGTTGCAACTAGAGTAATGATGGCAATTAAGGATCCTAGCCTTAGGAGCTGACAGAAAACTTACTGTTTTCATGGTTGTTTTCCCTTTCAACATGCTTAAATTTCACCTCATTTTGATGTTTATTTTGATTAATTTTATTCACTTTTTTCTCCCTTTACTTGAAGTCACATTGATTATACTATCATCCAGCATCTTATATATTGTTTTACTACATGGATGGGGCTACTATTCATAATTATGTTTTCTTTTATTGCTTAATATTTTCAATTTCCTTTTTTTAACCTTTTTTGTCAGTGATTTAGAAAATTATGAGATAACAAGGGTATAATTCCACACAATTCCTTGATGGTAGGAAATTACACATTTCATAGCCTTCTTATCCAACACTTTAACACTACCCAAGCTTAACATAAGGTTGATGTGGGAGAAGTAATGTGAGTAGAAAGGAAAATATCAAGGACCAAAGAAAAGAAAATAAGAGATTAAACAAAGATTGTATATAAATTTTTAGATTACATAATATGATAATTATATATGTTTATAATTTCAAAGGCAAGCCTATAATTAATTTTTTAGTGACAATGCAATCATATCTCATAAATAAGGTTAAGATGTCTGTAAGAGCAGAGGTTTTTTTCTGTTACCTCACCACTGCTTAATACTTCATGTAGTAAAAGGAAGATACTCAGCTGTCACTTACTGAATTTAATTCATTGGTTGAATAAATAAATGAATGAATGGATTATGAGTACAGTATACACAACACAGAAAAGAAAAAGAGCAGACAAGTGTTTCTGCATAAAAATACTACATATGTAAATTTTATATATGTATATATGTATATTTTAGTTTTTATTTAAACATGTGAGGTTTTAAAATTTCAAATAACTAGGACAGATTAATATAAGTATACTGGGCAGGCCAAATTATCAAACCAAGACTTCTGGTTCCATCCTAAGATCATATGCCTTCTATAATAGAGAAGAGAATATTAACAATAGAAGACAGTTTTTTATTCACTTAGGAATGTAAGAAGAAACAGGAAAACTAATTTTTTCAAGTTAAAGACAAGTAAAATATTTTCTATGATTACTGGATTGCATTGCATTTCTATTAAAGAGGTATCTTTGACAGGCAATAGAAAGACTAGATACCCACTTCAAATTTATAATCCTCCACTTCATAACATGACATTAAAAATAATAATCTTAATTTAAAATAAATTCTGATTGTTGTCACTAAATGTATAAGTATGTATCTTTCAGAAATATACTCTAATTCTGAACTTTGGTGCTTCTATTTTAGTTGGGCACAGATAATACTTTGTAATATCCTCTTGCTCTCAAGCTCAATAGTAGCAAGTACTTGTAAAAACATTTTAAACTACCAATTATACCCCAATATTTTAAGTCACAGAGTTATGAAATGACATACCAAACCTGAAACTATTTTTTACTTAGAAATTCTAGCTTTGTGTTAAGGCATAATATTTTGAAGAACTGAAAGTTAATACTTGTTGTTCAAATTGTACTGGCACATACCCAGACCCTATTCACCTGTTTCTTACCTCCAGGGTTACTGCTGGGGCTCCAGTGCCTGCACTTTGAATCCACCTCTCCTGTGGCCATTTTTTGCAATATTTATTTATTTGTTTATTTATTTATTTGCATAGGACAAGGAGAAAGTGAGGAGGGGGAGGGAGATAGGGAGAGACAAAAATAGACACCTCAGGTTCCCGGAAGATGGCGGACTGAGAAGCTGCTAGTGGCTTGAGCTCTGACCACATCTCCTGGAAAGGTAGGATTTTCTGCCTTTAGTAGGCCAGTCAATAAGTGGTCCTAGCGGTGACACCAAGGAGGTGACTATAACTTAATTTGGGTTAAAAAACAGAGTAGAAAAAAAGGGGAAAATTTTTTTTCTTTTAAATTATTATTCCCAAAGTGCACCTCCTTCCCTCCCCCCCCATAACCAGTCCCTGGGGACCAGCTCCAAGCAGGCTCCCCTGCTGAGCTTCTTTCTTTACCAAGATTCCTGTCCCACCAGGGAGTATCATTCATTCTAAGTCTATTCCCTTCTGAAACCTCTGGCCTTTTTTCTTTCTAAGTAGCCAACCCCCCAACCCCACCCCCGCATACCTAATTAAATAATAAAAAATAAATAAATAAATAACTCTTTCCTTTCACCGCTCTTTTATTACAATTCTTTTTCTTTTTTCTCTATTTCTGTTTTTTTCTTTTTCTCATTCTTGTCATCCATTATTCCTTAATCCTACAGCTTCCAAAGCCACAGCTTCCATCCCACACACCACCAAACAGTGTGCTTTCACTGAATTCACTGATACACGTTTGGGAAATATTTTGGGGAAGAATTCTGACATAGAATGGACTCTCACTGCAAGTATCTCTGCTCAACTTCCCTTCCTCCTTTAGCTACCCCTAGAATATACAGTGGATAGTAGATTTGCATAACTGTCTATTTCAGCTATCCTTGTCTAGTCCTGAGGTTTTTTTTTTATTTATTTATTTATTTATTTATTTTTCTCTTTCTTAACAATCAGCTGCCACTGCTCACGAGGTTTGAGGTAATCTGGGACAGGTTTTTTTTTTACTCTGCTCTATTTTATTATTAATATTATATAAAGGCATATATCTCCCCCCCTTTAGGTTGATCATAATTATCTCTTAGGGTATCCTTCATTGCTAGGGTAGTGGGCATCTTATCTATTGTGGGAGGAACTTGTCTCGTTACTCCTACCTCCTCTACAGACTCTCCCCTTCCTCCTCCTCCTAGCTAATTAAAAAAATTAAATTAAATTAAAAATAAATTAATAAAAAAACTTTCCTTTCACTGCATTTAATTACAGCTCTTTTTCTTATCTTTTCTCTTTTCTCTCTCATGTTTCTATTTTTTTTTTATCTTGTCATACACTTCTTCCTTCTTCTTTGCCTTTCTGAATTTGTGAATTATTTTGGGGAAGAAATATGACTCAGAGTGGACTCTCTATGTGTGTATCTCTGCTCTATTTCCCTTTCCCCTCTTGTTACCAATAGAATATACAGTGGATAGTAGATTTGCATAACTGCCTATTCTTGCTATCCCTTCTTTCATTTCTCTTTCTTCTTCACTGGGATTTGGTTACTATTTTTTCATGAACTGGAGACATTGTTTGGCTAACTGGTAGTGATTAAACCGCTTCAATACTTGCTTCAGTTGCTATTGTAATTCCTGAGGTTGGTGAGTGCAATTGTCATCGGGTATTTAGTACAGTGTTGCTTGTACTCACGACACAACAACTGAGGAACAACAGAGCATAAAAAAAAGAAACACATAAACCAAAAAAATGGGTATATCAAAAACAAATAAAACTACTCCAATGAATGAAGACAAGAGACCAGAAGAAACTACAAATCAGCCAGAAGTAACCATAGATAAGAAAACTATGCAAGCAATAATAAACTTATTAATCACAGAAATGAAAACAACATTGGAGGAAAGGAATGGCAGTATTAGAGAAACACAGTTGAGACACCCAAGGAAAATACTGATTATCTTGAGGCAATTAGAGAACTGAAAGCTGAAATAGCTGTAATGAAGAAAGAAGCTGAGGCAAGGGAAAGCAGACTAACAGAAGCAGAAAACAGAATTAGTCAGACAGAGGATGAGTTAGAGAAAACGAAGAAAGAGGCGAAAGAGCTTAAAAAGAGATTGAGAGACACTGAAAACAACAACAGAGACATATGGGATGATCTCAAAAGAAATAACATACATATAATTGGCCTGCCAGAGGAAGAAAGAGAGGAAGGGGAAGCACACATTCTAGAGGAAATAATAGAAGAAAACTTCCCAGACCTGAATAACAGAAAGGACATCAAGATTCAAGAGGCCCAGAGAGTTCCAAACAGAATCAACCCAGACCTAAAGACACCAAGACACATCATAGTTACAATGAGAAGGAGTAAGGATAAAGAAAGGATCCTAAAGTCTGCAAGAGAGAACAAAAAGTCACATACAGGGGAAAACCCATAAGATTATCTACAGACTTCTCCACTGAAACTCTAAAAGACAGAAGAGAATGGCAAGATATCTATCGAGCCCTGAATGAAAAAGCGTTTCAACCACGGATAATATATCCTGCTAGACTTTCATTCAAACTAGATGAAGGGATCAAAACCTTCTTAGACAAACAACATTTATAGGAGGCAACCATCACCAAACTGGCCCTGAAAGAGGTTCTAAAAGACCTCTTATAAACAAGAACATCACTATAATACTGGTAATATATCAGAGCAAACAAAAATTTTTTTTTGAACAATGGCACTACAATATATTAAATCCATAATATCAATAAATGTCAATGGCTTAAACTCACCCATCAAAAGGCACAGGGTGGGGGGATGGATCAGAAAACATAACCCAACCATATGCTGCTTGCAAGAATCCCATCTGTCACAACAAGATAAACACAGACTTAAAGTGAAAGGATGGAAAACTATCATACAGGCTAACAGAACACAAAAAAGGGCAGGAACAGCCATTCTCATCTCAGACACAATAGATTTTAAATTAAATAAAGTAATAAAACATAGGCAAGGACATTACATAATGATTAGAGGATCAATAATCCAAGAAGACTTAACAATTATTAACATATATGAACCCAATGTGGGACCATCTAAATATGTCAAGCACTTACTGAAAGAATTTCAAAAATACATCAATAGTAATACAATAATAATGGGAGACTTCAATGCCCCACTCTCACACTTAGACAGATCAACAAAGCAGAGAACCAACAAAGATACAAGAGAATTGAATGAAGACATTGACAGAAAAGAATTCTTGGACATTTTCAGAGTCCTTCACCCCGAAAAACAGGAATACACCTTCTTTTCAAATCCACATAACACATACTCAAGGATAGACCACATGTTAGGCCACAAAGACAGCATCAATAAATTCAAGAGCATTGAAATCATCCCAAGTATCTTCTCAGACCACAGTGGAGTAAAACTAACATTTAACAACAAACAGAAAATTATTAAAAGTCACAGAATTTGAAAACTAAACAACATACTCCTTAAGAAACACTGGGTCAGAGATTCACTCAAGCAGGATATTCAAATGTCCCTGGAAACAAACGAAAATGAAGACAAAACCTATCAAAATATTTTGGACACAGCTAAAGCAGTACTGAGAGGGAAACTTATAGCCATACAATCACATATTAAACATCAAGAAGAAGCTCAAATGAACAACCTTTCTGCACACCTCAAGGACTTAGAGGAAGAGGAACAAAGGAAACCTAAAGCAACCAGAAGGACAGAAATCACTAAAATTAGAGCATAAATAAACAACTTCGAAAATAAAAGAACCATACACAAGATCAATGAAGCCAAATGTTGGTTCTTTGAAAGATTAAACAAAATTGACAAACCCCTAGCCAGACTCACCAAACAATATAGAGAGAAGACTCAAAAAATAGAATTATAAACGATGGAGGAGATATCACAACTGACAACACAGAAATCCAGAGAATCCTGCGAAACTTCTATAAAGAACTATACGCCACCAAGCTAGAGAATCTGGAAGAAATGGAACAATTCCTAGAAACATATGCACTTCCAAAACTGAACCAAGAAGAACTACAAAATCTAAATGCACCAATCACAGACAAAGAAATTGAAACCGTTATTAAGAATCTCCCCAACAACAAAAGTCCTCGACCAGATGGCTTCACAAACAAATTCTACAAAACTTTCAGGAAAAAGCTAATACCCATACTTCTTAAGCTATTCCATAAGATTGAGGAAACAGGAATACTCTCTTCCACCTTCTATGAAGCCAACATCACCCTGATACCAAAAGCTGATAGGGACAGAACAAAAAAGGAAAACTACAGACCAATATCTATGATGAACATAGATGCCAAAATATTAAACAAGATCTTGGCCAACCAGATACAGCAACACATCAAAAAGATTGTTCATCATGACCAAGTGGGATTCATCCCAGGAATGCAAGGCTGGTTCAACATCCGTAAGTCAATCAATGTCATTCACCAGCAAAGCCAAAAACCACATGATTATCTCAATAGATGCAGAGAAAGCCTTTGACAAAATCCAACACCCATTCATGCTCAAAACTCTACAAAAAATGGGAATAGATGGGAAATTGCTCAAGATAGTGGAGTCTATATATAGCAAACCTACAGGCAACATCATACTCAATGGACAGAAGCTGAAAGCATTCCCCCTCAGATCGGGGACTAGACAGGGCTGTCCACTGTCACCGTTACTCTTCAACATAGTATTGGAAGTTCTTGGCACAGCTATCAGGCAAGAGAAAGAAATCAAAGGAATACAGATTGGAAGGGAAGAAGTCAAGCTCTCACTATTCGCAGATGATATGATAGTATACATAGAAAGACCTAAAGAATCCAGTAGAAAATTACTGGAAATTATTAGGCAATATAGCAAGGTATCAGGCTACAAAATCAATGTACAAAAATCAGTGGCATTTCTTTATGCAAACACTAAATCTGAAGAAGAAGACATCCAGAAATCACTCCCATTTACTGTTTCAGCAAAATCAATCAAATACCTAGGAATAAAGTTAACCAAAGAAGTAAAAGACTTGTATGCTGAAAATATGAGTCGCTACTCAAGGAGATAGAAACTGATACCAAGAAATGGAAAGATATACCATTTCATGGATTGGAAGAATAAATATCATCAAAATGAATATTCTCCCCAGAGCCATATACAAATTTAATGCAATACCCATCAAAGTTCCACCAAGCTTCTTTAAGAGAATAGAACAAACACTACAATCATTTATCTGGAACATGAAAACACCTAGAATTGCCAAAACCATCTTGAGGAAAAGAAACAGAAATGGAGGCATCACACTCGCAGACCTTAAACTCTATTATAAAGCCATCATCATCAAAACAGCATGCTACTGGAACAAAAATAGGCACACAGACCAGTGGAACAGAATTGAAAGCCCAGAAATAAATCCCAACACCTATGGGCATCTAATCTTTGATAAGGGGGCCCAAAGGATTAAATGGGAAAAGGAGGCTCTCTTCAATAAATGGTGCTGGGAAAACTGGGTTGAAACTTGCAGAAGAATGAAATTGAACCACTTTATCTCACCAGAAACAAAAATCCAACTCCAAATGGGTCAAAGACCTAGATGTCAGACCAGAACCAATCAAATACTTAGAGGAAAACATTGGTAAAACAGTTTCCCACCTACACCTCAAGGACATCTTTGATGAATCAAACCCAATTGCAAGGAAGACTAAAGCAGAAACAAACCAATGGGACTACATCAAATTGAAAAGCTTCTGCACATCCAAAGAAACTATTAAACAAACAGAGAGACCCCTCACAGAATGGGAGAAGATCTTCACATGCCAGACATCTGACAAGAAAATAATCACCAAAATATATAAAGAGCTCAGCAAACAGAGCACCAAAAAAGCAAATGACCCCATCCAAAAATGGGCAGAGGGTATGAACAAAACATTCACCTCAGAGGAGATCCAAAAGGCTAACAAACATATGAAAAACTGCTCTAGGTCACTGATTGTCAGAGAAATGCAAATTAAGACAATATTGAGATACGACCTCACTCCTGTAAGAATGGCATACATCAAAAAGGAAAACAGCAACAAATGCTGGAGAGGATGTGGGGACAGAGGAACCCTTTTACATTGCTGGTGGGAATGTAAATTGGTACAGCCTCTGTGGAGAGCAGTCTGAAAACCCTCATAAGGCTAGACATGGACCTTCCATATGATCCAGTAATTCCGCTCTTGAGGTTATAGGACTCCATAACACCCAACCAAAAAGAGGTATGTACTCCTATGTTCATAGCAGCACAATTCATAATAGCTAAAACCTGGAAGCAACCCAGGTGCCAAACAACAGATGAGTGGCTAAGAAAGCTGTGGTATATATACACAATGGAATACTATGTAGCTATCAAGAACAATGAACCCACCTTCTCTGACCCATCTTGGACGGAGCTAGAAGGAATTATGTTAAGTGAACTAAGTCAGAAAGATAAAGATGAGTATGGGATGATCCCACTCATCAACAGAAGTTGAGTAAGAAGATCTGAAAGGGAAACTAAAAGCAGGACCTGATCAAATTCTAAGTAGGGCACCAAAGTAAATACCTGTGGTGAGGGGCAGCTTCCTGGGCCAGTGGGGGGTGGGAGTGGGTGGGAGGGATGTGTCACAGTCTTTTGGTGGTGGGAATGGTGTCTATGTACACTCCTAGCAAAATGTAGACATATAAATCAGTAGTTAATTAATATGAGAGGGGGAAAATCAATTGTACATCTCAAAGTTTCTCAAAACTAACTGAATCTTTTTAATATATAGGCTGTGTATTTGATATGCGGACTCTCTCAAAAGCCTAGACCAAGTAGATTAGAAGCATCCAATAGCACAGCTATATACAAGATACTGGATACTGTACAGGAAACCATAACAAAAGGACTTTTCAAAGTTAACCCAATTACCAAATAATGTGATGATAACATTAACTATCGATCGTCTGTTTGAACCCTAAGACAGCAGAAACCTCACATCTCTACTATAGTGCCCCTACTTCCCCCAGTCCTGGAACCCTTGGATAGGGCCCACTTTCCCATATGCCTCTCCCAATCCATACCAAATAATATTGCATCCGCCGATCACAACCTAACCAACGCAACGATTGCCACCTCAACATGCTTCACCTCAGACTGTGTCCAGAGACTTCATGTGTGGAATGACAACCCTTCAGCTTCATTACTCGGGTGAGACCTTTCCTTTTATAGTACACTCTAATTTCATCTCAGGTGGTTCACTTTCTAACAAAGTCCCATAACCTAGATATACACCAGTTTCTGTGAGAGAGAGCTTATGTTCACACGTATCCATAAACTACTGCAAAATATATACCTGAAAGCAGAAGTACACTGGAGTTTGCAGTGAGTACCTCCCTAACACTTCCTCTCCACTATTCCAAGCTTGGGATCCATGATTGCTCAACAATTTTTTTGGCTTCGTATGTTAACTCTCTTTTCAATCACCAGGTTCCAGATGCCTCCAGGATGCTGGCCAGGCTTCCCTGGACTGAATACCCCACCAATGTGTCCTGGAGCTCAGCTTCCCCAGAGGCACACCTTACTAGGCAAAGAGAGAGGCAGACTAGGAGTATGGACCGACCAGTCAACGCCCATATTCAGCGGGGAAGCAATTACAGAAGCCAGACCTTCTACCTTCTGCAACCCTCAATGACCCTGGGTCCATGCTCCCAGAGGGCTAGACAATGGGAAAGCTATCATGGGAGGGGGTGGGTTAAGGAGATTGGGTGGTGGGAATTGTGTGGAGTTGTACCCCTCCTACCTTATGGTTTTGTTCGTTAATCCTTTCTTAAATAAAAAATTTTAAAAAAAAGAAAGAAAAGTCAACTCATATCTGTGATCTTAGGAGATCTAATGTAGTTTCTAATGAAGGGAATGAGGACACACAAATCTTGAGGTGGGAAAGGTGTGGAATTATATACCCCTTTTAACTTAGATTTGGTAAATGAACATTAAATCACTAACAAAACTTTTATTCTATATAATTGAATCTCATATACTTTCAAATTTTGGCAACTGATTTGCTAAATAAGAGATTAATGTTGCTTCATATTTTTTATTCCACTTATAAAACTAATGGCTTTTAACAAACCACTATAAACTTTATATTAAAGTTGATATGATTTCCCAAACTTGCCTTTAATTAATATGTTAAAACAGTTTGATTGGACAAAAATCAAATCAAAACTCTGTTATCATGAGTAAAAATGTCTTTCACAAAGAAAAAATATTTCCTTTAATGTTTTTTGGAAAAAAATAGTTCTATGGTTTATTACAACTGACTACATTAAACTTGATGAATTAACACTGTGGCTTTTATATTTTTGATTAAGCAAAGATTTGACAAAGATATATCAAAAATTGAATAACTGAAAAGATACACTTAAAGCTTGAATATATTCTGTTATAATACAGTTGAAAAAAGAAAATGGGATTATGCACGTTCAAGAAAATGGAAGTAGTATATGGAAAGTAACTTTCCTATTGACAAAAGTAGATAAGGCTAGCAGTATATCTTGAGTATTGTACATAGTAAAAAAATCTAATTAAGGGAGACATGATAGAGAACATAGTGAAGACAGAAGATGGATTAATAATCTGGGTAATTATTTCTTACAATCATATTTGTCTCAATATCACTAAGTAGAGATTCCTAACTACCTGCTATCTTACGTTCCCATCTATTACTGAACTAATTCATTTTGTCTTTACACCTTGACTAACTATAGACTTTTTTTTTAATTGGAAGGTTAATGGTTTATAGTACAATTGTTGTCTCAGGGGTACAATTTCCTATCTTGCCATGATAGGTGTCTACAAACCTTCTCCCTCAAATTTAGATCTTTTTCCGTCATCATGTACCAGAATCTTAAATGCCCCCCAGCCCCTCCCTTGTTCTTTTCCCAGAATCCTTTGCTTCAGTGCAATACACCAAAGCAGTCCAAGTTTTACTTTTTTTCCCTCCTCTTCTGTTCTTGTTTCTTTAATTTTTTTTTCCTGTTCTTGTTTCTTAAATCCATGAGTGTTCACGAGTGACATCATTTCATATCCATGCTTCACTTTCTGGCTTATCTCATTTAACATGGCTCCTTCAAGCTCAATTCAAGATGAGATGTGGAAAAGGACTTCATCATTTTTAATAGCTGAGCATTATATCCCATTGTGTATGTGTGTGTGTGTGTGTGTGTGTTTGTGTATGCCACAGCTTTCTTAGTGGCTAGAAAAGTTGTAGATTAATGGTATACAGTTGACACTTGTAAAATATATCAGTTTTCTGCAAAACACTCCTACATCACTATTGACCCTGTAAACTCTGATTATTGTTGTCTCCTCTCTAAAGTGATAATCCTTTCATTTTATTGCAATTTGGCTATTATATTTCAATACAAATGGATGAACCATCATACCACACAGTTTTAAACAATTACATATGACAACAAATATGCTGAAAAACAAAAGATTAACTGTTAAAACTTGATTAGACAGAAAGTTCCTATTTTTTTCTTCGTGGTTAGTAGTTGTTTGTTTTTTATAGATGTTCTTTTGAGAGGTTAGCTAAAAATGCATGCCTTTTCATTTATATAAGTGTGATTCTTAGAAGATTTATCTGATCTCATTAGTTTTATTTCAGCAAAAACAATGAGGCACCTTTTCAAGGTTTTTTTCAATTTTCTCACAAGTGGTCCTTTCCTATTCCTTTAGTGATATATTATTCAAAAACTGGGAAGTAAGCCTGGATACATTAATTCAGATGACTACTGAGATCTAAGCTAAAAGTGTTCTTCTAAAAATTCAATGGCCTCCTCAACCTTTTGGAGAATTAATTTTCAAGTGCCTGTGAAAATCATCTGAGGGAACTGTGATTGTGAGTGGTAGCAAGACAAGTTCAGAGAAAATGAATAGCATGTCATGAATATAAGATTATAAAACTGTGCATCTGAAGTAGATGGAAGGTTGATTTATTTAAATTGTAAACTAGAGGAGATTTGGGCTATGTAAAGACCACTTCTGGCACCAAATTATGGAAAATAAGAGAAAAAACAAAATATCAAACTTTAGCAATGTCTACAAATTTTATATTCTTCATCATTTATAAAGATAAAGCTGTGAAAACTAAATATTACTCTGTTGTGAAATTTGCTCTTTTAAGGTTTCTGAAAATTCTAAGTCTTAAGAAAATTTGTAGAGTCACAAATAGCTACTTTTGTTTCTTCATACTGATTTCATTCCAAGTCATTTAACTCCTTAAAAATATCCTAAGAGATTATTATAATAACTGAATTAATATGAATGACTTCATTATAAAGAAAAAACAAAGAAAGAAAGATTAAAAACTTTCTAAATGTCACATAGCTTGGAATTAGTAGTACAGTAATGATATTATCACTGAGTTTTATAAAAAATATTTATTTATTAATGAGAGAGGAAGAAAGTGAATAGAGAGAGAGAAATTTTTTGGAAACTATCCATTGGCTGCCCTGAAAAGTTTCTAGTCTTTCAATGCTCACTAACCAGTTGATAATCAATAGCATTTCAGGAACGGTTGGAAGCTCTTTTCTATTAATGTTCCAGTGAGTAAGTCTTCTACTTGCTGTAACGCAAACAGGACAGAACAAGAGGCAGATAGCCATACAACAGCGGTTGATGAGAAAAGGGGTAGTGATGAGAAAATAATAAAGTGACTCCATATCTAAGAGACAAAATAATGGCATTTGGAGTATTTCCTGTGTCAGCTTTAATTAAAATGAAACTTTAAGCAAATTTGGAAAGAGATGAGAGGTTTACAAATTATCTGTAAGTCATCTATTTCACCTATCATACATAATTAAGTTCCAGTTAACCATATACAAAATTTAATATAAATTTTATAACATAGCTTTTACATATTAATTCATTAAGCCTCTTTATGTTAAAGGTTAGTATGAGAAATATCACCAGGGTTTTTCAGTTTGACCAGTGAAATTAGGCACAAAGACCAGGATTTTAAGTTCTGTTTTTTAAATGTTAAGCCTCGAGTAAAGTAACTAACCTTTCTGTCGTATGCTTTACATTGGTTTGTTCTAGCCCTCCCCCGCCAAGAGAATTGGATGAGTCCTGTTAATTTCGTGGGCCTGCTTGGCCCCGCCCCAAGAAACCCCGAGAGAGGGTTCCTGAGTACGAGAGTTCCTGAGTTCCTGAGTTCGAGAGTAAGGGAGAGGGTTCCTGAGTTCGAGAGGAAGAGAGAGAGGGCCAGAGAGTTCTAGAGTTGGAGAGTTCCTGAGTTCGAGAGTAAGAGAGAGTGCTTGCGCTGTTTGGTGATTAGCTTGGTTTAGTTTATGAATCGTTGTTCCTGAATAAAGAAATACAGCTTCCCTGCCCAGCCGTTGTCTCCGCGTCTCTGTTACCTGCCCGTGAAGTTAGCCCAGCCAGCTGGAGCCTACGAATTTTTAACAACAAATGGCGCCCACGTGGACCTGACCTGCGCATCTCTCAGATAAGTAAAGACAATTTGGCTATCTATGTACTATGGCTTTCTCTTCTGCTTGTGAAGAGATCTCCAAAGGCCTCTGCTCTTTCTTCACGAGACTGTTTTGCTGTTTCTGGAACATTTATCTCTGGACCACTCTGTGGTTTCCACTCGCTCGGGCGAACTCAGAACAGCCAGCGGGAATAGCCAGCGGGCGGGAGGCGAGGCGCAGAGCTGCTGTTTCCACCTGGTTAAACAGCCAGTCAGCCGGCTGCGCCCAGAAAACCCCGAGCACCGCGCCCGCAGCCCCGCAGCCCGGCAGCCTGCAGGAGGCTGACGCCAGCACGCAGGAGCCCAATGCCACCACACAGGAGCCCGATGCCAGCATGCTGGAGCCCGATGCCAACATGCTGGAGCCCGATGCCACCACACAGGAGCCCAATGCCAGCACGCAGGCCAGCCCACAGGAGCCGGCTCTCCACCACGTGGCGCAGGGCACTGGATGCGTGATCCCTCCACGCTGCTCGGCCACTGCGAGCAGGGCAGCACACATGGCAGGGCCATGGGGCAGGGCCGTGGCGGCCTATTATGGCTGCCACCCCTGGGCACCTAGGCCCACGCCTTCTACAAAGCTGGCACGCCTGCCCTCTTGCTATGAATTCTGGAACGATCCCGGACCTCCCGGACCCCCGGGCTCCCTGCCGAAACTGGGCACACGAGATCTCCAGCTGCCGGTCCGGTCTGAAGGCAGACAAGCTGGAATACGCAGAGATTTTGCAGAGATCGCAACCTGCTATTCCTAAAAGTGAAGCTGCGCAGGAAGCCACCTCCAGATGGTGAACCCCCCCCCAACAACTAAGACAGTACAGATTTAAATTTGTGTTTAAAATGACATGTCTTCGTAACAAAGGTTTCTCTCCTTGTGTATTAATGACCATGTTTATGTATGTTTAAAGTTTGGTAAACAGTAACTTTAAGGCTAAATTCTTACTAGACAAAGTTAAATGAAAAAGGTTTTCAACGTAATTCTCATAAAGATAAAATTAACTTACATTTAAAGTCTAAGGTAAAAATTAGTTAAAAAGCAATATATTTTGACTAAGTTAGGCTAAACAAAAGGTTAAATAGACTTGTTTATATGTAAAACTCTCCATTACCTTCTCTATTAGAAATGGTAGATCGCACAATGGCTATGCTAATTATTCTCATGCCTGAGGTTTCCTCTCCGGCCCACACCTAGGGTGTGTCTCCATCTTGAATGGGTGTAACAAAAGGTTAAAAGACGTTGTTGATATGTAAAAGTCTCAAATTCCTTCTCTATTAGAAACATTAGATCGTGCAGTAGATATGCTAATAACAAGTTTTGTTTCATAGTAAGTAAGTTGCAGTCAGCTGCCTTTGGGACCCTAGGCTGTTCCCCGCCCCCATGCAATTGCCCGTCGAGGCAAGTAGCCCCCCAGAGGCAAGAAATGTTTTTTTTTCAGATATGGCCCCCTCAGGCCTTCCCTTGGCAACATGCTTGTTTTTGTTATATATGTTTCTGTTCACCGCACACTCTTGATACTATAGTCATTTAGTTAAAAAGAAAAGGGGGAATTGTCGTATGCTTTACATTGGTTTGTTCTAGCCCTCCCCCGCCAAGAGAATTGGATGAGTCCTGTTAATTTCGTGGGCCTGCTTGGCCCCGCCCCAAGAAACCCCGAGAGAGGGTTCCTGAGTACGAGAGTTCCTGAGTTCCTGAGTTCGAGAGTAAGGGAGAGGGTTCCTGAGTTCGAGAGGAAGAGAGAGAGGGCCAGAGAGTTCTAGAGTTGGAGAGTTCCTGAGTTCAAGAGTAAGAGAGAGTGCTTGCGCTGTTTGGTGATTAGCTTGGTTTAGTTTATGAATCGTTGTTCCTGAATAAAGAAATACAGCTTCCCTGCCCAGCCGTTGTCTCCGCATCTCTGTTACCCGCCCGTGAAGTTAGCCCGGCCAGCTGGAGCCTACGAATTTTTAACAACACCTTTCCATAATTCAATTTCTTTTACTATAAACCACATATATATGCAAACAAAATTGCTTAAGATTTGTTGTAAAGCTCAAACAAAACCCAAAATGTAAAAACCTAAAAATACAATCATTTCCAAATAGATACTAATAAAAAATCCACTAGTTCAAAAAACTAAAATCTTTCATTAATCAATGAGAATGCTGGTGTCAGCAGAGTAAACTACAAACACAAAACTGATGGAAAAATATGCAACCCAAAGAGCAGCAGGGTGCAGGCATTTGGTTACCTTTAGAAGATGCCAGATTTCATAAAAGCCAGTTAAACAGTAGATGCTCAACTAAATTTTAACTGTCAATTGTTGAGTGTGAACTAGTATAGGACTACTGAGATAAAACTGAAATGAAATTGAGCATGCATAAGCTGCGACCAAAATAAAAGAGGGAAACTAGTTTTTTTTGTACAAGCATAAACTGAGACTCTATAATTAGTAACATCTGTATAAAATATGATTAAGAAATAGGTTCTTCATAAAGAATCTGATACCAAGACAGAAATTTGGAATTGCACCAAGAAATAAGAGATCATAGAAAAGATGTAAATAAAAGCAAATATAAAATTTATTCTTACTTTATTTTATTTCTCTCTTTTTTTTAATGTTTAAAAATTTAAGGAGCTAGGCAGTGACACACCCAGTGGAATGCATACATTCCCATGATCAAGTCCCTGGTTCCCATTTGCATGGAGTAAGTTTCACAAACAGTAAAGCAGTGCTGCAGTGTCTCTCTTTACTTCCCTTCTCCTTCCCCCTTCTCTATTTATGTCTGTCTCTATATGCAAACAAAGAAAAAGAAAAAAAATGACCACTGGTAATGCTGGGGTCATTGCAGAGGCAATATGATTGATTTGATTTTAGCCATTAAATAGAAGATATGATTTGGATTTCACAAGAAACAACTTGAAGTAGTCAAAGCTTGAGCTGATCAAAACCAATATTGTTGAAAGGTAACGCTTTTAAAATAGACATGTACTTGTAAGAGCTGAATAGGCATGATAAGTTAATGCAGTACAAAACTATTTCTAAATACAAAAACCATTACATAGCAATTTTGGCACAAAAATAAAAGTTCAAGGAAATAGTTTGGGTTACAATCAGGATTGTCTTGTGCTCTTTCAAGAAACATAAAAGACTACTATTTTGGAAAAAAGTTCCAAACAAATAGTATAGTGTAAATAATTAATATTTCTGGAGGTCTGTTTTTCATACTTCACACTAAGAGTAATAATAATGATTCTGGGACATAAAGAACAGAATTGTTCTTTTTTTTTCTATTTTATCTCTGTATTTTCACAGCTCTTATATAAACTACTTGGACTTCTTATATAAATGTCCTGAACTTCATTGACAAACTCAATATTCCCTGTCTCTTCAACCCCACGCACTCCAACACATTAGTAATCCTTTATGGTCATTCACCACACTCCAGATCTCAAAAATAGTAGAAACACTCACCTGATTGACCACAAGGAAAATTAGACATCAACCTTAACTTCTCTCCCTTACCTCCAGGGAACCACTAAAAAACTGCCAATTCTCTCACATATATGTATATTTTTAATTGGGGGAATTAATGGTGTACAGTCAAAAGTACAGTGCCTCTCTTATATTTTTTATCTTTCCACCACTGATGTGATTGAGGTCAGTCATTCGTCATCTAAAAGACTGCAATAAATTCATTACTCTCTTTCATTGCAGTGTTAAACTTTTCAACCCAGTCTTTTGAATGCAGCTAGTGTATAAATCTAATTACTCTGTCTGATGGCTTGAGTTTCTTGTCCTCCACCTACTGGCCTCTACTTTTTCCTCACTTCTTGGTATTTTCTGCTCCTATGCATCTCAGTCACATCAAACAGTTTGAAGATCCCAGAGCTCAATGTTTTCATTGTGTACCTTTGCAATTCTCTCACTCCTTTCTTCAAATGGGCACTCCCCCACTTTCAGAGTCAACTTAGATTCCACTTTTCTAGAATGTATACCTAGTCCTATGGTTCTCAATACTTTTCTCTTTCAATGTGCATTTGCAATGCATTTCATTTGCCTATTTATGTGTGTGTTTCCACAGCAATTCCTTAAACTCCTTGAGAGCAGAAATGAGCTCATGTTTATTTTTAGATTCACATTTTTTAAGAAGAGTGTCCCTGTGGGCAGGGACCATAGGATATTTGCTGTTAATGGTTTGCAGTTGAATAACACAAAGAAAAACGAAAATGTATACCTTGTTTTAGGTCCCAACTTAACTTGTAGCTTCCCTCCCTATTGTTTCCAACACTGTCAACCCTGTTTGTAAATGCAGATTGGTAGAGCATGTAGCTGTGGTGTTCCTTTATCTTGTACCTTCACAGCTAAATCCTTATGATAATTTACCAAGGGTTACATCGATTCCTAATCGTTTCATTTTTCAATTTCCAAATTAAGAACCAGCTTCTCTGATAACAGAAATGGCAGAGCATAGTATATTTGCAGTTCCTACAAAGAACAGCAAGTTACTGGAGTCCTGTGGTTGAGCGCACATGGCGCAAAGCACAAGGACCACCTTAAGGATCCCGGGTCGAAACCGGACTCCCCACCTTCAAGGGAGTCCCTTCACAGGTGGTGAAGCAAGTCTGCAGGTGTCTATCTGTCTCTCCCACTCTTTGTCTCCCCTCCTCTCTCAATTTCTCTCTGTCATATCCAACGACAGCAACAACAACAATAATAACCGCAACAATGATAAAACAAGAAGGGCAACAAAAGGGGAAAAAATGGTCTCCAGGAGCAGTGGATTTGTGGTGCAGGCGCTGAGCCCCAGCAATAACCCTGAAGGCAAAAAAAAAGAACAAGTTCCCTCTTCCTATCTAGGAACACACTTCAGAGATGGAGGAGGTGCTTTAGCACAAATGTTCTTTAAAAAAAACATATATATATATATATATATATATATATATATATATATATATATAATTTATTTGCTATTGGATAAAGACAGAGAGTAATTGAGAAGGGATGGGAGACAGGGGAGAGACAGAGAGACACCTGCAGCCCTGCTTCACCACTTGTGAAGCTTTCCTCACTACAGGTGGGGACTGGGGACTTGAACCTGGATCCTTACACACTGTAATGTGAGTGCTTAACCAGGTGTGCCACCGCCTGGCCCCCAGATGTCCTTTTAACTTCAAAGAAAAAGGGGTACCGGTCCCATCTACCATGTCATCTCTTTCTGAAATAAGCATTTCACATCTAAGGACCAAATTTTCAAAACTAGAATATGAAATACTCTACACCTCTAGTTTTCACAATTTAAGTGGTTGTTTTGACTCTTATAATAGAAATGTATTTTCATTTTTGGTGGGATATTTACTGTAATGTTATCTGCATGTTTTTTTTGTTTTGCTTCCAGGGTTATTGCTGGAGCTCAGTGCCTGCACTACAAATCCACTGCTCCTGGAGGCTATTTTTTCCCTTTTGTTGCCCGTGTTGTTTATTGTTGTTGTTATTCTTATTATTGTTGTCATTGATGTTGTTGGATAGAACAGAGAAAAATGGAGAGAGGAGGGGAGACAGAGAGGAGGAGAGAAAGATAGACACCTGCAGGCCTGCTTCACCAATTGTGAAGTGACCCCCCCCCCACCAGACTCCCGCGGGGGTGGGGGGTTCTAACCGGGTTCCTTATGCAGGTCCTTGTGCTTCGGGTCATGTGCGCTTAACCCACTGTGCTGCCACCCAACCCCCATCTGCATGGTTTTTCACATACAACTGTTTAAGAGAGAACGAAGCAAAAACAATAGTTGCTAAATATCATGAGACAAGGATCAACAAAAATGACCTCAAGAAGAAGAGAACGTTTTCCTTTTATCTGTAGCTTTACTGATGAAATTAATTTAGCCAACAGAAAGGAGGTTAAAATTATTGATCTTGCATCAATGTAAAAATCTTAAATATTCTTCACAAAAGAACAGAACAATGGCTAGATGAAATTCTTTGGCTGCTGGTCCTCTTTTTCACATTTGAAAATCATTTAAAAGACAAAACTACTTTTAACTTTTCATTTTAACTCATTTTGTTTTGAGGCCATAGTATAACACATTTCTCTCCTATAGGATAGCTTTCAGTTATATGGAATAATCTGGCTTCATGCATGATTCATGCTCTCATGCACTTATTCAAAAATGTTTACAGGGCATTTATAATATTCTGTGCACTGAAGTAGATGCTGGGGATAAGTCTAGCTCAAAGCCATATGTGCACAGACAGAACCTGTCCTATGGGAGTCTACTCTGCTGAAGGTGAGTGCCATGTAAAACATCCACTGTGTGGAGGAGCAATTGCAACCTCTGGACATTGCAAATGAAAATGCTCACAATTTCACTAACTTGACTTCTGAACCTCCCATAATCCCAAAGCCTGTACGTTTCCTATGTTACTGAAACAATGGCTGTTACCATATGTATAATATCCCTCATATGTATATTTTTCTATACATTCTTGACTATATAAACTGACTTCTTCTTTTTTTTCCTTTAAGTAACTTCTAGAGGGTTCTTTTTTTTTTTGCCTCCGGGATTATTCCTGGGGCTCAGTGCGTGCACTAGGAATCCATTCCTAGAGCCTATTTTTCTCTTTTGTTGTTTATTGTTGTTATTACTGTCCTTTGTTAATAGCTGGATTCTTCTTCTTCTTCTTTTTCTTCTTCTTCTTCTTCTCCATCTTCTCCTTCTCCTCCTCCTCCTCCTCCTCCTCCTTCTTCTTCTTCTTTTCCTTCTCCTTCTCCTTCACCTTCTCCTTTTTTTTCTTGCCTCCAGGGTTATCGCTGGGGCTCAGTACCTGCACTATGAATCCACTGCTCCTGGAGGCCATTTTTCCCATTTTGTTGCTGTTGTTGTTGGATAGGACAGAGGAAAACCAAGAGAGGAGGGGACGACAGAGGGGGGAGAGAAAGATAGACACCTGCACACCTGCTTCACTGCTTGTGAAGCGACCCCCCCCCTGCAGGTGGGGAGCCAGGGGCTCGAACCAGGATCCTTATGCCAGTTCTTATGCTTCATACCATGTGCACTTAACTCACTGCACTACCACCAGGCCCCCCAGCTGACTTCTTTTTTAGGAACTCTGAAAAGTTCCCTTCATTACACAATAGGATCTAAGCTACTTTTTTTTTTTTAATGTGGTGTGAGCCGATGAAACCAGTAACTCGCACACAGAGATGCTGTAGTGTCTCCTCCCTAGTCCCCAAACCAATTTTTACTCTATACATTTAGAAACAGATAGAGGTAAGAAAAAGAGGCAGAGAGAAAGATACCAGAGCACCACACTGCCATACAGAGCTAGCTGGACCTGTTCTCATCCTTACTGCTGTCTATGGTTCTCTCATATGTTGTCAAGGCTTAGGAACACACATATGCAAGACACTCTCTCTGTTGCTACCCCATCTTCTCAACCCTATTTCTTTGTTATTAATCATGCCTTATGCTTTCTTAATTTCTTTTAGCGGTTCTTATTTGATTCTAATATTTGGATAGCATTTATCTCTCATGGTTGAGTATTATGACACTTATGAGTAATTGACACACCCCTATTTGATAATCTGAATGTGATTTATCTAATAAGATAGAATATGGGCATTCTTAAATCAAATAATTTAGGAAAATTTACAATCAAAACCCCATTTTTGTAATCATTAAATAAGGCATTTAAATTGGTAGCTTGCTTACAAGAAAGTGGCTTTTTATGTTCATTAAGGCAAAGCATTAGATGCACTTGCAGAAGCATATACAATTCTTCCTGCATTTAGGGAACAATTCATCCTAACTGTCTTATTAGAAAACCAAGTGATATTTTTCTACAGGTGTGAGGAGTAAAATTTTTAAGTACATTACTTATTTCAGTATCATTTAAGGGACAATCAAGGGGTCCCAAGGACAAAAGACAATTAGAAACCCATTATCCAACAAACAGTTGTTAGAATACTTTACCAGTCCAACAAGTAATTTACATGTACCTAGGAGAGACAGGTTTAAAGTTACTACTATCCTCCATAAGCAGGTACCTATCTTAGTCTAAGCCAAGGAAAGAGCAAGGAACAAGTAGAAATACCTTGTAATTGGGAGTATTCATAAGATATCTCTGCCAGAGCTCAAAAGTAACAATGATTTCAATACAGTTCATATTCTGTTTTTGGAACAATGGAAGTAACTCCATATAGCAGTAACTCACAATTTATTATTTTTTTAAAAGACAGTAAGGGGCAAGAAAAATGAGCATGTATTTAAGAAAGACCAGAGTACCACTCTGAGAAATGCTGTTCTATCATTTATTAAACTTACTGAGTTTTTTAATTTAATGGAATTGCTACATCAAGAGATGGCTTATTTATCAGAAGTGTGCCTATACATTCTTAACATCCACTTTGTCTAATTGTAGTAGAAAGCAATTGATGCTGCCCAGAAGCCAAAACCCTCCACACCCTGAGTTTAAGAACAGTTGAATGATTGATTAGACAAAAACGAGCAGGAAATAGTTGCTTCTGAAGTTGTACTTTCTTTCAATAGAAGTATGCAAACAACTTCCAGGTGACATATAGCTAACTTTGTTTTAAAAACTGTAAAGCAGCTCACTGTAAAATACTGATATTATTATCACAATACTGAACATCACAACACAGTGTGAGATGGGAGAACTGTGCCTTCTTCATCATCACATCATATACTTTTAGGCTACTTACATAAATCTGAGTCACAGTGAATCCGTCAATATTTACCTTACAGATTCCTCTTTACTGTCATGAGGTTCATATGAAATAATGAGTGTTAATACTCACTTCAAAACCTAGTTCCAATTGATGTTACAAAACATACAGTATCTTCCAGTCATGTATTATGATTTAGCTTCAGAACCATACCTTTTTGGGACACTTATTTAGAAAAAAAAATCAGAAAAATAATATTTGGTAGAAACCCTAACTGGAGAAACAGTTTCATATGGTAGGTAGAAGGATTTTGAATTATTCCTCTCTGAGAGTGGCAACATTCCCTATGAAGTCTCATGATAAAATGCCAGCACAATAATGAGCTCTTTAAACTAGGTACAGTGAATCGATAAACTCTCAAAATAAATGAGACATGCATTGATTTAGAGTGAAACAAGGAGACCTAACTCCAAGGAAGACTAGGGCAATTTTAATGAATTTGGAATGGAATTAAAGGGAAGAGAAAGAAATAAATTTAATTTAAAAAAAACACTTTTGCTTATGTATGCTGACAAACTACATTTCAGGTCACCATGAAAACTGTTAGAGAGAAATGAGTTATAGTTTTTGTGTTCAAGGTACTAGAATTTAAAAGGATTGCATGGGTAGATGAAATTACAGTGAATTGTGTCCTAATTTGGCAAGGCAAATGAGTGATATGAACAGGATCTCAGGATATATTTTATTGTTACAGATACTTATACATTGTATTGATGCAGGATTTGGGGAAAATTAATCTAGAAGTACCAAGAAATCTTGAATTATAAGAAGAATCATAACTCCAAGAGCCCAAGAAAAACTACAGAAGTCCTGGTTTGCAGAGAGCAATATGTTCATTGTAAAAACATATAACTGTGTTATTTTGTTTATAAAGGTCATAAAAACATCAAGGAGATAATAAATATCCAAGGCTATTCTCTCTTTTAATTCTAATATTGGTAAATTAATTTTACAATATAGATGTACCAGGTACTAGGCAATGTTCTAGGATGCAAGATTCAGCAATGAATAATTAGATGGAAGATCCATCTCCCAATGGTCCTTATATGCTAACAGAGGAATAACCAAATTAAGTAAAAAAAATCAACATTATTGCAACTAAAACCAGGGGTTACATAGGTATCATTAAGGATAGAAATATGTGGTTCAATTCCATGTGCTCATGGTCTTAAAAGTTTCTCTTGATGGGATTCATTGGAACAAAGACAATGGTACAAAAGTAAGTCATACAGTTAACTGAGGAAAGGAATGTTCAGTTCCAGAGGTGTTAAACACAAAGTTCAGAGACAGAAGTAAGCACAGGTGTCAGTGTGGCTGCAGCAGAGTAAATGATGGAGGAAAAGGTGTACTGAATATGAACTGGAAAAAATAAAAAGCTGAGGCCCTTGGAGGCCATTGTGAAAATCTGTATTTTTACTCTGATATAGGAATCCATTTGAAGGACACTGCAGAAAACAGATGTGATCAGTTTCATTTGAATGACATCATCCTAGTTGTTAGTTGGAGAATAGAATTAAGGGGGCTGGGTGGTGGCACACCTGGTTGAGTACCATGTTACAATGCACAAGGACCCAGGTTTAAGCTCCTGGCCTCCACCTGCAGGGGGAAGCTTTGCCAGTGACGAGTCAGGGTTGCAGGTGTCTCTCTGTATTTCACCCTCTTTATCTCACCCTTCCTCTCTCGATTTCTCACTATCTCTATCCAATGAATAAATAAAGATAAATGAAAAATTAAAGAGAGAGAGAATAGAATGTAGATGATCAAGGGCAGAAGAAGCAAAATTCAACTGTAAAATACTGACTTTCAATCACAGCTATACCTTGTGACTAGGAACTTCTTGTCTTAAACCAGAACAACTTAGTTATCTTACCATTCAGTTCATTAGAATTATGCATATAAATCATTTAGCTATACTCCAAGTGTCAGCAAGACTTGTTTTATTTCTATGACTTTATGGGAGAACCTGTTTTTTATGTTTCAAAGGACTATCCATATAGTCCTATGAAACATAAGTTTCTTGCCACGAAACGTAACTTCTTGTTATCAAAGCCCATAAGATTGCATCTCTCTTTCTTCCATAAATACATATCTCTCTAGCTCTGGTCATTCTAAGATTAAACCTACCTGAATAACCTAGTGAAATCGCCCCTCTCAAAACCCTTAACTGATTCAAATTTGCAGAATTAATTTTGACATTTTAGGTAACACACTTACAGGCTGTAAAGATTCTAATGTGGCATATGTCTGACAATCTTTTTTTTTCTATCTTTTATTTGTGTATTTTCCCTTTACAAAGTCACAAATCTTCTTCAGGGGTATATTTGATAAGTAAACTTCATTTTGGTAGCCATAACTTCTTCCTAGCATCTTGTTGCTCCTAATCTAGACTGTATCACTACCTACACAGCTTGGAAGCTTCATTTTCCTCACTGGGAAGGAAAAAATCTGAATTAAAAAAAAATGAAACACTTAAATTTTTTCTAAGATACAAAAGCCACTGGGGTATAGGAGACTGTAGTTTGTTCTTATATTTTGAAAGTTTTATATTCACATTAGCGTGAACAAAGAGACAGGATGCCTGAAGATATATTAAATTATGCTAGACCTCCATCTGTGTAAAAACATGAAGAAAGACTATCTGGCATCTGGAGGTATGTTTCCAGCTATATGACTCCATGGAAAAATTCCTCTAAATAGAATAGAAAAGACTCCATAAAAGCAAAGTGAGATATTTGCCATTACCTAAATATTTGTCATTTTATATTTGGAAAGATGTAGCATTGTTCCTGAAACATATGGTTAGTCTATTAGTTGTTTTACCACTGAGATAAAGTTTGTTAGTAGAAAGTAATGATTCTCATTTAAATTCCAGGTAAGGATGACTGATGAGTCACATAATTTAATGCATTTGCTTGATCTTTGGAATAAAAGTCCTCATTAGGTTATCAAAGATAATAGTCACTTCTATTGAAGAATAAGTATAATTTGTAAAGAATACATTATATCCACATCTGTGATATTTCAAGAAAGACTAACTCAACAGTGACAGCTAGTGAAAGTGACTAAAGACTATGAAGATTAAAAGATCAGTTTGAATCAAGAATCAATTTATGAAATTCATGAGTCGTAAGTGTTCACAGTGTTTTCCCCAGGACATAGGTACAAACATTTGTACCGGGACATAGGTACAAATGATACTGCATGTCGACTAGTCATCATGTTCCAAGGGCTCTTGTTCCCCATTTGTGTGTTCATGACACCACTTTATTATAAAGTTCTTACATGGGTTGGGGCCAAGATGTCAACTTGGAGACAATACCTGGTGTGAGCTCTGAAAAGAAGCAACTTCCAACCTGGTACTATCAGGAGAGGGTAGGATCTCTCAGTGATCAGTGGTAAGGGACAGCAAGGCGTGGTCAGGGTGACAGCAAAAAAGAGTCCCATAACCCACTCTTGGGCTGGTAAACAGAGATCATAAAGGACAAAGGAAAAGGATCTTTGGCTTTATTATTTCTGAACTCACCCTTCCCATCCACCCCAAAAACCAGCCCCCAAGGACTGGCCAGCTACTCCTAGCAGGCTTTCTGTGAAACTATTTTCTTTATCAAGGTTCCTGGCTCAGCAGGGGTGCCATTCCAAGCCCTTTTTTTTTTTTTTGGAAGGGGAATGGAGCTCTATTTGAGTGACAGAATAGCTGACCAATCAGGGCTTCAGCCCTGCCAAAGACCCACTAGCTTGAGTTTTCTTGTTGTTTTTTTGTCTTTTTGATACTTCCTATAATTGGTTATCTTTGCTTCATTTAGGAAGGGGACCAGGCTGCATGCAGCTAATCTGAAACGGTCCAAGCTACAGACTGTTACAGATTTTTACTCTATTTTATTTTATTATTACTATAACTATATACCCGTGTCCCCTTTCCTTCCTCTTCAGGCTGACCAAAATTAACTGTTGCTCTTTCCATTGATAGGTGACTGGGTGTACTATCCACTGTGGGAAGAACTTGTTTCTCTCTCTCTCTTCCCTCCACCATCCACTGTGGTAAGAACTTATTTCTCTCTCTCTTCCCTCCACCCTCCTTTTTCACTCCTCCTAGCTAATTAAAAAAATCTCTTTTTCTTTCACTGCTTTCTCTTTTTTTCTTTCTTCTTCCTTCTTTTGCTTTCTGGATTCAATGATACTTGTTTGTGAATTATTTTTTGGAAGAAATCAGATTCACAGTGTTTTTTTTTCTCTCTCTCTCTCCATCTCTCTCTGTGTGTGTATGTGTGTGTGTGTGTGTGTATCTTTTCTCATTTCAATTCTCTTCTTGCCATAATATATAGTGGACAGTAGATTTGCATAGTTGTAGATTCTTGCTTTGTCTTTTTTGCTTTCTCTTCTCTTTCTTTTTTTCTTGGACTGGAGTTGTTGTTTGACTAATTGGTATTGGTTGAACTGCATCAATATTTGCTTCAGTTGCTACTGTTGTATTTTCTGAGTATTGTAACTACATTTGTGAAAAGACTTCAGTTTAGCATGGCTTGCACTCAAACCACAACAACTAAAGAATGACAAAACAGAAAAATATAAAACATTATGGTAAAAAAAGGTTAAATCAAGAGTAAATAAAACTACTACCACAATGAATCAGGACAGGAACATAGAGGAAACTCCAAATCAGTCAGAAGTAACCATAGGTAAGAAAATTATGCAAGCAATAGTAGACCTAATAATCAAAGAAATAAAGACAACTATGGAGGAAAGGGCTAGCAGAATTATGGAAACAACAGATGAGACCTGCAGGGAAAATACTATCTCAAGGTAATTAGAGAACTGAAAGGTGAAATAGCTGAGCTAAAAGGCCAATTAGCAGAACAAGCTAATACTATAACTGAACTGAAGAAAGAAGCTAAAGGAAGGGAAAGCAGATTAACAGAAGCAGAAAACAGAATTATCCTGACAGAAGGTGAGCTGGAGAAAACTAAGGAGGTAAAGAGCTAAAAGGGGAATAAGAGACACTGAAAAAAAAAAAAACAGAGACAAATCAGACTATCTCAACAGAAGTAACATTTGTATAATTGGCCTACCAGAGGAAGAAAGAGAGGAAGGGGAAGTCAACATCCTATAGGAAATAACAGAAGAAAACTTCCCAGCCCTAACAACAGAAAGGACATTAAGATTCAAGAGGCCCAGAGAAACCCAAACAGAATCAACCCAGACCTGAAGACACCAAGACACATCATTGTTACAATGAAAAGAAGTAAGGATAAAGAAATAATCCTAAAGGCTAAAAGAGAAAAAGGAAAAGTCACATACAGGGGAAAACTCATAAGACTATCAACAGACTTCACCCAAACACTAAAAGCCAAAAGAGAATATCAAGATATCTATTGAGCCCTCAGTGACAAAGGGTTTCAACCAAGGATAATATATCCTGCTAGACTTTCATTCAGACTAAATCAAAACCTTCTTTCACAGACAACAGTTAAAGGAGGCAACCATCATCAAACCTGCCCTGAAAGAGGTTCTAAAAGACCTTTTATAAACAAGAACACCACCATAACACTTGCCATATAGCAGAGCAAATAAAAAATTGTTGAATAATGGCACTGCAATACCTTAAATCCATAATATCAATAAATATCAATGGTTTAAAATCGACCATTAAAAGGCACAGAGTGGGAGGATGGATGAAAAAACACATCCCAACCATATGCTGCTTGCAAGAATCCCATCTGACCCAACAAGGCAAATGCAGACTTAAAGTGAAAGGATGGAAAACTATTATACAGACTAATGGACCACAAAAAGGCAGGAACAGCCATTCTCATCTCTGACACAAGAGTCTTAAAAAAATAAAGTATTAAAAGATAGGCAAGCCCAATGCATAACGATTAGATCAACTAAGAAGATTTAACAATTATTAACATCTATGCACCCAGTGAGGGACCATCTAAATACATCAAACACCTACTGAAAGAACTACAAAAATACATCAATAGTAATACAATAATAGTGGGAGACTTCAGAACCCCACTTTCACACTTAGAAAGATGAACTAAGCAGCGAATCAACAAAGAAACGAGAATTAATCAAAGAGACGGACAGACTAGACCTCCTGGGCATTTTCAGAGTTCTTCACCCAAAAAAACTCGAATACACATTCTTTTCAAATCCACACAGCACATCCTCAAGGATATACCACATATTAGGCCACAAAAAATGTATCAACATTTGTAATTCCTCTCCTAGGGATATACCCCAAGGACTACCTAACACCCAACTAAAAAGATATGTGCACACCTGTGTTCATAGCAGCACAATTCATAATAGCTAAAACCTGGAAGCAACCCAGGTGCTCAACAACAGATGAGTGGCTGAGAAAGCTATGGTATATATACACAATGGAATACTATGCAGCTATTAAGAACAATGAACCCACCTTCTCTGACCCATCTTGGATGTAGCTAGAAGGAATTATGTTAAGTGAGCTAAGTAAGAAAAACAAAAATGAGTATGGGATGATCCAGTCGTAAACAAAACTTGAGAAAGAATAACAGAAAGGAAAACTCAAACCAGGATCTGTATGGTTGAGTAGGGCACCAAAGTAAAAATATCTGGGTGGAGGGTGAGGGTGGATGCTCAGTATCACTGAGGGAGGCGGAATATGGGATGGGACACAATCTTTTGGTGGTGGAAAAGGTGTTTATGTACACTCCTATTAATTCATAGTCATATAAATCATTATTTAATTAATATGAGGGGAAAATTGATTGAATGTCTCAAAATTTTTAATGCACAGACCATATAGGCTGAGTCTTTGAAATGTGGACTCTCCTAATAGCTTAAACCAGGGAGAACACAAGCAACCAGTGTCGTTACTCTATAAGATACAGCTATATATAAGTAATGTCAAAGGACCTAAACTATGGTGATGTTGTGTATAATACAGCAAATCCTAACAATGGGATTTCAAAGTTAACCCTATTGACAAATAATTTGAGTACAGAAATAACTATCTGTTGCTTTCTTAAACCCTAAGTCAGCAGGAACCTCCCGCTTCCTCTGTAGAGCCTATATTTCCCCCAGTCCTAGAACCTCTAGGGTGGGACTCACTTTCCTGTGTATTCCTCTCTGTTGGGTAATTGTGCAGATATCCTCAGGGTATCACCCATTCCCAGGAGAGCTGAAACCCTATTCCTGGAATGCCTTGTTTTCTCCACCCCCTTTCCCATTCCTGCTAGAGCTGAAACCCTATTCCTGGAGTGTCTTGTTTCCTAGCCAATCCCGTCCCGACTTGCCACTTCCGGTTTTTATCCTATAAAACCCACTGCTGCTGTGGGTTCGCTCTCTTGCTCATCTCCTCTCTTCCACGATGAGACCCAGAGAAGGGCTGGTAGGCTTAGTGGGAGGCGGCCATTTTGCTAGCTCCACGTGGCCTGAACCACTCTGCTCTTGCCCATTTCTGGGGTGCCTGCGTGAATAAAGATTTGTGTTCCCGCTCTGCTCCAGTCTCTTCTCTCTCCCCTGAGATGCAACCCAACACTCTCAATTCATACCAGCTGATACTGCTTCTGCTGATCCCAACCTAAGCAACATAGGAGTACTACCTCAGCATTCTTCACTTTGGACTGTGTCCAGAGAAATCAGGTGTGGAATGTCAACCCTTCAGCCTCATTACTTGGGTGAGACCTTTCTTTTCTCATAGGAGTCTCATTCTATTTCAGGTGGTTCACTTCCAAACAAAGTCCCAAAACCTAGATATAGACCAGGTCCCATGAGATAGGACATATGTTCACATGTATCCATATATTAAGGAAAAATATATAGCAGAAAGCAAAAGTACACAATAGTCTGCAGTGAGTCAGTATATGCAGCAAGCAAGTAGAAGGACCTAAAAAGACACCATAAAGTTCCTAATGAAATAGTTTCTACTGAGACTTAGATACTCTCCTCACCTACTTCCTACTACACTTCCCTCAGTCACTCCAAAGCTAACCTTATCAAAGTAAGGAATGTGAAAGCTAAATAATGGCAAGAGACTGGCATTCTTTAATGATGATTCTTTAGTCACTATCAGGCCACCCCATTAGCTAGGACCCTAGTTGGAGAGTCCTGTAATTCCCACGCTGACATGATGGGCCTAGAGCTCAAATGTATCCCTCTCTCCACTGTTACCAGTCATCTCTATCAGGAACAACACAATAGAACCCTTTGTGTGCCCCTTTGGACCTTGCCCTCAACATGGATCAACAACAGTAGAGAATGTTCCATCCTCTGAAGGGAGGCTGGACAACATGCTCTATGTTCCACCTGAGGAAGATGGGTCCTGAAATTGAGGCAGCTGGGTACTTTCCTACTCATGACCACAGAATGTGAGCTCATATCTAGAGGGATGCAGAGGCTACATAGGCTCCTAAGCTGATTATGGGCCCTAGGTCAGATCAAATTGATGGGGTTTACAGTCAACAATATTTATTTACCTTTCCCATATTTGGGAGTTACTCTCCTCTCTGATCTAGTTTATCATCTCCCCATACAATAACCTAGATCCACCTGCATATCATATGTCAGGCTCAGGGAAAAAAAAAAAAACTAGTCTAGTCATGGGCCCTTTGGAATATAACTAAAATAGGACTACTAACTATCTACAAAATGGAGACCACAAATCTTCATCTGAACTATTCCAGCCTTTAGGTTCATGATTAGTCAGCAATTTGTTTGGCTTTATATGTTAACTCTTCTTTCAGCCACCAGGTTCCAGATGCTACCATGATGTCAACCAGATTTCCCTGGACCAACTATCCCACCAATGTGTCCTTGAGCCCTGCTTCCCCAGAGCTCCAGCCCACTAGCGAAAGAGAGAGACAGGATGAGCATATGGATCAACCTGTCAATGCCCATCTTCAGCGGGGAAGCAATCACAGAAGCCACCCATAATGTACCCCATAATGACCCTGGGTCCATACCCCCAGAGGTATAAAGAATAGGGAAGCTATCAGGTGAGGGGATGGGATATGGAGTTCTGGTGGTGGGAACTGTGTGGACTTATACCTCTCTTATCCTATGGTTTTTGTCAGTGTTTCCTTTTTATAAATAAAATTTTTTTTAAAAAACTTCTTAGATAAGCAAATAATCCAGGCTCCTCAGCTACAGCCTATGTTTGCCAAGCACAGTTCTTTTCACATTTTCTTGTCCTGGTTTTATCTGGGAACTACAGAATAATTTACTTGTTGCTATATCCACACAGTAATGTTGCCTCCTCCAGGTATCACCACATAGCCAAGAGCTTCTGGTCCATTTTCTTGGTCTATCTTGCTCTCTGGTACCTGTCTAGCATCATTTGAGTTCTCTTGTGTTTTATCAGAATGAACACTTGCATGCATCACTCCTTCTTAATTACATTCTGTTAATTGTTTTAGTAAAACAGTACTAAAATATTGTGCCCCATGTCTTTGATTTAGTGGAACTTTTTTTTATGTCTGCATTTAATAGTCCCATTTGTTAAAAAAAAAAAAAAAAACAAAAACAAAAAAAAACACTGTGCTATATCAGGATCCCTCTCCCTCCCCTAAAAAGCCAGGTTTTCTAACTGACATATATTTGTTTGTTTTTGTGGAACTAGTGCTTGCAACATGCACAATTCCATCATTCTGAGTCAGTTTTACATTCTAAGGTAAAGTGAGAGAGTGAGAGCAAGAGCAAGAGCACACACTGAGAGAGATCACAGGTACTTCCTCCATCACTACAGCACTCCCATGCAGTCTCAGGGCTGGCCCTAGGCTGCACACACGCCAGTGCAGGCACCCTACCCTATGTGCTGACTCATTTAGTTTATTTTCCCTCTTTAAGCATTTCCAAAATTTTCATTGGCCCTAGCAAGTGTGATTTTTCTAGTTCAACAGATAGAAACCAGAAGTTCCCATCTTTATGGGAGTTACAGCTTAAGCTAGACCTTGAAGTCCCTCTGCCCATGTAAAGGAGAAAGAGTAAATATATAGTATTTAAACTAAACAGTTTACTAAACACACTAATCAATTACACTTAATATGGATAGTATATTAAGACAATTAACCTTTATTTGCGTTCTGAATTTTTCAAAATAATATGTAAATTTTATCTCATAGCCTTTTTTTTTTCTTTTTCCATCCAGGTCTAGTATTTATTCTGGTTGAGGTAAGGCTGGGACAGAGTCCTGCCTGTTCATCTGTTTTAGCCTTCTCTGCCCTCTTTTTGGCACCCTCCCCTCACACTCCCAGTCCCTGAGGGGACAGTACATGAAACTAGAGATGGATGAACAGCAAAGTGATAATTACTTTCAAAAAGCTTCCACATAAATTCCAATTGGTGACAAATGTATGAAGTTGAGGGCATAAACGGATCCTTTAGAATTCATCTCAAATCTTCAGAGAGATTTTCCCAAGATTATCAGTGCACAGCCATGACATGGCAAGGGCTTTGCTGCTCTTAAAGCTCCAATAAATGTATTCAAAGATGGAAATTACTTTCCTTTCAAGTCTCCTGCTTATCTTTTGATTAGGAAGACATTTTGGGGGATTAAATTCCCTTGTGGTTTCTAATAAGTGATAATTTGGTATTGTGATGAACCACAATTTTTTTTTTTGTTTTTTGGATTTTTTTCTTTCTTTTTCTCAGGAGACAATGGTATTGTAATTACTACCTACTTAATATTTTCCACAGCCAGGTAAATGAAATTGTCAAGGAATTAAAATTAAAGTACTTTTTAAAGAATACATTTTATACTTTGGGGGGATTTTCTGAGGGGGAACAAAGGCTTGTGACAATATTGATTAAAGGGAACAGAATACAATAAATAACCTAGAGATAAACCTGAAAAATAATTAGAAAATAGTGGACAGTCATAGAAAATACAATAAATAAAAATGACCTAAGTTTTGTTAAAATGTGGAGGATTTTAGTGTTCTAGGATCTTGCTTAGGAATAAATAATTTTGCAGACTATTTCAGAGGTTTTAACTAGTAGGTAGCTAGCAGTTATATAGGTGACTTAATATATATATTTTCCTTAACACCAGAAATAAAAAAATATTTTATTTACCTCTAACTAATATAAACACATACACTTAATTTTAAACTTCGCCAGTAACTTCTACATATGAAAAACAAAGAAAAGAACAATCACTGTAAAACTAGCTTTATAAGTCTTCCTTTAATCTCCCGTTTCATAATCTTTATGATAAATGAGGAGTGACTTTATTTAAACTGTGAATACTGTTAGAAACTAGTTTTGCCCCCTGGCTCCCCACCTGCAGGGCAGTCGCTTCACAGGCCGTGAAGCAGGTTTGCAGGTGTCTATCTTTCCCTCACCCTCTTTGTCTTCCCCATTTCTCTCTGTCCTATCTAACAAGGACAACATCAATAACACCAACAATAACTACAACAACAATAAAAAAACAAGAGCAACAAAAGGAATATAAACAAATATTTAAAAAAAATAAAAAGAAACTAGTTTTGCCGATTGGTATATGTAAATGGTCACAAATTCCCTCCTGTATTTATTTGTTCATCCCACACACAAATGAATTCTGATGTTGTGCCAATCCCTTAAGAATTAGTGGAGAGGAGAAGAATCAAGATGGTGTCTGTCTAATAGCTCTAGGACAACTCTCCCAGAGACAGAGAAAACCAAGGCAGCAATAACAAAAGCTATGGGAATCCACAATTATAGAAGCAATTCCTTAAAACACAGAGAGTACAGAGGCAGAAGAGGAAAAACACAAGGAGCACAGGCAAAGAGAAAAAGCCCAAAGGTATAGATCCCTCCCTCACAGAACTCAATGCCCTTGTAGTAAGGTTATAGGATGAAAGTCATCCTGAGGACCCTAACCAAAACTAAAACAGCCAAAGTTAAAACTAGAATCTCAAGTGCAACCAAGACCTCTTAAGTCTTCTGGATCAGCTTCCCTCCATGCCTGGAACCCCAGCGCCTCCAGCAGACCTACCCTGATGTTCACATATATTGGAGCACTCTGCATAGATTGCCCAGTTTCTAGCCTCTAGCCTGCAGCCTCCAGCACTGTGATTTATCCATAAAACCTTCCTAGTGTCAAAAATGTCCACTTCTTGATAGCAACCCCAACCAAATCCAAACCCTGACCTATGGAGGAGGCTCCAAGACCTTCCAGAGGTTTATTAATTGCTGGCATACCCAAATCCTGTGACATTTTCGGTCAGCTTGTATTGTCAACCCAGATTAGGACCCCATACTGCTGCACACCCTGCCTGAAGGCTACTAGCCTGCAAGGGCACCAGATCACTCACACCCAGGGCAGACTTGCATTTTAACCCAAGAGAGGGGTCCCAAACTTCTTCTTTATTATTTTTTATTTATAAAATGGAAACATTGACAAGACCCTAGGAAAAGAGGGGTACATTTCCACACATTGCTCACACCCAGAGCTCCATATCCAATCCCCTCCCTTGATAGCTTCCCTATTCTCTATCCCTCTGGGAGTATGGGCCCAACATGGTCCCAGCCAGGGGTTTAGCAGTTGCAGCAGAATCCAGTCCAGCTCTACTCTGGGTAAGACTGCATACTGACCTCTACCCAGTGCCTCCTAACACCGAACACCCTGTCCTAGCATGCAAGGGCACCAGAGAACCCACACCCAGGCATATTTGTGCCTTGACCCAAGGGAAAGGTCCCAAACCTCCCGCAGCTCCACCAGAGGTCCTATAGCTGTAGCTGGAATTCAGCCCAGCAGCAATCTGGACCAGCCTACACCATGACCTCTGCCTAGCACCCCCCACCCCGCCATCACCCTGTCTAAAGGCTGCTAGCTTGCAAGAGCACCAAATTCACATGATCATCTCAATAGATACAGAGCAAGAAAGCCTTTGATAAGGTCCAACATCCTTTCATGGCCAAAACAATAAAAAATCAGAATATGTGGGAAATTCCTTATTCTAGTTGACTATATATACAGTAAACCAACAGCCAGCATTATACTCAATGGTGAAAAATTGAGAGCATTTTCTCTCCAGTCAGATTACATGCTGGGGCTGCCCATTATCACAATCACTATTCAACATTACTTTGGAAGGCCTAGTCATAACAATTAGGCAAAAGAAAGAAGTCAAAGGAATACAGATGGGAAGAGAAGAAGTTAAACTGTTCCTGTTTGTGGATGACAGTATTGTATACATACAAAACTCTAAAGAGTCCACTAGAAAACTCCTGAATATTATTGAACAATATAGTAAAGTAGCAGGCTACAACATCAATATACAAAAATCAATAACATTCCTCTATGGAAACACCACATCAGAAGAAGAAAGGATATAGAAATCAATACTTTTTGCCATAGCAGCAAAAACAATTGAATATTTGGGAATAAAGCTAACAAAGGAAGTGAAAACTTGTACATTTGAAAACTATGAATCAATTTTCAAAGACATAGAAAACGATAAAAAGAAATAAAAAGACATTTTATGCTCATCAGTTTGAGGAATAACATTGGCAAAGTAACCATCCCAGGGGCCAGGCAGGGGCATGCTGGGCTAAGCACACATAGTGCTCTGAGGAACAACCTGTGCAAGGACCTGGGTTTGAGCCCCCCCACCCCCCACAGGCCCTGCAGTGGGGAAGTTTCAAGGGTGGTGAGACAGGTTTGCAGGTATCTATTTTTTTAACCCTCTCTATTTATCCCTTACCCTCTCTATCCTTCTCTCTGTCCTATTAAATAAACTAGAAAAGGAAAAAAAAAAAAACACCAGGAGTAGTGGATTCATAATGCTGGCATTAAGCCTCAGTAATAACTCTGGAGGAAAAAAAATGCCATCCTGCCCAGAGCCATATATAGATTTAATGTCATCCTCCATCAAGGTAATGAACTTCTTTTATAGAACAAAAGATACAAAAATGTATCTGGGACCAAAAATCCCCAGGATTTCCAAATCAATTTTAAGAAAGAGGAACAAGGCCAGAGGCATTACACTACCTGACCTCAAGCTATATTACAGAGGTACGGTAATCAAAACTGTCTGATACTGTACTGAAAATAGACACACAGACAAATGAAATAAAACTTAAGATTTAGAAATAACCCCCATACCTACAGCCAACTAGTTTTTGACAAAAGGATTTAAACCATTAAATAGCGACTGGAAAGTCTCTTCAACAATGGTGCTGGGAAAATTTAACTGAAACATGTATGCAGTTGAAGTCAAACCATCACTTATCACCATGCACAAAAGTCAATTAGAAGTGGATCAAAGACATGGACATTAGGCCATAAACTATCGAATACATAGAAGATAACATTGGCAGGACACTTCATGGCCTATTCTTCAAAAAAATCTTTCAAGGACTCAAATCTAGCAACAAAGAAAATGAAAACAAAAACAAACCAATGGGACTGCATCAAACTGAAGAGCTTCTGCATAGCAAAGGGTACCACTACCCAAACAGAAATACAACCTACAGTATGGGAGAAGATCTTAATACAACACACATCAACAAAGTTCTAACAACCAAAATACAAAAAGACCTCAGTAAAGTAAGCACCAAAAAAAAAAAAAAAAAAAAACAAGCAACCCCATTAGAAAAAGGGGCCAAACATGCATAGAAATTTCACAGAGGAAGAGATTCAAAGAGCCAACAGATATATGAGAAGATTCTCAAAGTCATTGATTATCAGAGAAATAAAAATAAAGACAACAATGAGAAACCACTTCACACCCGTGAGAATGTCATTTATCAGAAAGGAGAGAAAGGACAAATGTTGGAGAGGATGTGAAGAAAAAGGGACACTTCTGAATTGCTGCTGAGAGTACAAAATGGTTCTACCATTGTGGAAAGCAAGCTGGAGACTTATCAGGACACGAGAAATGAACCTACCCTACAACTCAGCAATTCTTCTTCAAGGGATTTACCCAAAGGAAACAGAAACACCTATCAGAAGAGATATATATATACATATATACATATCTATATATGTGAGGCACAGCACAATTTGTAGTTTCCAGAACCTGGAAGCAGCCCAGATGTTCAACATCAGATGAGTTGCTAAAATATTGTGATACACACACGATGGAGTACTACTCTGCTGTTTGAGGACATCATGTTGAGTGAAACTGGCCCAAAAGAGCAGGAAACATATCAAATGACCTCACTTATTAGCAGGACTTAATAAATTAGGGACAGGGAGGGAGAACACAAAGTAAAACATGGACTGAACATAGTGTGTTACATCAAAGCAAAGGATTCTAGGGAGGAAGGGGTACGGTGGAGGGAGAGAAAACTATGGGGGCCTGGAAATTGTATGCATATGTAATAAATCCACTGTAAAGCAATATCCCCCTGAACAAAAAAAAATCTAATTATTTATACCTGAAAAAAAGAATTATTGGAGATTAATGGTGATCCAAAGTAAATGTAATCACAGAAATTATGGCATGATTACAGTGACAAATGCTACAAAGAAAGGGGTCTAGAAGGACTAAAGGAAGGCAGACACCCAGTATGTGATCAGAGGAAGCATCTCTGAAGAGGAAGTAGTTGAACAGAGTTGCAATGAGTGAGAGTTATTAGGAAAATAGAGGGTAGGAAGACATACAACTAAAAGAAGAGGAATAATGTGTATAAATATCCAGCAAGGGGGAAATGGATAGTGCAAGACACTAACAAGAGGTCGTGAGGCTGAAGCATAGAAATGAAGCAGGAGGGGAATCGTGTTCTATGAGACTGGAGGAGTAGTAGGGAACAGTCACAAAATAACATGGAAGGTATTCATCTTGATCCTAAGAAAGGCTAAAAGTCAGAGAAAAGTTTTCATTTATGTCTACCAGGTAGCATGTGATGGTAAATGGGAAGGGCAGACAAAATACATATATTTGGTTAGGAACTGGAAATTGAGAAGGGAAGACCACAGACGTGTCTAGGTGAGAACAGAGCAAGTGGACTGCCAGCTCACTCACTGAGCCAAGAGAATACCTGTAAGGGAGAGTTATCATAAAGGTTGAAAATTATCATTATTTTAATGTGGGAAGGGAAACAATCAAATCAACAAATGAACTGTTCCTGTTATCTTGCTATATTTATCTCTCCTTTCTGAACCTACCATAGGTTCTGATAGATAGTGAGTACTTCAAACTGAGCTATGGAGGGTTTTCTCAGCTTCAGCAATGTTGTTGACCCTTGGACCTGGGTAACTGTGGTGTGTGGGAGAGGGGGAGTGGGCTGTCATTGTATGGTGATTGTATGATGATTAGCAGCTCCCCTACCCTATAACCATTCTTCCCCCTCCCCAGGGTTATTGCTGGGCTTGGTGCCTACATCATGAATCCACCACTCTTGGAGGCCATTTTTCCCCCTTTTGTTGCCCTTGTTGTTGTAGCCTCGTTGTGGTTATTATTATTACCATTGTTGATGTTGTTCGTTGTTGGATAGGACAGAGAGAAATGGAGAGAGGAAGGGAAGACAGGGAGGGGGAGAGAAAGATAGACACTTGCAGGCCTGCTTCACCGCCTGTGAAGCGACTCCCCTGCAGGTGGGGAACTGGGGGCTCGAACCGGGATCCTTACGTTGGTCCTTGCGCTTTGCACCACATGCACTTAACCCACTGTGCCACTGCCCAACCCCCCTATAACCATTCTATGTCAGCAGCTAGGAGTCTTCTCAAATGCTACACAACAAACATGTCTCCAGATACAGCTCAGCATTCTCTGAGGGACAAAACTGTCCTATGGGGTAAATGCACTGATCATATTAAAATGTCTCTAATGCTATTACTGAGTTAATGTGACATCAGAGTAAAAGCCTCCATTACTAGAGGAGATGGGAGTCATTGCTTGCAAAAACTTCAGAGGTGCAAGGAAGAATAGGAACTCTGAATAGAAAATGACTACTCTAGTGTGGGCACATATGCCTCAGATAATAAAACTGCTCAGGATTGACAGTTCATCCTATACTGCCCTCATCATGTTTCCTACTTCATCCACATTTGACCTGACCTTATGAAATCTCTAAGTAAAGTTTATTTATACCTTTACATTTATTTCCATGGGCTCTTTAACCTTTAGCAATTAGTGAGGTAGAATTGCTCTTTTTACTTCGCTAATGCCTTAAAAGCACTTGGTATAATTCTAAGTTCTTATTCTTAATTCCTTTTTTTTTAACCTAATGTTTCTGGGGCCTTAGGTATTGAAATCTTTTGTGTTAATGCTATTATCTTTCTGCCCCCTTAATCCTTAAAGGAGTAGGAATTAGTTAAAGACCAACACATCTCCAAAAGATTTAAATATGCTATTATTCACACCTCAGTAATTGTCCAACACCATTCTGTCTCTATCAGTCCCCAGGAAAACCTCATTCATCAATCTGATGGATTCTCACCTTATCTATTCTTCATGTTATCTGCTTTCAGTTCTAGACAAAGCCTGAATCTGAGTATTGCAGGTGACAAAAAAGAAATGATGTAAAATCATTTTATGTAACAAATTTTGTAATCTAAAAATAGATGGGACATGCCTACTGTAAGAAAGGCTGATTACAATTGATTGTATTAGGCATTTTCTATCTAGTGAAATTAATAACATGTCTGTCAACCTCTTTTACTAAGAGTAAACAACTTATTTTCAATTCCCTATCCCTCAGGCAGGTCATTTATGGCATTAATAACTTTCCCAATCATAACAGTAATTGTTTATACATTCAGCTAAAAAAAAGTCTGATAACATTATCAGTTTCCTGATGAGAAAATCTACTGAAGGAAGAATAATCATAAATGTGATCGAACTGAAATTACATTAGACAGAAATTATTTTCTAGAATTAGCAAAGTAAAATGTGTGGCTTCTGCCCTAAATCTACTTGTAAATAATGTGTTAACAACTAGAACTTTTCTATTGTTCTTATTGTGGTTGAAAAGAGCCTAGAGCATAGAATTTATTTCTAAAATATAATTGTTAAGGCAGTCTTATTTCTTATGATTGTTTCTATTATCCTCCAAGGATTTAGTAATATAAAAGTTAACGTGTGTGTGTGTGTGTGTGTGTGTGTGTGTGTGTGTATTCTTCTATCCACTAGGCAAAGTTGATCATATCTGTTCACTGATTATCTGATTATAAGTAATACTTTTATATGTAGATTATTAACTTTTTCTTCTTCATTTGTAAGGTATGGTGTGCCCCAAGTGTACTTAATGTCTCCTTGGGAGAGTAGGCAAAGTACAGCACTTGAAGGTCAGAAGGCCCTGGGTTCTATTGCTGCTACTGCATATAACTGAGCAGTGCTCTATTTAATAAATAAATTTAACAGTTATTTTATATAATATTTTAAATATTTATTTATTTCTATTTCTGTGAGGGAAAAAAAAACCTGAGCAATATTCCATTCTTATATATGCAGACTTGAGGGCCAATCCAGGCCCTCTACCACTGAGCTATTTCTTTGGCTGCTTGATGTTATAGGGCTTAATATACATATATTTGTACCTCTATGTCTCCATATAATTTCCACCCAAACTTTTTGTAGTAGAAATTAGCCATTGCACTTTTAAATGAAAAATTGCCTCAAATGGTTACATATATAGTATATCTTGTCCAACTGGTTTTAGCACTTTGAGATGAAGCTGGATTAAGACACAGTATCTTCAGAAGTCTGATGGTGAGAACAGTATAGAATTATACCCCTATTATCTTATAATTTATAAATATATACTGTCTCTAATAATAAATACAAAACAGTGTCTTTGGCTCTAAAGTTAAGGCTTTTCCCAAAAGCTTACATATTACTGAGAACAGGCAAGTTACATGAGAAGGAACCAAGAATGGCATATTGATTTCTGGATAAAACCTAAGAACACAGTCCACTGAATCATCTCAGAGCCTCAGAATTACAGAAGCAGCTGGACACTGGGAACTGTGAAAAGAAAACAAACATTGATGACTGTAAAGCCCTTTCCCCTACCTCTGCTCATTTACGCTAGTGTTTGCCAATTGTTGTGATTAGCAATAAATCACATGCAAAGTCATCTGTGTTTCCAAAAGGAAGGCTGAAGTGATCATAATCACCATGTGGCATTTAGGAGAGATATTAAAGATATATAAGTAAGTAAGTAAATAAGTAAATATGCAACCTGGCAATTAACAACTAGAAAAAGAAAAGCAGATGGAGTCCCTGATTTCACACATGCAAAAAAAAGTGAACACTGGAAAAGGATTCCAAGTCTCAGAAATAAAAGTTCTGTGCATTTTTCAGGGATAACCAGATTGCCTCCTCTTTCTCAAAATATAATATTTCTTATTTTTGCAAATGAAAGCAGTTCCTGTAAACACTGACTCTCTCTCAAAGAGATTACAGCCAGTTGGTCTTTTGGAGAATCATACAGGCTGACAGGTGACAGCTAGTGTCCGTCTCTGGATGGGGAAAGAACAGTGGTTGATGTGCCATTAAATAATGAATACAGGGGGTCGGGCGGTGGCACAGTGGGTTAAGCGCACCTGGCGCAAAGCACAAGGACCGGAGTGGGGATCCCGGTTCGAGCCCCCGGCTCCCCACCTGCAGGGGAGTCGCTTCACAGGCGGTGAAGCAGGTCTGCAAGTGTCTGTCTTTCTCTCCTCCTCTCTGTCTTCCCCTCCTCTCTCCATTTCTCTTTGTCCTATCCAACAACGAACAACATCAACAATGGCAAGAATAATAACCAAAACGAGGCTACAACAACCAGGGTTACAAAAGGGGGGAAAATGACCTCCAGGAGTGGTGGATTCATGGTGCAGGCACCGAGCCCAGCAATAACCCTGGAGGGGAAAAAAAAAGTAAATAATGAATACAATACTAATCTCATGCTTTCCGGTCTTTGTAATCTTAACTAGCCTTCTCAATGGCACAGTTGGAAAGGAAAAAAATAACCCCTTCTTAGTATTCAAGGTAAAGACACCTATGGTTCTGCCTTACCTCACAGCTTCCAGTTTCTCCATCTCATTCCCACCATTTTTCTGCTCTAAAACTGGCCACGAAAATACACACAGCTCTCACTCTTGGAAGTTTGCAATAGTTCTCCCCACAACTCTCCAGTCTATTATTATCAGTCTTTATAGCTGTAGATCCTTCTTTTTCATTATGTCTCAATTTAGACAGCACTTCCTTTACAAGGCCTCACCTATCTCCCACTTTAAAGCTATTTTCTCTGACCCAGATATTCCCATCTTAACCTCCGATATGCAGAATCACATTTGTTAATTATTTCCCCACTCTCGTGATGGCAGGGCTATATTTGTCTCCTCCACTCTCTTCTCAGTCCTTCACAGCACTAATGCTTCCTTCTTAGTACTCAATAAATATCTGCTGAATGAATTTCAAAGTAGTTTTTACTTTTAAAGTGCTTTCATGGAAGGTCTAATACCATTTTACATGTCATGTCATCAATACATCTAACTACAACAATATAAACAATACTCATATTAACACTCAAAGAATATCATGATGTGCATAAATTGCATAAATCTTTCAAGTGAGCAAATAAACCTCTAGGAGAATGCTCGTTTACTAAGACCTGACTCTAAATTCCTTTTTACCATAGTATGTAGCTTACTCCAGGTACTTTAAAAAAGCTAACTCAAAGAAAAGCTGTACAATATTATAGGCTGACATAGAATTGCTACTCACACTGTTCTTTCTAAAATTATTTTTATAAGACATAGAAAAAGGAAGAGAGACGAGGGGGGGGGGGAGAAATAGACCAGAGCATCAGGCAAGAAAGTCCTTTACATAACCATTATTCTGTTTCCCTGGCCCCCACACTGTTCTAATCCAGATGTTTTAGGAAATCCTGAAAATTAATTGTTGATGCTAGCATGCTATATTATTTCGTGTGCCTTGAGTTGCATTGGTTGCTAACCCAAAGACTCATGAATTAAAAACCATAGAGAAATCTCTATGTCTTGCATATCATATTTCTTGAATTCATTTTTCGGAGCATTGACCTTGAAATGCAAAGATGGTAAATGAGTCTGGTTTAAAGGCAAATATAAATATGTAAATATAGATAGTAGTTAGGCTTAACCAATTTAGATCATACTGCTTACTAGTGGAAAATCTAGAAGACAAAAAAAAAAAAAGCTTCTCCTGTGTTTGTCTTACAAAGCAAAACCACACATTGGGAGAAACATTCCTACAGAAGGTTGAAATAGAAATGGAATGACATTTCAGTCCAACGTGCGCTATTTAAGCTGTTATTGACATTTGTCCTTGAGATATTTAATTTAATTTATCCCCTAAGAAAGAAACCATAGCTACTTTACATTCACATTGATGACTTACTCTGAGAATTTATTCTGACTAAACAATGATTAGCTGTAATTTAAACAAACCAAACTATAGTCCCTATTGCCTTTAATTTTTTTATATTTATTTATTTATTGGATAGAGACAGCCAAAAATCAAGATAGAAGGGGGTGATAGGGAGGGGAGAGAGACAGAAACCTGCAACATTGCTTCACCACTGACAAAGCTTTCCTCCTGCAAGTGGGGACTAGGGGCTGGAACTGAGGCCCCCGGGCATTGTAACATATAACTCAATCAGGTGCGCTACCAACTATTGTTTTTCTATCCCTATTGTTCTTCTTTACAGCCAAGTTGTTTGTTTTGGTTTCTCCTATAAAACAATACAAAGTTGAAGTCCCATACCCAGGAGTGGGAGAGAGGGACATAAAGAGGCTGACTGTGCTGACTCCCCAGCGAAGTATGTCCTTGATTAGAACGAGAATAGAGATTTAGGAGAAATCTAGAGGAATACAGAGTAATGAATAGTAAAGGTAGGCCTAAATGTCATCCTTAGTAGATTCAAGGCTGTCAGGGAGAGACGATTTCAAAATAGAGGTGAGTCAGGTATTAGCAGATACTAAATCACTGCAGTGGCAAACACTGGCATAGCTGACCAAAGACCCAGGGTTGATCTGAGGGGAGCTATCTCATGTAAGTCCATGAGCAGTTCATCTGAGTGAATCTCAAACTCCAGGCCTTAAACCCAAAACTTTGGATCCATTTTCATTACTTTGTTTTGCTAATCAATGGGAAAGCTGGATGGAATATATTGTTATTGACTTTGTAAGAGCATATATTTCATAAAATAATGCACTGAGGAAAAAAATGTGTTACTAAAAATTTAGCAGAACTCAATAAGCTTTGCCTACCTGTAGGAATATATAATATGTGTGTGTGTGTGTGTGTGTGTGTGTGTGTGTGTGTGTGTGTGTGTGTGTGTGTGTAAGACTGCTTTTATTATTACAAATATGCAATGGATAGGTCAAAATATGTAAAGGGAAGCATAGGTTAATATCACTCACCAACTTTTAAGACCTGCTTTGCAGTTCCCATGACATCATCAAAAAAGGTCTACTTTAAGGCATTGTCAAATTATTTAGAATCCATCCATTAAATACTGATGATCTCCTAAATTCACCTAATACTACATTTATCTGGTCTTCTTGTAAAAAAAGCTTATTGAAGGTAGGGTAGCCTATCCCTTTCCTACTTAAATTACACTATAAGCAGACATTTCTGTAGCACTTGAGCAAGAAGAGCCATATTAGCCTATTATTTATGATAATTTCACATATTCTAGCACATACAATCTTACATTACAGGCACTACTAAAGAGATTTCTCTAATTTCCTCATAACTTCGACCCTCTGTTGAATCCACGATGTCAAAACTCAGAATGACTTTACTTAGAGTGTTCTTGTGAAGAAGACCTTTCATCCAGAAATGAGAATCCTATGTTCTCCAATATTTATTAAACGAGGAGTTACCTATTTGTGCACATAGAATGAAGTATTCTGAAAAGTGTCTTAGAGAAAGGTAGCTTGAAAAATACTTTATCTTAACACACCTACTTGAAATCTTAAAACTTTGGTCCATTAGCATCATAAAAATGAAAAATGCCAATGCCTGGAGCAGAACACAGACTCCCTGCTCATTACACTTCCTGTTGTACCAATTTCCCTCCTAATGGGAACAAAACCTACAGATGTTAGGCAGGTAATTTAAGTCATTTAAGAAATAGAAGAAATGACATAGAGTCATTCTCTTTTTAATTCTGATTTATATCTAGTAGAAAGCCTTGATGTAAAAAACTAGAGATTTTTAATGCTTCTACATCTACTAGCCTCGGATTTTGACAAAGAGAACAGATTGGAGGCATAGAAGGCAGCAGCAACTCTATCTAGACTTTAATGATATTTTAATTGAATTTATTTTAAAGTTAACTTTTCAAAGAAATACTTATTTTCCACTTATAAACATACTATAAGCTTTATTTTTTAAAAATTAAGTTGATAAAAAACATTGGGAAAATGATTTCTCTAGGTATTTTCAGCATTAAAATGTCATGAAGACCATTACAGATGAGTAAAATTATGTGAAATCAAGTTTATCAATATTATTTACAGCACTAACTGTAAGTATATCAAATGTTATATTTATAACTTTTATGTAGTAACTGAAGCCTTTGCAGCTACTTAATACTTTCATGAAATACACAAACTAATAATTGCATCCCTATTTTACAAAAAGATAATAAAGATCAGAGAATTGAAACAATTTATATGTGATAACAAAACAAATGATAGAGCCCTGAGAAAAGTTAAAATTGTTTTCTCCAAAGATTATTCTTTTAACTACACAGCCTCTCTTTTAGCCAGAAGGAGGCCTTTTTCTACCAGTCAATGAAAATGGAAAGCTCACTATTCAAAATCGCCTGTAGGTATTAATTAGATTTTCATGAGTTCTAATACCTAATACTAGAGAAAATCCACAGGAGCTTCTCCTGTGTAAAAGATTCAACATATTAAAAATGAGGTCAATTAACCATTGAGTATGACATAGATGGAGATACAGTTTCTAGAGCAATATCATGATTTTTGAACAGAAAAAACAATGTGCCTTATTTGAATATCTATAGGACTGCAGAGAGGGAGTATATTCTATAAAACTTATAAAAAAGATAAAAGAAAAAAATATAATACTAAATGTATGAACTGGAATAATGACCCGCATGGTTATACAGTTATATGAGCTGCTTTAATATATATTATTATGTCATTGTACATTCTTTTTTCTTAGTAGAAAACTGGGTTATATGGTAACTCCAGGCTTTCTTTTTTTAAATTTTTTATTACCTTTACTTATTTGATAGGGACCATCAGAAATCGAGAGGGAAGGGGGATAAAGAGGGATAGAGACAGAGAGACACCTGCAGCACTGCTTCACCACTCGACCCAGGACTCGAACCTGGGCCGTTGCACATTGTAAAATGTGTACTCAAACAGATGCACCACCACCCAGTCCCTGTCATTGTACATTCAACACAACTAAGTGGCTAGCTTATGTTAAGTCTCCACATGAACAAAGTGAGACTCCAGGAACTTGCATGCCAGGTCTAGGATCTCTTAAAAGTGCTGAGATATTTGCATAAACATGTCTAAACCTCTGTATCCACGTAATTGGGGAAAGAATTTTTTTTATTTTGAAGCTATCGCTGATCCATTAAGTACTTTTGGTCTTAGTTTTGGACATTTTTTCAGAGAAATCAAAGACTGCATTATGTCAACTTAAGCTGGGATGAATTTTAATTTACAATATTCCATTCCTCAGGATCACTATTCATTGTAAAACATAAGCTTATAGGATTAGTGTTAAGTACCCTTCTTTTTTTATCCAAGATTCTGTATACTGTTCACACTATAAAGATATGTCTGTCTACCTGAGGCATTGACCTTGCATATTGAGTGGATTTTACAATATTGTTAAGTATAGAGCAGTTTGATCTATAAAAACTTAAGTCTCAACAAATCCTTATGTATTTGTCCACAAAACCATATATTGGAGTAGAACTGGAGAGGTGCCACAGAGCACCTTTCTTAGCCCGTACATCTCCCACACCAGAATAGTAGTGTGTTCACAAGACCTTCAGGGTCATTGATTTTGATTAAGAAATTTGTCTCCTGAAGGCCTTATTAAAAAGAACAAGAGTTACCTAGGAGAGATTACACAGCAGTCCATGCTAATGTGTTCATTTATCATAATACATTGCATTTCTATGACACTTCATACTTCAAAATCACTCCTCTCTCTCTCACATCCTCCAAGCATTTCAAAACTGATGAAATACTATTATTAGTTCCATTTCACACATGAAGAGAAAGCAGTGTATGCCATTTTCTGTGTGTGCGTGGAGCTAATTAGTGGTAGTAGGAAAAAGACCCTGGCTCTTGACTGAGTGGACACAACTGTTTCTATGCAGACAGTAGGGTCCTGAAAGAACAGGATTGTGGGGAGTCAGACGGTAGCGCAGTGGGTTAAGAGCATGTGGTGCAAAGCGCAAGGACCAGCATAAGGGTCCCGGTTCAAGCCCCCTAGCTCCCCACCTGCAGGGGAGTCACTTCAGACACCTGCAGGGGAATCACTTCAGAGGCGGTGAAGCAGGTCTGCAGGTGTCTATCTTTCTTTCCCCCTCTCTGTCTTCCCTTCCTCTCTCCATTTCTCTCTGTCCTATCCAACAACAACAGCAATAGCAACAATAATGATAAATACAACAATAATGAAAAACAACAAGGGCAACAAAAGGAAAAGTAAATAAATAAATATTTTAAAAAATTTTTTTAAAAGAATAGGATTGGGGACACTTAAGATGATAGGAAAGGGGGGTCGGGCGGTGGCGCAGTGGGTTAAGCGCATGTGGCGCAAAGCCCAGGGACCGGCGTAAGGATCCCGGTTCGAGCCCCCGGCTCCCCAGCTGCAGGGGAGTCGCTTCACAGGCGGTGAAGCAGGTCTGCAGGTGTCTATCTTTCTCTCCCCTTCACTGTCTTCCCCTCCTCTCTCCATTTCTCTCTGTCCTATCCAACAACGAATTGCGTCAACAAGGGCAATAATAATAACCACAACGAAGCTACAACAAGGGCAACAAAAGGGGGCAAAAAAAAAATGGCCTCCAGGAGCGGTGGATTCATGGTGCAGGCACCGAGCCCAGCAATAACCCTGGAGGAGGAAAAAAAAAAAAAAAGATGATAGGAAAGGAAAGGACTTTGGGCCGGCAGCAGCGGCCAATAATAAGTCGTTGTTATTATATATTAAAAAGTACAAGGCCCAAAATAAGAGAATCAGTGTGATCACTCATCTGAGAACCACCACCACCACCACCGCCATGTACTTGACCTAGGCGCAAACCTCTGGCCTCCACAGCACTAAGAGAAGCTTTGGTGATGTCTCTTCTCCTTTATCTTTGTCTCTGCTTTTCTACATGAAAAAAATAGTTGGTCAATGTAGTGAAACAATGGAGTCCCAGTGACAACAACAAAGAAAGAGAAAAAGAGAAGTGGGATATAGAATGACATGGAGCAGCCCAGAAACCAATTATATTCTAGAATGTCAAGCTGAAACATTCACAAGCTCACTGAGCTAACGTTCATTGTTTAACAGATGTTTAACAGTAAACTGAGATCTATGAGAAAGGGTGAGAAGCCAGGTAACACACAAGAAGGAAAGAGCAGAGCTGATATAGAAGTCAGGTCTCTTAATTTAATATATTGTGCTATTTCATTTTCATTACAATTGTTTTTCAAGATTTCATGTATTTATTAATGAGAAAGGTAGGGAGAGAGAGAGAGAGACAGCCAGATATCACTCTGGTACATGTGCTGCTGGGGATTGAACAACTCAGGATCTCATGCTTGAGAATCCAACGCCTTATCCACTGTGCCACCTCCCAGACCACTTTACAACTTTGCTTAATGATGATATAAAGCATTTAAATTAAGCTTATATCCAATGTAAACTGTACAATGTCATGGTATGGAAGTGGCAATTTGGGTGAAAAGGGTAGGGTGTGATAAATGAAGTGCAAATGATAAAAACCAAAGAAGTAAAGGACAACTTATACCAGCAATTAAAAAGCATCTCATATTTTACTTCAGAAACTGATAATACAGTAATATGTTTAATCACTATAATACATGAGCTAATGAGTCTTTCAGAAACCTACTCTGCAGGTCTCTGATAAGCTAATTTTTACCCAAAAGGTGATAATGGAACAAAGAATCTCATGTGGCTTCCCTAAAACTTTATTTAGAAGGGTGTGATATTTTGTAGGCAAACTCTTATTTTGAGTGATTGTGTTTTCCTTAGTGTGATTGAGAGAATTTGAAGTATTTTTAGTGAGTGTTTTGACAAGATATACTTAGCAATTTGTAAATAATAGAAAACTTGCTGGCTGCTTAGCCTACTGAAAATATATTTCCCTCAGAGGCATTTTAAAGGAACATAATAGAGATGACATTGAAAAAGAAAAGTAATTCTTCTGTGGGTATTCATGTTCCATTTTAGTTGCTTGTTTTTGTCTTCTAAGTAGGTAGGTTATCCTTGTCATGTTTGCTACTTAATTTTTCAAAAACTTTATATTTTGTGGTCTGAAGTTGCCAAATGTCCACCATTTTCAAATAAATTAATGAATGAAAAAAAGTAGGAGGAAATGGAGGAAGGACAGAGAAAGGATGAAAGGGAAAAGAGGGGTTCCAGCCATAGAGCAGTGGGTTTAATGCATCTGACGCAAACACAAACATGAGCGGAAGGATCCCAGTTCCAGGCCCTCCGCTCCCCATCTGCAGAGGAGTCGCTTCACAGGCGGTGAAGCAGGTCTGCAGGTGTCTGTCTTTCTCACCCTCTCTCTGTCTTCCTCTCCTTTCTCCATTTCTCTCTGTCCTAGCCAACAACATCAATAACGATAATAATAACCACAACAATGGTAAAACAACCAGGGTAACAAAAGGTAAAGAATGGGGAGTTGGGAGGTAGCGCAGCAGGTTAAGCGCACGTGGCGCAAAGCGCAAGGACCAGTGTAAGAATCCCAGTTCAAGCCCTCGGCTCCCCACCTGCAGGGGAGTCGCTTCACAAGTGGTGAAGCAGGTCTGCAGGTGTCTCTCTTTCTCGCCTCCTCTCTGTCTTACCCTCCTCTCTCCATTTCTCTCTGTCTTATCCGAGAACGAACACAGACAACAATAATAACTACAACAATCAAACAACAAGGGAAGCCAAAAGGGAATAAATAAATATTTTTTTAAAGAGGGGGAATGGCTTCCAGGAGCAGTGGATTCGAGGTGCAGGCATCGAGCCCTGGCAATAACCCTGGAGGCAGTAAAAGGGGGGGGGGGTATGGGGTGGGATCTAGCTTCCAACAAGTAAAGGAATAACTGCAGGAACTCAGTTATTTACATCCAGTGATGCTAATGGTGAGATGAATTTTAGGACTAGGGTACATTTCAATTCCTGATGAAATTCCAGGTTTATATAATAATATTTGTTTCTTTAAAGGTCTGCTTGGGGTAGGATTGGAACAAAGGTGATATGCAGGAATTGACTGAAGAGAGTTAGAAAACCTCATTGATCTGACCTGGGATCCATGTCTATTCATACTTAGAACAGGAACCTGTGCAACCTCTGCATCCCCACCAGTCTGAACTCTCATTCCATGGTCATAGCAAGGAACATTCTAAGCTGCATTCATTTCAGTACCACTCTTCCTCGAGTGGCCGAGTAGGCTGACCCAGCCTCCTGTCAGAGAATGGGGCAATCTCTACCATTGCTGCTCTACAGTGAGGACCAGGTTCTGAGGAGAGGGATACATTAGAGGTCTAGATCCATCATATTTGTGTGGGAATCCAAGGATGCCCTGACTAGGGCCCCAGATGATGAGGTGGTGATACTGACCAAAAAGGCCATAATTAAAATATGTCTGTCTCTTGCTTTTAGTTAGCTTTTGTAGTTCTTTCTTTATCTGATGAGGCTAGACTTTCTCCCAGTTGTTAAATTATTCAGTGTAATTTGTTGTATCCAAACTGGTTTTGGGCTTATACGATCTGGCCTCAAACTGTTAACTATTAGGCTCAGGCAAAAATTACTAAAGTCATGGTTCCATTGAAACATACTTAAAATAGACTTAACATCTTCACACATGAAGACCCCTAATTTCATCTGCTCTATTTCTCCCTTTGCGTCCCTGTTTAAATAATCTGTCCTGCTTTATATCTTGTCACTTTTCTTTTTTTAATTTTTATTTATTTCCCCTTTTGTTGCCCTTGTTATAATATTGTTGTAGTTATTACTGTTGTTGTTATTGATGTCATCATTGTTGGAAAGGACAGAGAGAAATGGAAAGAGGAGGGGAAGACAGAGAGGGGCAGAGAAAGACACCTGCAGACCTGATTCACCACCTGTGAAGTGACTCCCCTGTAGGTGGGGAGCCAGGGGCTCGAACCAAGATCCTTATGCAGTCCTTGCACTTCGAGTCACGTGCGCATCTTTATAGACACTTCTATAACACCATCCTTACTCCCCTGAGCAGAATATCTCACCAATGTATCCTAAAGTCTCACCTCTCCTGTTTCTTTCCTTAGTAGGAAAGATAGAAACAGGATGGGGATATGGATCAATATTTCAATGTACATGTTCAATGGAGAAGCAGTTACAGAAGCCAGATCTTCCTTCTGCACTTCATAAAGAATTTTGGTCTATACCCCCAAAGGAATAAAGAACAGGGAAGCTTCCAATGGAGGTGATGAGACACAAAATCTGGTGGTGGAAATTGTATGGAATTATACCGCTGTTACCTTACAATCTTGCTAGTAGCTATTAAATCACTAATAAAAATTTAAAAAGAATTTCCTTGGACCAAAAATAACTCTCAGGAAAAAAAGGGTGCAGCCTGAACCTTTAACAGCATGTCTGTGGATACCTGGAAATGAATTTACCAAATCCCAATAAAGTATTCTAGGCTACTCCAACAGCCAGACTCAGACTCATAGACTAATCTATTTATTTAGGTTTATTTTATTTTATTTTATTTTATTTAGGTTTATTTTGGTTTAGTCATGAAGAAAAGTAGTGTCAATCTCCATGCAACTGAATCATTGTGTCAAGTGTTTCATGGGGGCAAAATTTGTATCAGTGGCTGAAGGAAACCGGTGAAGTCCAGCCATTGAAGAGGGGAGAATACACCAGGCCTAAAATATGTAAGAAACTTTGTCAAGGCTGCTGGATTCAGAGAAAGGAGATAGCCCCACCTGGGGCTTGATGTTTTCTGGATTAATCCAAGAAAGCTCCAAGTCATCAGCTTCAATAAGACCTGCATGTTCTACCAGTCCTGAGCTAATTTTATAATTTTTTTGTCTAAGTCAAATGTGAAGAAAAGAATTAAGGAAAACAGGAAGAGATCCTGTGATACCAGAGTTTCCCTTGCTGTAGCCATCTCATTTGGCTATGGAACTCAAATAGGAGTGGCCACACTAGCCCGTGAGTTATCATCCTATTCTATTTCCTTAGTCAGGAGTTCTATAAATATAACTTCCCACAGCTAGCAAGTACCTCAATGAATGTGCTGAGTCTCCTATTTCACCCTTAGTTAATTTTTTCATTTTTAAAATGTATTTATTTTTATTTTTATATTTATTTATTTTCTATAAATATAACTATAAATAAGTTATATAAATATAACTTCTATAAAATATAACTATAAATATAACTGCCTATAAATATAAGTTCTATAAATATAAAGTTCTATAAATATAACTATATTCTATAAATATAACTGCCCACAGCTAGCAAGTATCTCATTGAATGTGCTGAGTCTCCTATTTCCCTTAGTTATTTTTTTCATTTTTAAAATTTATTTATTTTTATTTTTATATTTATTTATTTTCCTTTTTGTTGCCATTGTTTTTTATTGTTGTTGTAGAGAGAAATGGAGAGACAGAAAGGGGGAGAGAAAGAGAGACACCTGCAGACCTGCTTAACCACCTGGGAAGCGACTCCCCTGCAGGTGAGGAGAGGGGGCTCGAATCCCCTCAGTTTTTACTTATGTTATTTTTACATATTTTGACCCCTATATTGGAGTGACAATTAGAATTTCTACAAAGAACAAATATCTTTAAATGGATGAATTATCTTTTTTACTGAAACAGGCATAAAAACATAACACTAAAAATATTTTTCACTATGAACATGCTGGTCAGAGGCTGGGATACAGGGGGTGCAGGAGGTCGCTTCGCAGGCGGTGAAGCAGGTCTGCAGGTGTCTGTCTCTCCTCCTCTCTGTCTTCCCCATCTCCATTTATCTCTGTCCTATCCAACAACAACAACAGCTATGACAACAATAACAACTACAACAAGCACAACAATAAGGGCAACAAAATGGGAAAAATAACCTCCAGGAGCAGTAGATTCCTAGTGCAGGCACCGAGCCCCAGCAATAACCCTGGAGGCAAAAAAATTAATTAATTAATTAATTAAATTTAAAAAAGAGGCTGGGATACAAGTTTTATTCCTTCCATTATTTCTAAAGGAAAAACTTAATATTTGATTAATTTAGTTGATTTACCTGTTGTGACAGACAGCATAGTCAACACAGACTGCCTTTTAAACTCCAGCATTTATGACAATAACCACTTGAGCTATAGGCTTTATATCTAAAATGACCACTGAATTAGTTAACTGAAAAAACAGCACTTGTGTGCCTCCAATTTGTATATTTTTCAGAAGAAGTTTAAATTCTCAGATCATCTGCAAAAGTTAGAATGTCTGTCCTTGGTCCTTCAGCTGATTGCTATGGAATTATCTCAGTGATACATTTGTTGAACTGGAGTGGGTGTGGGCAAGGAAGTAGAGAGAAGGGATGATTTTTTTTTTTTTTTAAGGGATGATGAGCAGGTTAGTAGGACTCGTGGAATGCTTCCTCAATAGAACATTCCCAGAAGCTTTTCCTGCTCTCTGGTTTCAAATGGTTTAATTCGGAGTGCTAGTGGATCCTCTGTGAAATTGAGACAACTTACACAGCTACGTGTTATTGGCAGTGAAAGCCCTTGCGGAAGCCATTTTTAGTTTTGGAAGAAACCTGCTCTAAAAACAGCTCTTTCTCACCAACCCTTAGCAAGAGAGGATAGCAATTCTTCCATCTCAGCCACATAGATATTTTAAGTGATTTGCCCTTAAATGCTGAGATAATCCTGAGATTTTCCTAGTACCACAGCTGCCATTTAGTTACTTACCGTGCTGTGCTGAGGAAAGATAAGTGGTTTCACATTCAATTGATAATTGCAACCTCATTAGTAATTATAATTCTTTCTGCTATAGCTCTCTTCAATCCTAACTTGACAAATATATATATGCATATATGTATATTCATATTCTACACAAGACTCAAATATCATCTCCTCCAAAGTCTTCCCTGTATTAGCATTTTTGTTTCTGTATGCTTTTAGCATGATATGCATCAGCCCTGATAGTAGTTGTAATGGCGCTCAAGGAATAATTAAGTTTTTTAAGCACTTTGCTGCTGTAAGCACCATGCTTATCACTTGACAGCCATGATATCATGGAATTCTCACCAGAATTCTATGAGAAGTGTGATATTAGTACTCCTGTTTTCTAGGTGAAATTCCTAATTCCTATATCACTACTTAGCTAGTACCATGGGTCTTTATTTAGTACATTTCAGAATGTTTTTCATTAAGTTTAATGCAATGAAATCAAACATGAGCCTTGCATTCTATAAAAGAGGATCTATTTTAGAGAAGTTACAATAATACATTAAACTAAACTGTATGCCACTTTTAGACATAAGCTTCAGAGACATATCAGAGTACATTTCCTACGTTTTCTTTTTCAGTTTGGCTCCACTTAGACAAAGATTTAAAATACATGCTTTCCGAATATTTGTTCCTAAAGAATGTCTTTCTATATGAAAGTTTTCATTGTCCTATTTTCTGGAAAAAATGGTTAAGAAAAAACACTGGCAGTTATGTTTATAAAATTCAATTTGAAGCAACATTGTTTTTATATTGCTCATTGTATCTGAGCAACATTATTTATAAAATTATGCCTAAAGACATGTATATTTAATTTACATGATTTATGTAATTTGCAGATAATGATTGCATGTAGTGAATCTGAAATAAAATATTAGATGTGAAAGATAACTATTAATCTGTGTCCTCCTTGTCAACCTCCAACAAACTTTCATCCTGTGATGCTTTGTGAAATTTATGTTTAAGTTCTGGCCACTTGCTGGTATTCATATCCAATAAATAATCTTCTGAAGTCACTCATATTTATGTAACATAAAATTAGTCATTCTAATTCTGTGGCAAGGAGATTCAAGGTCAATGATAAGCCAGGCTATCTTGGTGGTATCTGAGAGCCATGAATGATGATCATTCCCTTCCTATAAGCTTCACTCTTTCAAATCTTTAATTACTCATAGTTGAAATGCAAGAGCATGTGGCTCAATAGAAAAGCAAAAGCAATTGCTGGAAATCATTCTTTGAATTGCTAGAAAAAAGGCTGATGTTTTTAACTATGCCAGAGATGTTGAATCCTGTCTCCTTTTTACTTGTTTACCTTCTGTTAGTGTGTTTCTACTCACCATTCTAACCACTTGTTCAATTATACCTGAGCTTTAAGTCACTTGGAATATTGGATTGTCTAATGTACATGTTCACATCCAAGAGAACATTCAGTTAAGATGTTTAGCTGAACGTGTTTTTTCAAATGAGTAGGGGTAAACACCAGAAAGAAATGTTAAGAAGCTATAAGGTATGGCTTAATGTATCTGGTATAGAATCTTTGATTCTTTTTTTGATGCTCTTTTTCTCTTTTTCTGGCATATCATAAGTAATCTTACTTCACTTCTCCCTTCAAAATTTACAAAGCAAATGAAAGGAAGAGAAGCAACTTAGGCATTAAAATGACTGATATCATACAGTCTATATTTAATCCTATTCTAGACACTACTGAAATTAACTGTATATATGATCTAGTAATAGTCTTTGTGATAAGTAATTGAGTAGAAATTCATAACAAGAATCATCTAAATTAAAATGATAAAACACTGTAAGCATGCTGTACAACAGAAATATCAGCTAATATCAATAATGGTGACAATGTCAGTATTTCAAAACACATTAGCAATGTCAGATAAATTTTACATTAATTTGAATTACTGCCAAATTGGCTGTATAATTTCTGAATGTTAATTTAATATAAATTAATGACAAACACATAAATAATAGTTTTAAAGAAATCTATCACAAGAGAACAAAAAACAACTTATTACACTCTTCTCTATTTTTACATGGGAGACAGCACTTAACCAAGTGCTGCAAAAAAACCAATCACAGGAACCAAGAATGTGCACGTAGATTAAAATTCACAGCTAGATCATTATGCAACTTGCTTTCAGATAGATATTAGGAAGATATTATCAGACATGATAACACATCATGAAAAACTGTATTTAACTAAATGTTATAAGGGTGAAGTAGCACATTTTTTTAAAATGTGGCTTATATAGTATACACTCTGCTGGGAGCCATAGTAGTAAACTAACATTTTCTGTTTCTCTGGTCTCAATGGCTTTGGTAGTTTAAAGAATTGCTACTAACACATGTTTAGTTTGAATATGTAGTCTGCTGTGAATTATGAATTATTAAATTCTTCCTTTTTTTTTCCTCAGAAAGTGAAACCAAAAGAAACCATCAATATTGTATTTTCCAAAGTTGTAATCCATGTGTAATCCCTATGGTAAATGTCATCAGTTGCTTAAGTTGGTAAAACCACAGGAAGCCACTACTCCTAAGGACTGTAATATAATAATAATCTACTTGATTGAATAAATGTATGTGAGAGGAAAATTCTGCTGGAGAGGGCAAAGTTAAAACAAACAAACAAACAAAAAGAAATGTGAAGCTATTTCAAAGCAGAAAATTATTTTCAGTTCCCATTCAGTTGAGAGGTTTTTTTTTTTATTGTATCACTTCTAACTTATTTTTTCACTGATGACTAAAAGATTACAATGACTTCATTTCCTCTGCAAATCATAGAGCTTTTTAAGGTAATTTACAATCACATAATGATCTCAAGGTATTTTAACCTCACTTTCATCCTCCCCGTTACCCTCATCACAAATTAAATGGGATTTTTAAGCTTTGCCCAAAATACATTTTATAGATATGCAATATATTTCTACCAGTTGTCTTGAGAATTAAGAATTTGAAAAGGTAAAGATTCCATTTAATACATACTGACTGAAGATCTTTTATATGCTTTGCACTATCTGAAGCACTAGGAGAATCAAATAGATCAAAGTCCTCCCTGAAGGACCTAATATTTTCTATTGAGAAGATTTGGAAAAATTAAGCCAGTATATGAGAAACTATATCGATATTTTCAGGTGTTGATAAATTACACTAATAAGGTCAAAATAAAGTAATAAAAAAAAGCAGTGCCAGGACAGTTGCAGGGTACTGCCAGTTTATATAGCATTAGGTTTATATAGCACCATTGATAAAAGTGACATTTGAGACATGAAGGAAATGAGAGAGAAAGATCATTCTGGGGCTACGCGGTGGTGCACCTGCTTGAGCACACATATAATGTGCAAGGAACCGAGTTCAAGCCCTGGTCCTTACCTGCAGGAGAAAAGCTTTATGAGTGGTGAAGCAGTGCTGCAGGTGTCTCTCTGTCTCTCTCCCTCTCTAGCTCCCCCATCCCTCTCGATTTCTGGTTCTCTCTATTCAATAAATTAAAGATAATTAAATTAAAAAAGAAAGATCATTGTACTACTCCTACCCTATGGTTTTGTTAATTTATCCTTTCTTAAATAAAAAATAAATTAAAAAAAAAGAAATAAGGGTTAACACATTCCAAGCAGATAAAATTATACAAAGGCCTGAGCTGAGAAATGGAATACATGGAAAGTTGGAAGAATGGAGAGAGGCATTCAACAGCAGATAAGTGGCTGAATAAGTTGTGGTATATACACATAATGGAATACTACTCAGCTAGTAAAAATGATGGTTTCACCTTCTTCACCTCATCTTGGATGGAACTTGAAGGGATCATGTTAAGTGAGATCAGTCAGAAGCATAAGGATGAATATGGGATGCTCTCACTCATAGGCAGAAGTTGAAAAACAAGATCAGAAGGGAAAACACTAAGCATAACTTGGACTGGAGTTGGTGTACTGCACTCTAGGTTGGGGATGGGGGGTTCAGGTCCTGGAACATGATGACAGAGGGTCCAGTGGGGGTTGTATTTTTATGTGGAAAACTGGGAAATGTTACACATATACAAACTATTTTATTTTATTGTCAACTGTAAACCATTAATCCCTCAATAAAGAAATTTAAAAAACGAAAATTGGAAATTTTATGCAAGTACAAACTATTGTATTTTACTGTTGACTCTAAACTATTAATGCCCCAATAAGGAAATTTTTTAAAATAAGGGCTTAAGAATCAGGATTTTGGTTTCAGACATGTTAAAAATGGTATAGGTGTGACTTAGAAAGGAAGCAAAGAAAAATGACTAAAGCAGTTCTAGCCCTCCGCTCCCCACCTGCAGGGGAGTCGCTTCATGAATGGTGAAGCAGGTCTGTAGGTGTCTATCTTACTCTCCCCCTGTCTGTTTTCCCCTCCTCTCTCCATTTCTCTCTGTCCTATTGATTTCTCTCTGTCCTATTGATTTCTCTCTGTCCTATTGATTTCTCTCTGTCCTATTATTGATGCTATTGGTGTCCTATCCACCAATAGCATCAATAATAATAATGACAACAACAATAAACAACAAGGGCAATAAAAGGGAAAAATAGCCTCCAGGAGCAGTGTATTTGTAGTGCAGGCACTAAGCCACAACGATTATCCTGGAGGCGAAAAAATTTTTAAAAATTTAAAAAAGAAAGAAAAATAAAGCCATGGGCCCTCTTGGAATATATCTAAAATAAACTGCCTAGTTTCTTCCCACACCAAGACCCTTAGCTCCATCTGCTATATTCTGACCTGTATGCTTCTCATTATTAAATGAATTATCCTGCTTTTATCTTACTAATTTTCAGCCACCAAGTTGCAGATGCCGCCATGATGTCATTCTGACTTCCCTGGGCAGATGGACTCACCAAATGTGTCCTGGAATCCCCAGAGTCCTCACCTCCCCAGAGCCCTACCTCACTAGGAAAAGATATAGATAGGCTTGAGGTATGGATCAATCTTCCAACATCCATGTTCAGCAGAGAAGCAATCACAGAAGCCAGAGCTCCCACCTTCTGCATCCCATGAGGAATTTTGGTCCACATCCCCAGAGGGATAAAGAACAGGGAAACTTCCAATGGAGGGATGATAGAGAACTCTGGTGGTGGGAAGCATATGGAATTGTATCTTATCCTACAATCTTGTTAATCATTATTAAGTCACTAATTTAAAAAAAAAAAAGAAAGAAAGCAGAGGCAGTATCATTGAAAAATTGGACAAATACATATGAATAGATAGTTAGAAATAGTAGCTAACCCATGTCTGTTACCTTGAGAAAACTACTCCAGTTTCCAATGGAGAGAATGGGGACACAGAACTCTAGTGGTGGAAACAGTGTGGAATTATACCACTGTTTTATCATAATTTTGTAAGTCAATATTAAGTCACAAATAAAATATATACAAATATGACATTTAAATGGAGATGTCAAGTAGTTAGGAAATTGAATAAAACTCAACTTTAAAGTTTCTGATTTTGCAACTTAAATAATCTTTTAACTGAGACTAACAATTAAAAATGTTAGACAAAGTAATTCAGGGAGAAAGTTTTAAAATGTGAAGTTCTGGGAGCCAAGCAGTGGTGCAGCAAGGACTGTTGGAAGGACTGTTGGAAGGATCCTGGTTCGAGCCCCCAGCTCCCCATCTGCAGGAGGATCACTTAACAAATCATGAAGCAGGTCTGCAGGTATCTTTCTCTCCCCCTCTGTCTTCCTTTCTATCTCTCAATTTCTCTCTGTTCTATCGAACAACAATAACAATAATACTAACAACAACAATGATAAAACAACAAGGGCAACAAAAAGGGAAAAAATATTACCTCCAGGAGCAATGGATTAGTAGTGCAGGCACTGAGCCCCAGCAATAACCCTGGAGACAAAAAAAAGTGAAGTTCTTATTTTTTTTATAAAATTATTTTCTATTTATTTATTATTGGATAGAAACAGACAGAAATTGAGAGAAGTGGGGGATATAGATAGGGAAATAGACACAGAGAGAGACACCTGCAGCCCTGCTTCACCACTCGTGAACTTTACCCCTGCAGGTGGGAGAAAATGAAGTTCTTAAGAAATGAAACCTGAGATATTCCTAAGTTATACTTAATATTTTTTTTATTTACTTATTGGATACAGACAGCCAGAAATAAAGAGGGAAGGGAGTGGTAGAGAGGGAGAGAGATAGAGTGACACCTGTAACACTGCTTCACCACTCGCAAAGCCTTCCCCCTGCAGGTGGGGACCAGGAGCTTGATCCCAGGTCCGTGCACATTGCAACACATCTCTCAACCAGGTTTGCCACCACCCGGCCCCTATTTCTAAATTTAGACACTTTAAGGGAAAAGGGAATTGAGTTAGGGTCATTAGCAAGGTAATGAGAACCCTTGTAGAATCTTGGGAGGTAAATGGACAAAATATTTCAAGAATTGCAAATATAGTATCATTAATTAGTATGGTCCATATAACAACTGGAAGATTTCTATTGATATAAATATGAATGGAGTAGTGAAGATGAAAATAAAATTTCAATGGGTTCAAAAGAGAATGTGTACAGAGAAATTGCAGGCAGTAGCTATGGTTAATAATTCAAAGATTTCTCTTATATGGAAAAAGAAGAAACGTTAGATGTAAAACTGTGGTAAAAATAGAAGAGTCTAAAGACAGCAAAATAATGAATTTGATAGGAGGGCTGGGTAGTGGCACACCAGATTAAGCACACATAGTATTGTGTACAAGGACCAGAGTTTGAGTCCCTGCTCCCCACTTGCAGGGGGTGGGTCGCTTCACAAGCAGTGAAGCAGGTCTGCAGGTGTCTCTCTTTCTCCTTCACTCTCAATTTCTTTCTATCCTATCAAAAGAAAAAAAAAAGAATTTGGTGAAAAGTCATAAGACTTTTCTAGTCAGAACATATCTAGGGGGAGTCGGGCTGTAGCACAGCGGGTTAAGCGCAGGTGGTGCAAAGCACAAGGACCGGCATAAGGATCCCGGTTCGAGCCCCCGGCTCCCCACCTGCAGGGGAGTCGCTTCACAGGCGGTGAATCAGGTCTGCAGGTGTCTATCTTTCTCTCCTCCTCTCTGTCTTCCCCTCCTCTCTCCATTTCTCTGTCCTATCCAACAATGACAACAACAATAATAATAACTACAACAATAAAAAACAACAAGGGCAACAAAAGGGAATAAATAATAAAATAAATATTTTAAAAAAGAGAAAAAAAAGAACATATCTAGAGCATAGAAATGTGTTAGCAATAGGACTGAGAGGGTGTTTCCTGAGGGTATGAACTAGAGTGAAAATGAAATAACTACCAGAAAGTTAGGTGAGGTAAAATTATGGAAATTATTTCATTTTCACTGGAGAGTTTAGAATTTAAGTGATCTAATATTTTGAAAAGAATTTTCAATAACTAGGTAGTTTAATGGTAACTCAGACAGAATTTCATATTGGAAAATACATTTGAGGACTGAACAAAATGAATGGAGATAATTATAAAATAATTTCAGTTTTGAAGAAGAGGAATGGATGCTTCAGTTCGGAGGTAAAAATAGGACAGATTTGAGAAACATTTCAAAAATAGATAGCAAGAGACAAAGGGAAAGGAATTTGATGACAATATCAAGGAGTTTAGGAAAACTGGTGATGCTTTTAAGATGGGTAACAGAAAAAGAAAATGTTGTTGGGGGGACATAGAATTCTATTTCACACTAGGTTTTCTGGTTTAATGCTGATCTAAATCAATCCTACATATAGCAATTGTAAAAGTCTCAAATATGAGGAAGGGAGGGAATAAAGAATTTAGAGAAGAGATTACATTGGAATAAAGCCCAGCATGATTAAAAAGTTGAACTTGAAGAAATCACTTCTTGGAAGAAGAAGCCTAAACTTGGCAAATCTCCCTGTTGTTAATTGTTTCACCTTCCTAAAACCAGGGCTTCTTTGTTCTGGGCACAAAGCAACTGCTTTCAAAATCTTGACAGCAGATCCATATATCACAGAGCTGATTTATTAAGTACCGACCACTGAACATATATTCTCCAACACATAATACAGACAAAAAAATAATTTGAAGTCTATCATAACCCCTTCCTCTCCCATTTTTAAAAATGAGTAAGTGCTAATGTCTCAATGTCAATTTTTATTCTTCTTAACATAGTTTCTCCAGGATTAAGATATTTTGTGATCCTAAATTTATCTATCTTGGTTTAATATTCTCTCATGTTTTTCAAACACAGATCATCTTTGATCTTTAACTTACTAGCGTAGATACAAAAGCAGAATAGCCATCAGTTGATCCATTTGAAGGGGTTATTTACAACATAAGGTATATATGAAGGTTGGAAAACTCTGCACCCAAAGATATGAAGTTCTCAAGACATAATACATTTTTGAAATGGGAATTTCAAGACACTGTCATTTGTTGATTACTGGGTTTCTATACTGCAGTATCCAAAGGGTTTATTTATGTTAAAGTTCTTTGCACAATACTTTCTTTATCTTCCTTCATATGTTTATGATACCACTTTGTGAATGGAGTTATCACTGTGAGTCACATTGATGCCTAGCTATCTTGGAAGAAGTGAAAACTTGCATAGATTCACCAAAGATGCACTTTTCCAACTTTTGCTAGATGAGGAACATCACATGTCTGCATGAAATAGACAATGTACATTTGGGCTCAAGGGAATAAACCTTTATTATGAGAAAAAAGAAACACTGCTTTTTTATTGAGAAAGGTTGTTATTGGCTTGAGGCAGCATTACACACTGGTGTATGGGTTCTAATATGCCATTTGTCTTTCCAACATCTATTGCCATTTAAAATGTCACCAGTTTTTCCCAGTGGTGAGGTAAAACCATGGGAACGGCATTCAAACCACTTCTCAGAGTACCATCCAATTTTAACAAATTCATAATTAAAACCCAGCCAAATCTTCCCTTGTACTGCCAAAGTCCTTCCTGTGCATTTCCCAATTAAATATCCTTTCTGTGAGAAAGCAGATTTCTAGAGGTGCCAAAACTGAATCACTAATGTCTTTATAACAATGAGACCTTTCTGTTTTCTTTTCAAATGCCCTAATCTCATTGGCTTTCACAAATATTTAGGGAGATAATACACCCACTAATGTATTTGATAGATACTTATTTGTAAACCTAGTACATCCCCAAAATTGTTCTAGACTTTGAGGATGTATCAAAAAACTTTGTAGTCACAGTAGTGTCATCTTAACTGAGGCAACAAACCACAGTAAATAAATAGATATAACAATAAAATGTTAGCTCTATAGATGGATGATATAAAGAAAAATGAGGTAAAGGAAGAAAAGAGAAATTAACCAGGCTTTGCCTAGAATATACCAAAAAAAAAAGACTTTACAACTAAATGGGAGATTTCTAGGAAGAGGAGAATAAATACACAAACCAGAGGCAGATTCCCCTTGAAAGCAACAAAGCTGGAGCTCTAGATTACCTCAGACTTCTACTAAGACCTTGGCAAGAGACCTATTGATAGGTTCACATGGTCATAGATATTTGTGAAATGCCAACAGTGAGCAATTTCAACCACATTTGGTTATGATTTCTGTTTATTTCCGTTCTCTTTTCTACTTCAATCATGCTTCCCTCCTTCTAGTCAGGGAGGAAAATAACAGCAGTGACATTGTTGGGATCACAAGAAAATTCACTTGGTTTGCTTTTAGAGAGTTTATAAGATTTGCAGTCACAACCTACTTAAACTCTAGCTAGCTTCCCAGTATAGCAATCCAAGTGTAATCCTACAACCATTTTGCTAACGCACAGCATGCTACATAATAGAAAGTGTTGTTTATTCAAATTTGCAAATTTCTTGTTCTAATTATTCATTTTTATCACTTTACCTAAAAAAAAACCTCCAAATTGTAAACATATTAGGCTCACAGCACCTATTAAGCTCTGACGAAGCAGTTGGTACATTCAGTGCCTGCATGAGCAGAGGTCCATCATGTTTGGATAAAATAAGCACAATGGGAGATGATGGGATATTAACTTGGGTAATTGAACAGGGAAAGAATTTTTAGGATCTGAATATATAGTATAAGATACACTCTTAGGTTGTGGTGTCAAAGGAACCCTCCTGCACTGCTGATGGGAATGTCAATTGGTCCAACCTCTGTGGAGAACAGTCTGGAGAACTCTCAGAAGGCTAGAAATGGACCTACCCTATGATCCTGCAATTACTTTCCTGGGGATATATCCTAAGGAACCCAACGCATCCATCCAAAAAGAACATATGTACACATATGTTCTTGGCAGCACAATTTGTAATAGCCAAAACCTGGAAGCAACCCAGGTGTCCAACAGCAGATGAGTGGCTGAGCAAGTTGTGGTATACATACACAGTGGACTACTACTCAGCTGTAAAAATGGTGACTTCACCGTTTTCAGCCCATCTTGGATGGACTGAAAAATTCATGTTAAGTGAAATAAGTCAGAAACAGAAGGATGAATATGGCATGATATCACTCTCAGGCAGAAGTGTGGAGAGCCATGTGCCGCGCCCCAAGATGGCGCCAGCCTCCTCTACCCTCCAGACCACAGGGAGAAGTAAACAACTCCATAAATGGTCTGAGACTGAGAGTGCGCTTGCTTCCACGATCGTGTGCCTATGAGCAGCTGCCACGTGTGCCCTTGGGATTGGCTGACCCATGAGTATATAAGTTGGAGGTTAGGTTATAGCAGGGCTTTTTGCTGTTCAAGGTTCCCGAATAAACTGCTTGAAGAAGAACTCGGCATTGCGTGATCCTTGCAGGCAAGGGTGGACGCGACAAGTGGTGGCCCGTACGGGGACATGATCCGAAACGGGGTTCAGAACTTCGGCAGTCGGGGCAGTGCACTGGTAAGTTCCCAGGGTAAAGTGGGACAATAAGGCCCACGGTGAGGCGGCTAGCAGGGCTCGTCTCTGTAGATAAAGGACGAGCGGGAGAACGTTCGTGGGTTTAGCGAACGGAAAGTAAAAGTCCCCCCAGGTAGCAAACGGGGAGTACAAAGTGGGCTAGCAGCCACATAATTTTTGGAAGGAAGTTATCATGGGGACTTCCCAGTCCCATCCAATTTTTTTGGCAATGCAGGAGCTACTTCTATCCAAGAAATTAAAAATCAAGAAGTCCACACTTGAAAGATTCTTGAGTGAGTGTGACATAGTCGCCCCCTGGTTCGCAGCCTCAGGGAGCTTGACTGTCTCTTGCTGGGAGAAGTTAGGAAAGGACCTAGACTTTGCTTGGGAGCAGGATGACCTGAAAGCAGGAGTAAGGCCCGTATGGAAATTAGTGCGCAGTTGCCTTGAGGATCAGAAGTGCTGCCAGGCCGTTGAAAAGGGGCAGAACGCCTTGGAAATGCTACAGGAGGAATGCTCTGAGAAAGCGGAAAGTAAGAAAGGAGGAGAGAAAGGGAAATCTTTATACCCTGATCTAGAGGAGCTGGAAACACTCCCCTCCTCCTCGGAATCAGAGGAGGAGTAGGGGGAGGACATGCAGGCCTTAGTGGAGAGACTGGAAGAGGCTACTTTAAGAGAAAGAAGGAAAAGGAAAGAGAGGGATAAGGCACCAAAAAAAACTGGAGGACGGAGAACTGGGAGGGGGCTATGCCTCAGCCTTGCCCTCAGCTCCGCCCCCTTATCCGGAGGGCTTGACAACCCTTGGGGACTGGAGGGCCAAGCCGTTCCTTTTGCCCGGGGCCATGGGCCTGGGTTAGGACGGAGATGCAACTTGTCTATCTGGTGTTTCAAGATCTCCAAGGGAACCGGTATGAGGAGTCCTTGGATTTCAAAGTAGTTAAGTCCCTGGCAGAATCTGTGAAGGCTTATGGGGCTAGTGCATCCTTCACTCTTGCTCAAGTGGAATCTCTCAATAGGCTTTGCATGACACCGGCTGATTGGCAAGGCTTAGTTCGTGATTGTCTCAGCCCAGGACAATATCTAGATTGGAGAGCATTCTGGATTGATTTTGCAACCGAGCAAGCGGCGGTTAATGCACACGCGGGTCAACCTGCCTGGGACCGAGACATGCTCCTAGGACTAGGGAGGTTTGTAGGCCAGCAGACTGGGTACCCTCCACAAGTATATGAGCAGGTGAATCTCTGCGCCATAAGAGCATGGAAGGCCCTTCCAAATAGGGGACAAGTTAGCAGCAACTTAACAAAAATTCTGCAGGGACCCACGGAGCCTTTTTCAGATTTTGTGGCCCGCATAGTTGAGGCGGCGGGCAGAATCTTTGGGGACCCAGACACAGCTATGCCTCTTATTAAACAGCTGGTATATGAGCAGTGTACCAAAGAATGCAGAGCGGCTATCACACCACATAAGGGCAGAGGAATTGAGTGGTGGTTGAAAGTTTGCAGAGAGATTGGAGGCCCTTTGACTAATGCGGGACTTGCCACTGCGGTTGTCCAACTTGCAGGAAGGAAAAGCAGTAACACTGGGGCTTGTTTCAAATGTGGCAAGATGGGACATATTAAGAAGCAGTGCCCTGAGAAAGGCAGAACAGGAGGAAGTGCTAGAATGAGACAGCCCGGCCTCTGCCCTAGATGTAAAAAGGGGAACCATTGGGCTAATGAATGCCGCTCCGTTAAGGACATTAACGGACAACCCCTGAGTCAGGGATATGGAGGAGCCTGTCCAAAAAACGGCCAGAGGGGCCCCCATCCCCAGGGCCCACAAATATATGGGGCAGTAGAGAGTCGGGACAGGGAGATCAGTCAGGAAAGGTGGCCCAGCTTTCACCCTCCGGGGAACCACGGAGAGCCACTGCGGGCTCAGCAGGATTGGACCTCTGTTCCACCTCCCGACTCATCTTAACTCCTCAGATGGGGGTCCAGCTTGTAACAACCGACTTTATAGGACCCCTCGAGCCAGGCACAGTAGGCTTACTTTTGGGCAGATCCTCTTCAGCATTGTGAGGACTTCTTATTCACCCTGGGGTTATAGACTCCGACTTCACCGGGGTTGTTAAGATTATGGTGTCCTCCCCCCGGGGAATTGTAGCCATTTCCCCGAGAGACAAGATCGCCCAATTGCTTATCTTACCCAGCCTACATGATCGCTTCGCGGCTAAGACAGTTTAACCCGGGGGGGGGGGGGGGGTCGAGGTTTTGGCTCCTCCGGCACAGACTTGACATTCCTATCTCTGGATTTAGAACAAAGACCATTGATGGTATTAGAGGTTGAAGGAAAAAACATTCAGGGGCTTCTTGATACTGGGGCTGACAGAAGTATTGTGGCCGCCAAAGACTGGCCAACAGGATGGTCTGTGCAAACTTCCTCTCAAACCCTGCAAGGCCTGGGTTATGCAAGGACTCCAGACATGAGTGCTAGACAGCTAAAATGGAAAGATCAGGAAGGCCATTGTGGCTTGATGCAGCCGTATGTTTTGGAGCTACCCATCTCGTTATGGGGGAGGGACTTGCTTAACGAGATGGATTTTAAATTAAGTAATGAATACTCCATGGCAGCTCAAACTCAGATGAAAAGAATGGGTTGTGTCCCTGGCTTTGGCCTGGGGAAGCACCTACAGGGACGCAAGTCCCCTGTTTCGGCTCGACCGCACTCAGGAAGATCAGGTCTGGGTTTTTCCTAGGGGCCACTGCGGACACAGGTATTCCCATCTCTTGGAAAACAGAGGATCCAGTGTGGGTTCCTCAGTGGCCTCTTTCCTCTGAAAAATTAGCCGCGACCAGAGAGCTGGTTGCGGGGCAACTTGCCTTGAAACATATCAAACCATCTGTGTCACCCTGGAATACTCCTATATTTGTGATTAAGAAAAGTCAGGAAAATAGAGACTGTTACATGATCTGCAAGCAATCAACCGCCAAATGCAGATCATGGGGCCAGTACAGCGGGGGCTTCCATTGCTAACGGCCCTGCCTGAGAGATGGCCCATAATAGTCATAGATATCAAGGATTGTTTTTTCTCTATCCCATTAAGTGAGAGGGACACGGAAAGATTCGCCTTTACCGTACCATCCTGCAATCATGAAGAACCCGACCAGAGATTCGAATGGGTTGTGCTGCCCCAGGGTATGGCGAATAGTCCAACCATGTGCCAGCTGTTTGTTAGTGAGACGATTGCTCCCCTCAGGAAGAAATATCCTACCTTAAAATGTATTCATTATATGGATGATATTCTACTTGCTGAAAAAACTGAAACCTTACTTGATCAAGCATATGAGGAATTAGTTCAGATTTTAAGAGGAAAAGGGCTGTATATTGCCCCTGAAAAGGTGCAGAGAGGTGAGGTGGTAAACTACTTAGGAGCATGCATTAAACCTATGGAGGTAGTGCCCCAGAAGCTGGAATTGAGGAAGGATGGCTTACGTACTCTGAATGACTTTCAAAAATTGTTAGGGAATATTAATTGGGTGAGGAGTTACTTGAAGCTTCCAAATCATGAGCTGAAACCCCTGTATGATGTCTTGATAGGGGATTCCGCCCTGAACTCCCCAAGAGTATAGACGCCAGAGGCTAGGCTGGTCCTAGAGAAGGTAGAAAGATCCCTTCAGGGAGCCTTCTTGAAACGGGATGCCAACAAGCCCCTGACTTTATGCATTTTAGCTACCTTGTCACAGCCCACGGGGCTGCTGTGGCAAGAGGGTCCATTGCTTTGGATTCATTCAAGAATTTCTTCTGCTAAATCCATACAATATTATCCTTCAGCAGTAGCAGATCTGGCCCTGACTGGGATTCATCAATGTATACAGTTTTTTGGCATCTTACCAACCACATTAGTGGTCCCTTATTCTAGCTACCAGGTACAGACCCTGTGTGGAGCTTTGGATGAGTGGGCCGTCTTGAGATGCGGCTATCCCGGAGAAATTGATAATCACTATCCCAAACATCCTCTCGTGAGCTTCTTTAAGGAGCACCCCGTGATTTTCCCTAAGATTACTGCAGTGAGGCCTCTGTCTTCAGCGCCTAACATTTTCACAGATGGCTCTAAGACAGGATGTGGAGCTTACGTAATAGAACACCAAGAACCAGTTAGGTGTCATTTCCAACCAGGCTCTCCTCAAATAGTGGAGTTGCAAATTGTGATTGAAGTTTTTAAGAGATGCCATTTTCCCTTTAATTTGATATCTGACTCTGCTTATGTGGTTAATGCAGTCAAGGTTCTAGAGGCCGCTGGACCTATAAAAAGATCCAGCATGGTGTGTGCGCTGTTAAAAGAACTACAAGATCTGATTTGACACCGCACACAGCGCTTTTATATTCAACACATTTGAGCACACACTGGATTGCCTGGCCCCCTGAGCGAGGGTAATAACATTGTAGATAAATTGGCAAGACAGGATGTCCTCTTGATGGCTCCAGCAATGGAACGGGCCAGACGTTTTCATGAACTTTTTCATGTAAATGCTAAAACCCTACAGAAAAAATTTAATTTGCCCCGTGCTGACGCTCGTCAGGTGGTTCTGGGTTGCCCTCAGTGTGTGACTTTCCAGCATCCACCAAGCGTTGGAATTAACCCTCGGGGCTTACGCCCTGGCGTCCTATGGCAAATGGATGTCACGCACTTTTCTGAATTTGGCATGCTTAAGTATCTACATGTCTCTGTAGACACCTGCTCTGGTGTTATCATGGCCACCCTATTGAGTGGCGAAAAGGCTCGCAATGTGATCACCCATTGCCTAGAGGCATGGGCTGCATGGGGTATGCCTCAAATTTTGAAAACAGACAATGGCCCTGCCTACACTGCTTGGTCTTTTGTCTCCTTCTGCCAGCAAATGGGAGTCCGCTTAACCCATGGCCTGCCCTATAATCCTCAGGGTCAAGGCATTGTGGAACGTGCTCATCGCACCCTCAAGGAATGTCTGTTAAAACAAAAAGGGGGAATAGGCCACGGCCACACCCCTAAGGAAAGACTATCCCTAGCCTTATTTACACTTAATTTTTTAAATTTGGATATTAATGGCCACTCTGCGGCAGAAAGACATCATATGCCCCATGGCCCACAGAGAGGCATGGTAAAATGGAAGGACATATTAACAGGCACATGGCATGGGCCTGATCCCGTGCTGACATGGGCACGAGGCTCTGTTTGTGTTTTTCCACAGGACAAACCAGATCTGGTGTGGGTACCCGAACGACTGGTGAGAAAGGTCCAAGATGCCCCACCACCAAAGAATACACCAGATGCTCCTGATGACTGCGGTGGTGATGCCGGTGATGACGGAGCCTCGCTGGGGAATCCTGTCCGTGTTTCCAAGGCTGATGCTGATACGGCATGATGCCGGGCTCTTAGGAAACTGGTCTGGGAGTTTCGATACCCTGATGCGACAACTGCGAAGCGCCATCATGGCAGTCAACTCAACGCGGGTGGATGCTTCCATGGCGGCGGGGTTGACCTCCTGGATCAATCAAGCAATGGACAGTTTGAAAGAGTGGGTGGGCTTGGGATGCTTAACTGCACTCTTGGTTCTCGCCTCCCTGATGGGCCTGTGGTGTATTTGCAAAATTAGGATCACGCAGAGGCGTGAAGTCGCGCTGATTGCACAGGCCTTCACAGCAATCGAGGATGGCCACTCCCCCCAGGCTTGGCTGGCGGCCTTAAAAGCCTGATATGAAACGCTCAGGGTGTGAGGTAAAGCACTGCACTTGAGGGCGTAATGCCGTCTCAAGGAGTGCACGTCCAATGCATGCAGGTTGTGCTGCTCCCCAACCCCATAATTTCCTTATCTCCTGCCCCAGAACAAAACGGCATGGGATGGGTCTAGCACTGGTGAAGCTTGATTGCTTAGGCGAGGACTATGACAATATCCCCTCCTTTCTGGGATTGGACCTCTACACTCACCTGCTGCGTTGTTAAAACAAAAAGGGGGAACTGTGGAGAGCCATGTGCCGTGCCCCAAGATGGCGCCAGCCTCCTCTACCCTCCAGACCACAGGGAGAAGTAAACAACTCCATAAATGGTCTGAGACTGAGAGTGCGCTTGCTTCCACGATCGTGTGCCTATGAGCAGCTGCCACGTGTGCCCTTGGGATCTGCTGACCCATGAGTATATAAGTTGGAGGTTAGGTTATAGCGGGGCTTTTTGCTGTTCAAGGTTCCCGAATAAACTGCTTGAAGAAGAACTCGGCGTTGCATGATCCTTGCAGGCAAGGGTGGATGCGACACAGAAGTTGAAAAACAAAATCAGAAGAGAAAACATAAGTAGAACCTGAAATATAATTGTCATGTTGCACCAAAGTAAAAGACTCTGGGGTGGGTAGGGGGGAGAATACAGGTCCAAAAAGGATGACAGAAGACCTAGTGGAGGTTGTATATAAAACTGAGAAATGTTATGCATGTACAAACTATGGTATTTACTGTTGAATGTAAAACAATATCCCAATAAAATTATATATATATATGTATTTATATATATATTAGTATAAGATACTCTCTTAAGAAAGTGAGGAAACCACTGGAGAGTTTTTAGAGAAGTTACATAATCCAAGTGATATTTTAGCAATAGCCCTCTAGGATCTCAATGGAGGATGCATTTGATGGCAAGACTCCAAGCCAGAAGATCAAATAGAAATCTACTGCAGGGGAGTCAGGATGTAGTGCAGTGGTTAAGCACAGGTGGCGCAAAGCGCAAGAACCGGAGTAAGGATCCCAGTTTGAGCCCTGGCTCCCCACCTGCAGGGGAGTTGCTTCACAGGCAGTGAAGCAGGTCTGCAGGTGTCTATCTTTAACTCCCCCTCCTTTCTCCATTTCTCTCTGTCCTATCCAACAATGATGACAACAATAATGATAACTACAACAATAAAACAAGGACAACAAAAGGGAATAAATAAATAAATATTTTTTAAAAATTTTTTTAAAAGAAATCTACTGCAGGGGCCACCTGATGGTATATGTAAAGTGCACACATAGCCATGCACAAGGAACTGGGTTTAAGCCCCTAGTCACCACCTGCAGTGTGGAAGCTTAATAAATACTGAGACAGAACTACAGGCATTTCTCTTTCTTTCTCCCTATCTTAACCTTCCCCACAATTTCTCTTTGTCTCTATCCACTAAAAAAGGACATCCATGAGCAGTGTCATTTGTTGTGCAGTTACTGAGCCCCAGTGGCAACAAAAGAAAGAAGGAGACCATTAAGAAGAAGAGAAAGAGGAGGAGGAGGATAGAGAAAAGGAGGAAGGGGAGGAGGAGAGATAGCTACTGTAAATAGCTTGACCAAAAATAGAAATGTATTACAATGATTTGTGGAGTTGAGCTAGCTTGCACTGAGATGGTGGTTATGAGTGTGGTGAGAATTGTGAAATTAGGGTTGTATTTTAAGGTATGCAGGGCAGAAATTGTCAGTGGGTTGCATATACAGTGTGACAGTCATATGATGCCAAGATTTTCTGTCTAAATAAGTCATGTTCTGAAATTGAAAACACTAAGGAATGAAAAAGGTTGGAGTAAATTCAAGATTTTATATGTATAATATCTGAAATATTTTACAAATATCAAATGAAAGATATTAATTACATAAGTTTTAGTCATCAATGTATATTGCATATATGGAAAGGCACAGGCTGGGTAAAACTACTAGGAGGTGAGGGACCAAGACAAAAGGAGTCTGTGGTAGGCTTGAGGACTCACTTATTATGAGCACAAATCTTCTGACCTAAAGAACTGTTTCTCTTTCCATTACAAGATACCTATGAGAACAATAAGGTTAATAAGGGAATTTCTTTTTTATGTTTTATTTATTATTTATTTGTGTATTTATTTATTATTGGATAGAGACAGAGAGAAATTGCAAGGGAAGGAGGAGATAGGGAGACAGAGAGAGACACCTGCAACCCTGCTATATCACTTGTGAAGCTTTTCCCCAGTAGATGGGGACCAGGGGTTTGAACCTGGGTCCTTGCACACTGTGTGCCCTTAACCAGGTGCACCACCCCCCATAAGGGAATTCTTTAATGTTGCAGAGTTAGAAAGTTGTATGCTTGCATGCTCCAGTAGTGCAATCAGTTAACACTCAGTACTTATACATAAGGCTGTACTCTTGACAAAGAGAAGCAAAATATTTAATTTTTTAGAATATGCCTAAATATTCAAATCACATCATGTCATATAAACAATTTAAAATAAATTACCTTATGTGTTTACTAAGCTTTTACACACTGACATTTCAAACACACATATCATAAAATAAAAATTTCAGTAAGTCAAACTCTCCAGAGAAAAGCATAGGACTTTTTTCCAGTGGAAATAGTTTTCCATTGTGTCAGTAAAAGAACTAAGCAATAAATTAATCTCTGACTTGTCAAAAAAAAAAAAAAAAGACATTGATTCAAGCTTGACCTGAAGGAGTCACTGGAAATCTGATGGGAATAGCTCAGGACTGGAAAAATCCTTCTGAGAAAATGACCCTGTCTGGTTTTTGCTGTGTTCTTAGTAGAATTTGGTATAAATTGCTTACAAGTGTCCTCTTAATGTGATGCAGTTCAAATGCTATCAGCTGTGTCACATCAGTTTGGAAGTAGGCTTGCCAGGACTACACTATCGAATAAGGTACAAAATAGCATAAACTAAAAGACCTCATAATACTAAATAATGCAATAAGGTCTCCAAGGATAAGATAAATATGACTCTGATCTATTTTAGCAGGATTATCTGTCACTATTACAGAATGTAGTATTCAATATGATAATGAAGATAAGATATATATTACTATTTGAGAATAGAGAGGGGTTAAAACAGAAACTGGGCATTTGGTACAAATGAACCTGAGAAGAAAACACAGCACACTACTAAATAAACCAAAAGAAAACATTTATAAGTTAGTTACATAATAGTGAACATTTGAGGGAGAAACCACAAGCTGATAAGTTAGGTTCTAAGACAACCACCTCCACAGAGGATTTTTGTTTCTTGAAAATGAAGCATTTTTCTGCATTCACTTAAATCCTTTATATGTAGTTTCTGTAAGATGCAAAGGCATTTGGACTTTGCCTTGCTCATCAACAGCAATCATTTCTTTTACTTAAGCTCATTCCTCAAAACACTGGGAAACCGCAGCTAGTACAGCCAGTCATGAAGTGACAGAAAAGCAGGTTATTTTCTTTAAGGATTTACTATAGAAGTCCAACTCCCTTAGAACCTGAACAGGTCCCATTTTGTTTCATTGTTAGAATCTAGCAGACAAAAAAGAACAATTTTAGTCAACTTCTTATTTTGCTTACATGACTCTTCAAAGCTTTGACTAAATTATCACACTAGGAGAAACAAATAATGCAAGAAGCACCCAGCATGTACTTCAGTTTTGTTTGCTTCCTTGGGATGAATAGCATAAGGAAAAACAGATTTTTTTTTTTCAAAAATCGAATTTTACCTTTAGTTGACAGTTCAAGTGCAGATACATAGATTTCAATTCAGACAAATTCAAATTATATGTTAAAGCCCTTTGAAAAATGGAATCACATGAAGCATTATAATATTCTAAGAAAACTCTTTTAAATTAATGTGATATCTTTTTTTAGTAATCCTGAGTTTCATAAAAAATAGAAATGAGAATTAAATATGATTTTTTATAAATTCATCATGGGACATTAGTTCTTCAACTAAAGCCATAAAAATCTTGGATTTTGATACTTTTAACAGCAAAATTCTTGAGATAAATAATTGTATGTAACCAACCAATAGTGAGCAAAGGGGGGGACTGGTGAGGGTCTATACTACATGTTCATCTGAAAGTGTCATCTTTATTGTGTGATATACATGACTCATTCCAAAGCCATTTCTATACTAACAATGAATTGAAGCTACTGTCAATAAATCCACCAAGAGCAGACTGTCAATCAACCTTTGCTGAGGTGAGTATGAAGATGGGGAATTCTCAGGAATACCATGCACACTGATTTTAGCTGAAACCATACTGAATTTCTTTTTTTTTTCTTGAATTCACTTTTACTTTATAGGACAGGGAGAAATAGGTGAGTCTGAGATGGGTGTAGAGGGAAAGAGAAAGAGAGACACTTACAGACCTGGTTCACTACTTATAAAATCTCCCCTCCCACCTCCACCTCCCCCACAGGAGAAGACTGAGGGCTGAAATTGAGAGAGCTGATGCAGGCTGAGTTGCTTGAAACTGAATTGCTGCACAGTCATTTCCCATGACCAGAATTCTCACATAGTAATGACTCATCAAAGAGGTAGTTTAAACTCCAAATAGTTGCTAAACAAGTAGGTCACTAAATGAACACTGGCTGAGCTAAGGATTGAACTCAGGACCTCATGTATATAATGAATGTGCTCTATTTCTTAGCTATCTCACTCCATGCTCCTTATCAGATTTTCTAACTAGATTTATAATTAAAAGAAGACATTTCCTGAAGACATCCATTGTAATATGTATAGGGGTGACTTAGAAAGGAAGTGAAAGCAGGACTGTTGAAACAAAATGTGTGTGTGTGTGTGTGCGTGTTTGTGTGTGCGCGCGCGCGCGTGTGTGTGTTGGTCGATATAGATAGATACAGAATCAGCCCATATCAGTGACCTTGGAAGAACTACTGCAGTTTCCAGTGAAAGGTATGGGAACACAGAACTCTGTTGGTAGGTACTATATGGAATTACACTCTTAGTATCTTGGAATTTTGTAAATCAATATCAAATAAATAATAAAAAATAAAGACAATTCCTGTTATTATTTCTATTAAACTGCCAACTACCTTTAAAACTTCTTTTCTTTATTTAAAATTGAAAAATCACATACAGAAACAATTCCATGAAGGGAAAAAATAATCTTGGCTAGTATAAATACAGAATTATTCAAAGGGTTGACGTCATTCTGCAGTAAGACAAATCTCTGGAAAGCTATCTTTGTTTTCCTTGGTACTACTACCCTAACAGCCACTTACAAGTGGCATAGAATGTTCCATCCTCCAAAGGGAGGCTGGAAAACATACTCTATGCTACACCTGAGGAAGATGGGTCCTAATATTGGGGCAGGCTGGAACGTTCCTACTCATGACCACAGAACGCAAGCTCAGACCTACAGGGATGCAGAGGTTACATGGGCTCCTAAACTGAATATGGGTCCCAGATCAAATCAGTGGGGTTTACAGTCAACAGTATTTATAAATCTTTCCCATATTTGGGAGCTACTCTCTTCCCTGATGCAGCACTCTAGGCCTTTTTCACCCATGACATCATCTCCCCAGACAATAACTTGGATCCACCTGGATATCAGATGTCAGGCTCAGGAAAAAATTAGTATAGTCATGGGCCCTATGAAATATAACTAAAATAGGTCTACTAGCTATCTACAAAACAGAGACCCCCAAATCTTCATCTGCACTATTCCAGCCTTTAGGTTCATGATTGTACAACAATTTGTTTTACTTTATATGTTAACTCTCTTTTCAGCCACCAGAATCCATGATGCCAACCAGTCTTCCCTGGGCAGACGACCCCACCAATGTGTCCTGGAGCTCTGCTTGCCCAGATCCCTGCCCCACTAGGGAAAGAGAGAGACAGGCTGAGAGTATGAATTAACCTGTCAATGCCCATGTTCAGCGGAGAAGCAATTACAGAAGCCAGACCTTCCACCTTCTGCATCCCACAATGGGTTCATACTACCAGAGGGTTAAAGAATAGGAAAGCTATCAGGGAAGGGGATGGGATAGAGTTCTGGTGGTGGTAACTGTGTGGAGTTTTACTCTTCTTATCCTAAGGTTTTTGTCAGTGTTTCTTTCTTACAAATTAAAATTTAAAATAATAATAAAAGCAGGTTAAACTCTCAAAAAAAAATGACAAAGCAACTCATTATGAGCAAGCAATAATGACCAATATCGGTCTTAAATTCAACATCTGTTGGGTTTGTGTTTAATTTCAGTTTCCTTACTTTCTATATTATGTTGCATATGGTATACTGATCTCAACTACATAAAGTTAGAAAGCTCACTATAGAAGGTTAAACTGATTCTTTGAAGTATGTTCTGGTAAAATAAAAATTCATGAATTATAAAGCATGGAAGAAGTTTGTGAAGTATATCCTTAGAGGATGACCTGAGAAAAGTTATTCAGGTTTTTATTTGGAGACAGTAGAAGGCAGTAGAAAGAACATAAATCAAGAGTTAAAGATCTGGAGGAGCGGGGGTTCGGGTGGTAGCACAGCGGGTTAAGTGCACGTGGTGCAAAGCTCAAGGACCAGCATAAGGATCCCGGTCCAAGTCCCTGGCTCCCCACCTGTAGGGGGAAGGGGAATCACTTAACAGGTGGTGAAGCAGGTCTGTAGGTGTCTTTCTCTCCCCCTCTCTGTCTTCCCCTCCTCTCTCCATTTCTCTCTGTCCTATCCAACCACTAATGACATCAACAACAACAATAATAACCGCAACAAGGGCAACAAAAGGTGGGGGATGGCCTCCAGGAGCAGTGGATTCATGGTGCAGGCACTGAACCCCAGCAATAACCCTGGAGACAAAAATAAATAAATAAATAATAATAAGATAATAACAAAAATAAATGAAAAATAAAATAATTTTTTAAAAAGAGTTAAAGATCATTGTATATATTGATACCTGTGTAATTTCAGTTAACAGAAGCTGAGAATGAAGGAAATACTGTTTTGTAAAAAAAAAAAAAAAAGTTCTATATCCAGTTCTATAATATTGCATTTGAGAGTTGGTTATTTTTACAATTGGTAAATGCCTAGAAGACTGTTGAAAAGGGTATTAAATGTGTAGAGAATAGGTCAGGATAGAACTATGTACTTGAAAGCCACCAGTATCCATAATATATTTAAAATAATAAAACTGAATTTAGTCTCTAAAATGTATATTTATAGAGATGCCTTCCACAATTCATTTTTTTTACTATCATTGAAGACTGTGCCCTAGCTAATATAGATTTTATATAGCATAGGATTTCTCATATTGTTCCTTGGGCTTTTATGTTGTACTAAAAATATACATTTAGAACTACACTAGTGTTTCAGCTAGTAAAAAGCCTTTAGGTTTGAAATATTTATGATTCTCCAGACACAGGGAAACTACTATTAATAGAAATAACATCTGTGAATTTGCTATATGAAATAAATAAATCTAAGAATTTAATCTTACCTCAAGATTTTATATACCACAAAACAAACCCAGAGTGAAGAGTCTGCATTCTCACTATAGTTTAATACAGGGTGGTAAAAGTAGATTGTAGAGACTATGAAGTAGTCTTAAATCTTCCATGATGTAGATAATTTTAAACAGAATTAGATCATAAGTTTTTTCATCAATTTTGCTTAGCATAAATATTAAAAGTTGTATTTGTGCCAGTTGGAACGACATTTTTTTCTATATAATAGAGTCAACTGCAAAACTGAATGTTGCAATATTCTCAATGAGTATAAGTTAATTAATCAGTTAATATGATGGGCCTCAGCATTGGCCCTCAACACCACTTTATTTTCTTTTGTTGTTATTTTTGTTTGTTTTAATTGCTCAGTTCTGCCTTCTGATAGTGTTGGACTACCTGGGATAGTAATTCTCAAATTCAAACACCACAATCTTAGGTTTACCCTTCTTTTCTTTTCTTTTCATTCCATAGGACAGAGAGAAATTAAAAGGGGAAGGATGATAGAAAGGGAGAGAGAAGAAGAGACACGCACAGACCTGGTTCACTGCATTGATCCCAAATACCAATAATTTGCCATTTCATCTGTATGTTCCTCTAGTTTCCCTCCTTACATCACTTTTATTTGAAGGACAAAATTGCAAAGGACTGACTATCTTTACATGTGATTAGAGATTCTGTTCTTCCTCATTCAATCAATCCTGATATGTTAAGACCTGAGGAATCCTAACACAAATCTAAATGTGAAAGGTTGTGAAATACAATCAAATCTAAACAAGCTCAAGTAAGGCAGAAACCACTGACCTAGAAGAAATGCTCCCCAAACTAAATGAAAAAGAATGGCTTCCCAACATAGCACAATGAAGATAACTGATTTTAAATTTTTATCAACAAAGAAAAAGAAGGCAGAAGATTTTAAAGAGAAAAGTTTCTTCCATGTCTCCAAGACTTTGTCCTTATAGATTCAAGTTCTATCTTTCAATAAAGGTAGAAATTAAGAGAAAGATCTCTTTAGCTATGATACCAGTCATTACTCCCAGCAGCAGAAGGAATGCTTCAGGCCAAGGAAGGGTGACATCTGGGCTAGGCTTCCCAGCACCTTCCTCACATCCCTAGAATCAGAAACACAAAAAAGAATGCTGACCTGAAATGCAAGTCCCTCAGACTGTCTATGGAATTTAGTCTCATACTGATCACTTACTGTAATGCCATGGTAATGGCGTTGTCTCTTACCTAAATTCTAAAATTTTTGAATTAGTTTTTCATGTATGTGTTACACTTTATATGTTAATTCTTTTCCTTAATAATTCCTTTAAATGAGTAAGTAGTCAAATTTAAAACCAATAATAAAATACATTGTGCCTGAGGTGATAAAATACTAAAGAACTGGAAACTTTCTTTTCTATATTTTGAGAAGATATACATAACTTCACATTTGCATTTCATTTAATAAGCTTATTTCTATATTCATATGAATGAATCTTGAGCAGATTAGGATTAAGGTTACAGGTAAATCCCACATATTGAAACTTCAAAAAAGAAAGTAAGGGAGACCAAAACACAGGTGTGAAAAGTGAGGACTAGGTATAATGGGAAGAGCACTTGACCAAAGTTTGAAGAGCTTTTACTATCCTATTGTTTATTATGTGATCTTGGGGAAATCAGCTGAACTTTCTGACACTCACTCCTCTCTTCCCGTAACTATGAGGCATAATGTTTGATTTCCCTCCTTAAATAGCACCAGATATTGGACTGTGGTGTAGTGATGAGTATTAATGAGTTAATTAACCAGATTAATGAATAATGCTGTTCTGGTATTATTAAATGCCAGTTATATTATTTTTACCAGTGATATTTTATGGCTAGAATTTCTTAGTCTTTTTGTGGAATTCCTAAAAATTTTAATACCAAAGTTATATTATATAGAGTAATAAAGATGGTAAGTTAACTTTTCATTAATCAGGGACTGGCAGGATTCACCTAGCAGCAAGGACCTGGGCTAAAGCTTCTGACTACCATGTATGAGAATACCAAGTAATGGTGAAACTTGTTTGGTAGTATGGTATTATAGTGCTTTTCCTTTTCTTTATCCCTCTCTATCACCCTCTATCTGGATAAAAGAAAATTAAAAGTAAAAAAAAAAAGTCTGCCTGCCAGAAGTGGTGGAGTCTCCTAGGCATAACATCCTATTGAAGCCCTATAAGGAAAAATAAAATTTTTCATTAAACAATAGTTATAATAAAAGAAATGTACCTCATCTATCACTGTGGATTCAACTGTTGGATAGGTTTCTAGATTCCTTACTTTTGAAGAAAAGTATTTAATTATAATTTCTTAATTTCTTATGTATTTTCATTACCTTCATAAACATGCAATTTTAAATAAACATTCCCATCAGCCAGGGGAAACATATACATAGTACTTCCTATATATGCTTAATAAAGGCAGGTGAACTTTGTCAGAACAAAGATATTAGAGATGCATTTATAACACAGGATCTGAAGCAGTGATGATGTAAAAGAATGTTTATGTATTTAGAGATGAAAGGTTTAAACTCCAATAATTTCAGATTGACAAACCTAACTATGGATTGGAATTAAATGTTCTCTATTAATTGGTTGAATTTAGATTGAAAATGCTCAGTAGTGGGATTCTTTTTTTTTTTAAAGGTCTATTTTAATTTTTAATTTTTTTATTCCCTTTTGTTGCCCTTGTTGTTTTATTGTTATAGTTATTATTGTTGTTGTCGTTGTTGGATAGGACAGAGAGAAATGGAGAGAGGGAGGGGAAGACAGAGAGGAGGAGAGAAAGATAGATACCTGCAGACCTGCTTCACCGCCTGTGAAGCGACTCCCCTGCAGGTGGGGAGCCGGGGTTCGAACCGGGATCTTTATGCCGGTCCTTGTGCTTTGCGCCACCTGCGCTTAGCCCGCTGCACTACAGCCCGACTCCCCAATGGGATTCTTTTTTAATGATCTATGTTTCTGTAGAAGGCACTCAACTGGTAACCAAGCAGAAACTATTTACATAGGCATATAATTTTTGCCAAAATGTTGTTCAGAATGCTAATTACATCCCTTAAATAAAATGACTTCTTTTCTTTTAAGTTAGACCCCTCCCTCAACAAATACAGTTGCCCCCTGCCTCCCATAGTAGAAGCAGAATAATTGTCTCATAATGGCAGAGCTTGACATTATTGTTGTCACCAATTAATACCATTTATTACAAGTTAATAAATTTGCTGGTTATAAATTAGAAGATCTAGTGGGCTTAAGTTGTTAATACATTTCTAATAATGATGTTTTCTTTGAAATATTAAATCAGCTATAATCTTAAACCAGGAAGAATAGAAGCAACTGGCTTATCTCATTTAATATGGTTCCTTCAAAGCTCCATAATGAGATGAAGGAGATGACTCCATCGTTCTTAAAAGCTGAGTAGTATTACATAGCTTTCTTAGCCATTCATCTGTCATTGGATACCTAGGTTGCTTCCAAGTTTGGACTATTACAAAGTGGACTGCTATGAACATAGGTGTACAGAGAGCTCCCTAGATGGTTGCATTTGTTTCCTTTGGATATACCTCGGGAAAGGAGTTGGAAGGTTACAGGGTAGGACGTCCATTTCTAGAATTCTGAGTATTCTCCAGATTTTATAATTTCTACCATGATGCTTTTTCCAGAGCAGGTGGAGGCCAAACATGTCTCCTGTTTACAGCTAATGTAAATAGCATTAAAGGACATAAATTATGGTGAGGTCTTGTATGCTACAGCAAATCCTACTGTTGTGATTTTCAAAAGCAACCAAATTCCCAGATAACTTGGTTATATTAATAACTACCTATTGCCTTCTTAAACTCTTAAGATAACAGGATCTTTCCCTATTCTCTGTAAAACCCTTGTTTCTCCCAGTCCTGGGACCTCTGGGGCATGGCTTGTTTTCCTACATGCTTCTCTAGATCCATACTATATGATACTGCATCTGTGGATCTCAGCCAAATCAATGTAACCAGTGCCACCTCAGCATGTTTCACTTTGGATTGTGTCCAAAGATGCCAGGAGTGGTATGTTAACCCTTCAGCTCCATTACTCTGGTGAGACCTTTCCTAGCTTATAGGACTCCTCACTTCCACTTTGAGTGGTGCACTTTTTAACAGCCACAGAACTTGGATATAGATGAGGGCCCATGAGATAGAGCACATGTGAATATATATCCATAGGTTAGGGGAAATATATCTTAAAGTAAATGTGCACAACAATTTGCAGTGACTCAGTTAAGTGCAGCAAGCAGGAAGAAAGACCTAAAAAAGACACCATAAAGTACCTAATGAAATAGTTTCTACTTAGACTTAGATACCCTCCTTACCTACTTCCTATTTCACTTCCCTCAATCACTACAAGGCTAATCTTAGACAGTGTAAGGACTACAAAACCTGAATAAGGGCAAGAGTCTGGTATACTAATTTAATGATGACTCTTTTGGTCACTACCAAGCCACCCTATAATCCAAGGCCCTAGTTAGGGAATCCTAGGATTCCCACATAGATATGATGGGCCTAGATCTTTAACAGATCCCTCTCTCCACTGTCACTGGTCATCTCCAACAGGAACAAAATAGTGGACCCTCTTGTGGGCCTCTACAGGACCTTACCCTCAGTGTAGATCAGCAATGGTAGGGACTACCCCATTCTCCAAAGGGAGGATGGGTCAATATACTCTATTGTTTGAGGAAGATGGGTCCAGCAATGATGGCAGCCTAGAATGTTTCTAGCCATAACCACAGAATGAGAGATCAGACCTACAGGGATGCAGAGGTTACACTGGCTCCTGCAATGAATATGGGCCCCAGATAAAACTGATGAGGTTTGCAATTAATGATATTGTTTCCCATATTTGGGAGCTACTCTCTTCCTTGATCCATCTTTCTGGTCCTATTTCCAACTCTGACACTATCTACCCAGACAATACCTTTGGCCAACCTGCATATTAGCTGTTAGGCTCAGGCAAAAATAGTAAAGTCATAGGCCCCTTGGAATATACCTAAAATACACCAACTATCTTTTTCCAAAATGGAGACCCCAAATCTCACCTACTATATCCTTCCTTTTAGATTCTAGATTATTAAACAATTTGTTCTGCTTTATATCTTTTTTAATTTATTTATAAAAAAGGAAACATTGGCTAAACCATAGGATAAGAGGGGTACAACTCCACACAATTCCTACCACCAGAACTCCATATCCCCATCTGCTCTCCTGATAGCTTTCCCATTCTTTAAACCTCTGGGACTATGGACCCAAGGTCATTGTGGGATGCAGAAGGTGGAAGGTCTGGCTTCTGTAGTTGCTTCCCCACTGAACATGGGCGTTGACAGGTCGACCCATACTCCCACCTTGTCTCTCTTTCCCTAGTGGGGCAGAGCTCTGGGCAAGCAGAGGTCCAGGACACATTGGTGGGGTTGTCTGTCCAGAGAAGTCTGGTTGGCCTCATACTAGCACCTGGAACCTGGTGGTTGAAAAGAGAGTTAACATACAAAGCCAAACAAATTGTTGACTAATCATGAACCTAAAGGCTGGAATAGCGCAGATGAAGAGTTGGGGGGGGGGGCATCCTTCATTTTGTAGATAGCTAGTAGGCATGTTTTAGTTATACTCCAAAGGGCCTGTGGCTATACTAGTTTTTTTTTTCTTTTTCTTTTTTTCTCTGAGCCTGAAATCTGATATGCAGGTGGATCCAAGTTATTGTCTAGGAAGATGATGTCATGGCTGGATAAAGGAACAGAAAGCTGGATCAGGGAAGAGAATAGCTCCTTAATATGGGAAAAGGGTATAAATATTGTTGACTGTAAACCCCATCAATTTGATATGATATGATCTGGGGCCCATATTCAGCTTAGGAGCCTATGTGACCTCCCTGTAGATCTGAGCTAATACTCTGTGGTCATGAGTAGGAACATTCCAAGCTGCCCCAATATTAGGACCCACCTTCCTCAGGTGTAGCATAGAGTATGTTGTCCAACCTCCCTTTGGAAGATGGAACATTCTCTACCATTGTTGATCTAAGTTGAGGGAAAGGTCCTATGGGGGGTGAAAAAGGGGTCTATTGTGTTGTTCCTAATAGAGACGACCGGTAACAATGGAGAGAGGGATTTATTCGAGGTCTAGGCCAATCATGTCTGTTTGAGAATCTCAGGACTCCCCAGCTGATGGGTTGGCCTGATAGTGACTAAAGAGTCATCCTTAAAGTATGCTAGTCTCTTGCCCTTATTCAGCTTTTGCAGTCCTTGCTTTGATAAAGTTAGCTTTGGAGTGAGTGAGAGAACTGTAATAGGAAGTAGGTGAGGAGGGTATCTAAGTCTAAGTAGACACTATTTCATTATGAACTTTATACTGACTTACTACACACTATTGTGTACTTTTGATTTCAGGAATATATTTTGCCCTAATTTATGGGTACATGTGAACATATGCTCTAACTCATAGGACCTGGCCTATACCTAGGATTTTGGGACTTTGTTAGGAAGTTAACCACCTGGAATGGAATTAGAGAATATTATGAAAGGAAAGGTCTCACACTAGTAATGAGGGTGAAGGGTTGACATTCCATGCCTGACATCCCTGGACATAGTCTGAAATGAAGCATGCTAAGGTGGTACTCATTGCATTGATTAGTTTGGGTTTGGCAGATGCAGTATCATTTGGTATGACTTCAGAGAAACATGCAGGAAAGTGAGTCGCACCCTAGAAGGTTACAGGACTGGGGGAAATACAGGCTTTATAGAGAAAGCGGGAGGTTCCTGTTGTCTTAGGGTTTAAGAAGACAATAAATAGTTCCTGCTGTAATCACATTATTTGGCAATTAGGTTAACTTTGAAATATCCCTGTGTTAGGATTTGCTGTATCATACACAACATCACTATAATTTATGTTCTTTGACATTATTTGTATATAGCTGTGCCCACTGGTTGCTTCTGTTGTCCGTGATCTCAGCTTTTAAAAGAGTCCACATATCAAAGACTCAGCCTATGTATTAAAAAGACTCAGTCTGTGCTTTAAAAATTTGGACATTCAATCAATTCTTCCCCTCTCATACTAATCAAATAGTTATTTAATGACTAAAAATTAATAGAAGTATACATAAACACCATTCCCACCATCAAAAGACTTTGTCCCCTCCCCACTGGCTTCCCACCCCCCCATCCCCCACCACCACCCCATGAAGCCAAATATATACTCTCACTCTTAACCCAGGGTTTTACTTTGGTGCCCTACTCCAAATTCAGTCAAATCCCGCTCTGAGTTTTCCTCTCTGTTTTTCTTTCTCAAATTCTGTTTATGTATGGGATCACCCCATACTCATCTTTATCTTTCTGACATAGCTCACTACAGAAACGGAGCATCGCACTCCCATATCTCAAACTATATTATAAGGCCATCATCATCAAAACAGCATGGTACTAGAACAAAAATAGGCACACAGACCAGTGGAACAGAATTGAAAGCCCAGAAATAAATACCCACACCTATGGACATCTAATCTTTGATAAGGGGGCCCAAAGTATTAAATGGAGAAAGGACGTTCTCTTCAGTAAATGGTGCTGGGAAAACTGGGTTGAAACATGCAGAAGAATGAAACTAAATAATTTTATCTCACCAGAAACAAAAATCAACTCCAAATGGAACAAGGACCTGGGTGTTAGACCAGAAACTATCAAATACTTAGAGGAAAACATTGGTTAACACTTTCCCACCTAAACCTCAAGGACATCTTTGATGATACAAACTCAATTACAAGGAAGACTAAAACAAAAAAAAATCAATGGATGTACATCAAATTGAAAAGCTTCTGCACAGCCAAAGAAATTATCACACAAAGAGACCCCTCACAGAATGGGAGATCTTCACATGCCATACATCAGACAAGAGACTAATAAACAAAATATACAAAGATCTCAGCAAACTTAGCAACAAAAAAGCATATAACCCCATCCAAAAATGGGCAGAGGATATTAACAGAACATTCACTACAGAAGAGATCCAAAAGGATAACAAACATATGAAAAATTACTTCAGGTCACTGATTGTCAGACAATGCAAATAAAGACAACATTGTGATACTACCTCACCCCTGTGAGAATGGCATATATCAAAAAGGTCAGCAGCAACAAATGCTGGAGAGGTTGTGGGGACAAAGGAACCCTTCTACACTGTTGATGGGAATGTAAATAGGTCCAACCTCTGTGGAGAGCAGTCTGGAGTACTCTAGCAGTCTGGCTAGACATGGATCTTCCGTATGACCCAGTAATTCCTATCCTAGGGATATACTTTCAGGACTCCATAACACTCAACCAAAAAGATATGTGTACACCTATGTTCATAGCAGCACAATTCATAATATCTAAAACCTGGAAGCAACCCAGGTGCCCAACAACAGATGCGTGGCTTAGAAAGCTGTGGTATATATACACAAAGGAATACTATGCAGCTATTAAGAACAATGAATCCACCTTCTCTGACTCATCTTGGATGGAGCTAGAAGGAATTATGCTTTATATCTTAATGCTTTTTCAGACACCAAGTTGCAGATGCATGACGCCATCCTGACTTCCCTGGGTAGGTGACCTCACCAATGTATCCTGGAGCCCCACCTCCCCAGAACCCTGCCCCACTAGGGATAGAGAGGGAGAGAGAGGCTGGAAGTATGGATTGACCTGCCAATGCCCATGGCCAGTGGAAAAGCAATTATAGACCTTCCACCTTCTGCATCCCATAATAATCCTGGGTCCATGTTCCCAGAGGAATAAAGAATAGGAAAGCCTCCAATGGAGGGTGGGATATAGAACTCTCGTGGTGGGAATTGTGTGGAATTGTACCCCTCTTACCCTACAGTCTTGTTAATCATTATTAAATCAATAATAATAGTAATATTAATAATAATAATTTAAAAATAATGGATGCAAATGCTCTCTGTCTCTCCCCTATCTCCCACTCCCTTTTTAATTTCTCTGTCACTATCAAATAATAAGTATAATTTTAAAAATTAAAAAAAATTAAAATAAAATAAGAGTTGCAGAAAAATAAAAAAGATCCTTGAGGAAAATTTTCTTATCTAAGCATTGTTTTCCCCACCTACCTTTGGGAAGGAAGCTATGTCTCACCACTATACTACCAACATCCTTCCCATCTTCCTTTGGGAAAGTAGTGTTTTCATATCCTTTATACCCATTCTTCTATTAAAGGGAAAAAAAAGGAAAAAAACTGAAAGTTTGCCTTCAAGAAAACTAAATTTCTATTGATGTAAACCACCACACAATCCTGATTTTTAAAAAATCCTTAGTCCTAATGGCATTTGTATATCGTACCACCAATCAAAAAGACAGAAGTAAAGAGAACTTTCAAACACAGACTGGAACTAGAGTTGGTGAAGTAGCAACACATGCTGCTTGTTTGTTACTTTTGTCATTTTATCTGGAGGGGGGCGGGGTTGACAGCTTACAGTACAGTTGTTGACATATATGTACATTTTTCACCCCCATGATATGTGTCTGCAAAACATTCTCATGCCCAACTTAGGTCCTTTTCCACCATCATGCACCAAGACCTCACACACACACCCCAATTCCCTCCCCAGAGTCCTTCAGTAACACCAAACACAGTTCAAGGTTTACTTTGTAGTTTCCCTTTCTGTTCTTGTTTCTTCAGTTCTATGAGTGAGATCATCCAGCATTCACCCCCCCCATCCACACCTCTCTTTCTCTCTCTCTCTCTCTCTCTCTCTCTCTCTCTCTGTATCTCTCTCTCTCTCTCCCTGGCTTATCTCATTTAATATGGTTCCTTCAAAGCTCCAAGATGAGATGAAGGAGATGACTCCATCGTTCTTAAAAGCTGAGTAGTATTACATAGCTTTCTTAGCCATTCATCTGTCATTGTATACCTAGGTTGCTTCCAAGTTTGGACTATTACAAAGTGGACTGCTATGAACATAGGTGTACAGAGAGCTCCCTAGATGGTTGCATTTGTTTCCTTTGGATATACCTCGGGAAAGGAGTTGGAAGGTTACAGGGTAGGACGTCCATTTCTAGAATTCTGAGTATTCTCCAGATTTTATAATTTCTACCATGATGCTTTTTCCAGAGCAGGTGGAGGCCAAACATGTCTCTTGTTTACTACTAAATCAGAAAAGAAGAGACGCAGATTGCAAAGCAGAAGGAAAACTGGAATTATCAATAATACTGAAGGGGTTGGGCTTTGGCACACCTGGTTGAGAGCACACATTACAATGATCAAGGAACCAGGTTCCAGCCCTTGGACCCTACCTGCAGGAGGAAGATTCACGAGTTGTGAAGCAGTGCCTACAAGTGTCTCCCTTTCTCTATCCCTCTGTACTCCCCTTCCCCTTTTAATTTCTCTCTGTGCCATGAAATAAAATTTATCAAATTCTCTCTGTGCTATCAAACTGGGTTTGTGAATAATTTTCTCTCTCATTTATGAAGACTGAGGAAGAAATAATGTGAGTAAAATGAGATGGAGTTAGGCACTGCAGTTGATTTGGTCCTAAATGCATGGAAGGCATTCAGGTTCTCTTTGGGGAAAACAATATTCCTCCCAGTACTATGTATAAATATATAGCAGGTCCCTGGCAAAGCAAATGTTCAACAAGCATACTAGGTTTCACTTCTTTTTGTCATTGTCATTGCTTTGCTGACCCAAGTTGACTTTTTCCATAGAGAAAGAGACATAAGAATAAAGGTAAAGATACCACAGTACCAATACACCCTCCAACATGATGGCCACTAGATTAGAATCTGGGTTTTGTGTGTGTGGCCTTAGTCTTTATTTGTCAACATTATTATTTGTTTCCTTTAACTGTTTGCTATGGTATTTATTTTCTATTGCTTCTTGATAACTCCCATCTAAACACAAATATATTTGTATTTAAATTGTACATACGTTCTTAAAGATTTGTTTTATTAGATAGAGGGGCTGACCAGAACACTTCTCTGGCACATGCAGTGCAAGAGATAAAATTTGGGGGTCTCATACATATAGGTCCTGTGCTCAACCCTTTGAGTCACCTCCTTGCCACGAAAATATATTTATTTATATTTATAAACTGCTACCAGTATTTATTCGCTACTAACTCTCAAAAATAAGTTAAAGAGGATTAGAAGTTACAAAATAATATACTGGTCTGATGATTTTAATTATGAAAGTCATTCTGAAATTACATCTTTTCATACCTCAGTGAAACCCACAATGCATTATGCCTAAAATTATAACTTCTTGAGAAGCCTATTTTCTGCTGCTTCCACCCTACTTCCCTGGAAACTTGGGAGTATCCTCACATTAGAGGTAATAAGATTCTGACTTGTTCTGACCCGTTTGTGCACAGACCTGTGTGGGACTGTAATTTGCAGTGAATGCACATACATAGATAAGCATGTCCTTGATAAGTTCCCTACAGAGACATAAGAACACATTTTATTCTTTAACTGTGAGAAATGAATAAATGTAGCATGATCTATATCGCAAAGAAGCACTATTATGTTTATTTAGTACCAAAAAAATTAAATGTGAAAGTCTGTAGTGGCTTCAACAGAAATTATTAGTCTCTGGAATAGCCTAACTCGACATTTTTAAAATACAGAAACAACAGTTTATTTAAAGCAAGTTGTTTTCCTCTCAACTGTGTTCCATGACTGTCTTCTATTTTATAAATTCACTGTTCTGCAGAAAGTTCTTTTGATTTTTATTTCTGTAGAAGTAAGCCAAGTGACTGTTTTATTTTTGTTGTTATTAATCATATCAAGCCAAAAGAAGCAGGGATTAAAATTTTAACATCATTAAAAAATAAATGTATTTATTTTAGCTGTAAATTCCTCCATGGGGCAAAAAAAAATACTGTATGTTATGTGGTAATAATAAGTTGCTGTTTTAACCTCAAGATGCTATCTGCATTTCGTAATGCAATTTCCCAGTTCTGAAAGGACAGTGATGAAATGATCTGACCTTTACATATTCTTGTTTGATTTTTCTCTCAGTGTTCACTGAGAAAAATAAAGCGAGCTAAATATACCTGAGCATTTTCTCTCTTCTCTTCCCAGAAATGGGTCGTCTCATTAGCCTCCCTACTCTCCCATCCAAGAAACAGTTGGCAAGCTTCCCCCTGCCTGTTGTTGACGTGTGACCCCGTTAGAGAATCCTGGGGTGGAGATCAGATCTTTCTTTCCACTGGCAGAAAATCTTGTGAAGTGAAAAATAACAGATTGCAGGCTTTCAGGGTCTTCATCTTGGACTCAAACAAGCAAATCACACACACAAGTAAACCTGACAGGAAAAATATTGTGTTGCCTGTTTTATGGACCATGACAAAGATGCCAGTGGAGGAAGAAACAAGAACCCAGATTTTTCACCAAAACAACAACAAACAAACAAACAAAAATTTCTCTCCTAGTGCCATTTGTTAAGTCTTTGATCATGAGAAGATTAGGAAAACAAGCAGTGTTCAGACAGGTGATCCCTCTGTTTCTGCTGCAATGCAGCACAGACAACAACTACTCTTATATTGATACTTGTTTTAAAGCCTGAAATGCAGAACTCAGTCCATTCCGTTGAGATTCTGGCAGATCCTTCACTTACAGAAATAGAGGGTCTGTTTTTAATAGCAGAATGCAGGCTACAGTGAACTTGAACTACAAAGTAAGGGAAAATTGATCACTGGATAAAATGAGAACAGGGCTTAGCTCTCTCTCTGAATTCAGTCTTGAGTTTTACAAACATCTCCATTACAAACCAAGTTTCCTGGACTAAGCTCTTCATACAGAAAATTAAATGAAATAGGGATATTAGATGTATATGTCTTAGGCGGCTTTTGTAAAGTTATGTGCTTATTGTAGTACTCAATACATGGAACATATTTATTGTATTTTAACAACTTGTTCAATTTGTAGAGATTCTATTTATGACCATTTCTATTCTTATTGATGATAATTATTTTTTTTTCCTGGTATAAATAAGGAAAGACACACAGACTTGATTTAAATGCATTGCATTTAAGTTCTATTTAACATGATTAACTCATCCTGCCCTCATATAAGTGAGGAATACACTTATATGGCACAATACTAAAAAAAAATACTCATTTAAAAAAACTCTTTAAAATTTGAAGACTTAACATCACCTGCATATTTTCTTGATTACCTTGAAGGGTATGACACGGTAATACTTTGAGATAATGATGTTAAATAGTCTGCACTATAAAGTAAATCAGTCCATTGTTGCAGAAAGAGACACTGAATAACTGGGTGCCCAAATCCTGCCTTTGATTGTGTGGTTATAATCTTCTTAAATTATACTACAATTAAACGTGTGTTTTTAATCTTAAAATGGGTTGATTGTAAATATCCAGTAGCTGTATTCAAAGATTAAATTCCTCAGTTTAGGAAGACCTTAGAGAAATGATCTTTCTCTTCTCAGCCTCTTGCTTTTCGACAGAAGAGATATATATGCCAACTAGGACAGATATACTTATCTTTTTAGTTGTTCAAAAGCTTTCTAAGGATGGACACTTCCCAGCTACTCATCATAGCTTCTTCGAGCAACTTCTCACTCACTACAGTCAAGATGTTCTTCCTTCTGTCTAATTTAAACTTTGCTTCTTTCTTCAAAGTAAGAGTTCTCACAGAAGGAACATCAAATTCATTATCTTCCTTTTCCCAATAAATTGCTAACACTTAAATGTAAGTAACACTTTGCCTGCAGTAGATCAAGTATGATTTAAGTAACTGAATGCACCAAATATTTTGTTTGTTTGGTTTTTTTTTTTAAACATCTGTTTTTTTGTTGTTTTTTTAATATTTATTTTTTATTTATTTATTCCCTTTTGTTGCCCTTGTTGTCTTATTGTTGTAGTTATTATTGTTATTGTCGTTGTTGTTTTATAGGACAGAGAGAAATGGAAAGAGGAGGGGAAGACAGAGAGGAGGAGAGAAAGATAGACACCTGCAGACCTGCTTCACCGCCTGTGAAGCAACTCCCCTGCAGGTGGGGAGCCGGGGTTCGAACCGGGATCCTTATGCCGGTCCTTGTGCTTTGCGCCACCTGCGCTTAACCCGCTGCACTACAGCCCGACTCCCACCAAATATTTTCATAAGCCTACAGGCATTAGTTAAGCTATTCCCTAATCATTACAAAGTTTCACTCTGGGACAAATAAAATCAATTGCTGATCTATTTCTTTCTGAGACCCATTTTACTAAGTAAGTATTACTCTCTTTTTCAATCTTTGTAATCATTTTGTTTGAATGTCATGAGAAATAATAATTATTTTATTAACTGATTTAGTGACCTATCTACCACACATGGACAATGAAGTCAATCTGCCTAGGAGCTAACAATAGCTATCTGACTTACAAATTCTATAATTTTAGACAAATTTATTTTTCTCTGGCAGTTTTCTTATATGCAAAACATGGATAACATTAATCCATATGTCGTATGGTACGGTTTAATTATGAATTGTGTTACTAATTGCAGAATACTTAGAAGGAAATTGCTTTGCACAATCTATAAGTCCTCTATTGTTAATACACGAGGGTAATTTCTTAAGCCTTAATTCATATGAAATTCATTCATATCTCTGTCTGAATATTCCTAGTACTATTTTCTAGTCCTGGAAAATTCATCATGTTCCTAGATATATTACTCACTTCTTAAAAAGACAGAGGGATAAAGAGGGATACAATAGCACCAATGCTTTCCCAGTGTAGTGGTAGTTAGATAAAGCAGGTGTGCTAACCACGTAAATTAACTTATTGTTCCAAAATTTTATTTGTCAAAATTATTATTTGCTTCTTTTAGCAGACTGTCATATTACTTTCACAATTGTATCTGAATTTTTTTCTGGTTGCAGTTTCTTTGTGATATCATGAGTTATAATCTCATCTTCAGTATACTTTGTGGCTATCTAGGAACTCATGAGAGTTGTCTTTTTATAGTTATCTTTTAAGTGAGATACAATTCTATATCTTAAATAGCTTTTGCAATGCCATAGAAAATTTATTTGAAGTACTTGCTAAGCAGAGGTGATGTTTGTATGTACGTGTGCGTGTGTCTGTGTGTACAGACACATATAAGTTGTTATTTTCAGACTTTAGGATAAAGATTCCAATGAGGGGGGTGGGTGGTGGCGCATCTGGTTGAGCGTATATGTTACAATGTGCAAGTTCAATCCCCTGGTCCCCTCCGGTTCAATCCCCTGGTCCCCTCCGGCAGGGGGGAAACTTTACAAGTGGTGAAGCAGGGCTGCAGGTATCTCTCTGTCTGTCTCCCTCTCTATCACCCCCTTCCCTCTCAATTTCTACCTGTCTCTATCCAATAAATAAATAAAGATAATTTTTTTAAAAGATTCCAATGAGGTCCGCTAGTAGATCTACTTGATGTTACTGTTGATGCTTATAAGTAAAGTACTCGTGATGGCCCCTTGTACACATTAGGCTCAGTAAATAAGATGGTGGTATATGATGTTTATGAGACAAAAGTAGAAGAAAAGGTAGAAGAAGACAGAGGATAAGCCTTAAAGTAAAGATATTTTCCCTTAGGCAATATATTATATTGTCTATCCCAATGACCTAAGGAGAAAGTTTCATCTATTCCCATTGTAAAAATGACAGATTTCTATTTTGAATGGCTTAGGATGAATATAAATCCTTATTTTCCAGAACACTATTGGCTTCCCTTTCTTATCCTACATAATATCAGTAGTCTTTGATTCATCCTCAAAAGTGATATCTGAAGAATAAATTATGTGATGTAATCAATTTATACTTAATGATAAGTGGAAAGGAGAATTTGACTAGAAGTCAAATTCAGAACCTAGTTGTTAAGTTCATGGAAAAACACTTAACCTAGCTATAGGAGGACCCCAAATAGCTTAAAACTTTCAGTTTGAGAGTCCTCAGAGTAAGAAACAAGAAAAAATTACCAGGAGGAGAAATGGGGGAAATTTTCCATTTTTCTCTGTCAAAGCTTAAAAAGACAGTTTCCAATTAGAAGTAAGCAAATTTCAACTCTATGGCAAAATGTATTAATCTTTCCCCTCTATTATGTCCTGATTACAGAAAAAAATCATTATAATCCTGAGAGTTAATAGCAAATAATAAGATATTATCACTTAACATTTATGTGACAATTTATATGTTTTATAACAAAAAAACAACATTTACTTTTATATGGTTGATCTCTTTTGACTCTCATACCCTGAAATAGGCAAAACAGATATTATTTCCATTTTATTTGGAACTCAGAATCAAAGGTATTATTCATGAGATTTATACTTGATGGTATAAATTAGGTTACAACATCATCCTAACATATTAGTGTGATTTAAAATTACTTAAATATAACTTGACAGAAGTGCTTCAAGGTGGATATACTTGAGACGGAAAACCAAAACTACATACACTAGATGAAGTATTACCAGAATTTTAAAAATGTCAGTCTAATGGCCACTAGATACTGATAGTGTGAGATTTCTCACATTATTAAAAATAAGACATCGTCATTACCTCACCCAGTCAGCATGGATCCCACAGTTCTGGAGAAGGAACAAAGTTTGCTGATTTCATTTCATTTCATTTATTTCATTTCATTCTTTCTTTTTCTTTCTTTTTTTTTCCATTTCATTTGATAGGGCAGAAAGAAATTGAGAGAAGAGGTAGAGACAGAGAAGGAAAGAGTAATACAGACACCTGCAGACCTGCTTCACTAGTTGTCCCACTGCAGATAGGGAGGGGAGTGGGGGTTTGTAGGGCCTTGAACCCGGGCCCTTGCTCTAGTCTTGGTGCATTGTACTATACATGCTTAAGCCAGTGTGACACCACCCAGCCTACTGATTTCATTTCATAGACCACAAAATATTGGACATTCATGTTGGATTAAATAAAATGCTTTTCTAGTGCAAAGAGTAAGCATAGATAGAACAAATGTCTTTTCAGCACCCCCAAGTGCAAAGTTTTAGCTTCATCTCACCTACCATAGCTAGGAAATTTCTGATTCTGGGGAAAATCATAGAATAACTCTTGTCTTCTCTTTCTCTTTCTAGCCTTTGCTAAGTACTGTCCCTTGAGCACACCTGTTCTTACATTCAACCATATATTCACACTCTAGTGTATATATATATATATATATATATATATATATATATATATATATATATGAATTGAAAGTCAACATTTTTGTTGCCTTTCTCAGGAACACTAGCATTTTAGCAGGAGTCAAAACATGAGGTGCCTGGGAGATAGTTCACCTAGGAGGGTACATGTTTTGCCAAGTACACAACCTAGGTTGGAGCCACAGTGCACCACCCAGGAGTAATAATGCACTAAAGGAAATGCTGGTGCTATGGTGTTTCTCTCCAACTTTCTAGTTGAAAAAAAATAAATCAGCCAAGAACAGTGGGGTTCTGGCCACAACAAAAAAATGAAAGCTGAAATTGTCAAATTCAGTGACAGTCCTTCAAGCTGATAGTTTCCCACTTAATCTTTTTTTTAATATTTATTTTCCCTTTTGTTGCCCTTGTTTTTTTTCTATTGTTGCTGTAATTATTGTTGTTGTTACTGACGTCATTGTTGTTAGATATGACAGAGAGAAATGGCGAGAGGAGGGGAAGACAGAGAGGGGGAAAGAAAGACACCTGAAGACCTGCTTCACTGCCTGTGAAGTGACTCCCCTGCAGATGGGAGGCTCGAACCAGGATCCTTATGCTGGTCCTTGTGCTCTGCGCCACATTCGCTTAACCCGCTGTGTTACCGCCCGACTCCTTAGTTTCCCACTTAATCTTAAATCACCTTCGGTAGGAGATTCTCTGCATTCTCTACCAGAAAGCATGCCTACATAGTATACACACACACACACACACACACACACACACACACACACACAGCTAATACACACACATAAACACCTACATATATATGCATTGTATTTGTCATGAAGTGATTTTGTTTCTGTCAAACTGGCTGTGCCACTGTGCCATGTGATAAAGTTGTTTCCATGGAAATAGCTCAGGATTCACAATCAACATGAAAGAAAATTACAGGTGAAAGTATAAGGTAGAACTGACAGAAAAACTATTAATTTCTAAATTAGAAAACTTTTCAATGTCATTAATGCTAACACTTTTTATGACTTGAACATTTCTTTTATAGTCCTAATAAATAATCAATATGCTAGAAGCTACATAGTGAACATAAAGCACATAATCCTGATCTTTCTGGAGCTTACGTAGTGTGAGGGAAACACACAAGATTAATAAAAACTTTATATAAACAGAAAGATAATCATTATGGTATATTGAGTCCTTTGTGTTTTCATAGTGTTGATCTGTCTATATGCCTTCATATACCCTTTTTCTGTGAGAAAAGTGGCTACACGTTAGAAAAGGATTCGTAAAAAAATGATTTTCTGTATTTTTCCAAAGATTTACTAGTGAGGGTTGAGGAGAAAGAGAGAACCAGAGCCTCGTTCTGGCACTTACAGTGCCGGGGCTTGAACCTGGGACCTCATGCTCGAGAGTTCAATCAACTTTTTTTCACTATGCCACCTTCCAGGTCACTTGCTGTGAATTTTGAATTAGAAGCACTTTGGTGGGAGGGGGAGTAGAAGTGGTAGGAATAAGAAATAGTGATATTTGCCATAAGAAAATGTCCTATGCACAGGTAGAATTTCAGATAAATGTCATGTAAGTATCTCTATGGAAACCTTAAAGCTGTTTCTCTTGGCTAGAGAAGTATATATCATACCCTTAAAATAATAGGTCAAAAGGGAAAAAAAATCTTTATGAGTCACAGAGTGTTAGAGTAGGCGATCCCCCGTGTTCAGGATTGAGCCCAAATAAGCCCTTTCATTCAAGCAGGTTTCACTGCTAGCAACTTCCCCAATGAATCCATTCAGCAACAAGAGCATAACATCTAACCTCTAACTTTTCTGTTGTGTCTGAAAGACTAAAATGCACTCTTTCTTTTTCAACTGAGGTAGAAGTGGAGCAGCTTGTTGGTAGCAACTACTCAAGTTCCCTTTCCTACATGAGTCTGTCTTAGATTCCTTCTTTTTCTTTAGAGACAGAAGCCCTCTTTCTCTAAACTAAATAATGTACTATACTAACATTTTTTCTTAAATAGGTATCCTCTCTTCAGAAGGCCATTTTAGGTGTGCGAAATTCTGTTGAATTCTTGCCTGCAATCATCCACACTGTGCCATTCAAATGTTTCAGTTCTCTTGTAATAGTCCTAAGAATCACTTTTTAATTTCCTGGCAGCTAAGCTTTATTTCTCAGGGCATGCTGCTGTCCTCACTTGTGCTGTCTCTTATACCTGGTCTCATATCATCACCAAATACACTTTTGACAAGAACTCACACTGCTTTCATATGATTTCCCATGGAAACACAATGTTCCAGACAGATTCTGAATCATTTTAGGAATGTGGTAGAGAAGGGAACAGATGCTGTATAAGTGGGTTCCCCACACATATTTCTCCCCTACCTACATGGCTTTATAAAGGTAACTGAAACAGAATACATAGATAATTTTTCTGAGGGGATTTGAAAACTATATTCCAAATTTTGGGGCTCAGTGGTGGCACATTCAGTAGAGTGAACACATCACCTCAAGAAAAGCCTGACTTCCAAGTCCCACATCCCCACCTTGCAGAGTGGGGGGAGGCAGTCATCACAGCAGTGTAGCAGTGCTGCAGGTGTCTCTCTTTATCTCTCCTTTTCTAGCTCTTCTTTCCCACTCGATTTTTCTCTACCTCTATTTTATAAAAAAAGAAGGAAAATAAGGGGAAAAAACCTATTACATCTCACTGGTAATATTAATGTCTATACCGATAGTAATTTTAATGATTCACCTCCAAAAACATATACAATGTTATAATGCAATATTACTACAATAAAAATGAATGCATTATCTAAGTTACAGAACAATATTACTAGAGATTGAGGTTGACTGCATTCCATTCACCCTTTTTAAAATTTTTTAAATTTATATATTATTGGATAGAGATAGAGAGAAGTTGAGGGGGAAGATAGAGAGGGAGAGAGACAGAGAGACAACTCCAGCCCTGTTTCATCACTCAGGAAGTGGGGACTAGGGGATTGAACTTTGGTCCTTGTACACTGTAATATATTTAACCAGGTATGGCACCACCTGGCCCCAACCTCATTCTATTATCTACCTTTGGCCAGAAATCTTTTTCCCATTTCTCTACCGCATGTATGGACCCAAGATTTTTCTCTAGAACTTGCCTTATTTGTGAACCAAACTAGAACATTCATCAAGGAACCATTTTCAAAAAAAATTTCCAATATCCAATGTTCTCAGTATTTTCATAAATACCTTACAACATGTTCCAGTTTTTTTAATACCAAAAACCATTCAGTTTTGCAGTGCACAAGATGGCTGTTGCCTTTCTTTCCTGTCCTTGCCCTGTGGCAAATGGTGTCATATATGCCCCACCACACAGTAAGAAACCTCATCAGATGAATAACCTACGTTCATTTCTTCTCAGGCCTCTGTCTAACCAGTTGAAAATCTTTGATTTACCTCTGTTGAAATATTTTGACTTTCCATGACTAGATCATGACTACTTTAACTAGTTATTATATAATTTAGACTCTAAAACACTCTCTTAGCTCTTAGCTAGGAAAGTTTTTGCTCTCTGCTTTATCTTCCATATAGCCAGCAGAACCAGCTGT